>NW_004443970.1:8082193-8151848 GCF_000243295.1 Trichechus manatus latirostris
TTTGATTATTGCCCTTTCTTCTTTTTGCATGTGTGCATTTATTGCTATAAACTGACCTCTGAGCACTGCTTTTGCTGTGTCTCAAAGATTCTGGTAGGATGTGTTTTCATTCTTGTTTGATTATATGAATTTTTTTATTCCATCCTTAATGTCTTCTACAACCCAGTAGTTTTTGAGCAAGGTGTTGTTCAGTTTCAATGTGTTAGATTTTTTTTCCTTGCTTTTTCTGTTGTTGATTTCTAGTTTTATGGCTTTATGGTCAGAAAAGATGCTTTGTAATATTTCGATGCTTTGGACTTTGTTAAGGCTTGCTTTACGGCCTAATATGTGGTCTATTCAGGAGAATGTTCCATGTGCGTTGGGAAAGAAAGTATACTTTGCTGCTGTTGGGTGGAGTGTTTGGTATATGTCTATGAGATCGAGTTGGCTGATTGTAGCATTTAGATCTTCCATGTCTTTGTTGAGCTTCTTTCTGGATGTTCTGTCCTTCAGCAAAAGTGGTGTGTTGTAAGTCTCCTACTACTGTTGTAGAGCTGTTTATCTCTCTTTTCAATGCTGTTAGAGTTTGTTTTATGTATTTTGGAGGCCTGTTGTTGAGTGTGTAAATATTTATTATAGTTATGTCCTCCTGGTGTATTGACCCCTTAAACATTCTATAGTGTCCTTCCTTATCCTTTGTGGTGGATTTTACTTTAAAGTCTATTTTGTCAGAGATTAATGTTGCCACTCCTGCTCTTTTTTGAGTGTTGTTTGCTTGATATATTTTTTTCCATCCTTTGAGTTTTAGTTTGTTTGTGTCTTTAAGTCTAAGGTGTGTCTCTTGTAGGCAGCATATAGATGGATGTTGTTTTTTTATCCAAGCTGCCACTCTCTGTTTCTTTATTGGTGCATTTAGTCCATTTACATTCAATGTAATTGTTGATAGGTAAGAGTTTAGTGCTGTCATTTTGATGTCTTTTTTTGTGTGGTGTTCACAGTTTCTTTGTTCCACTTAATTTTCTGTGTTGTGACATTTTTATGTATTTTCTTTTCATCTTTTTCATTGTTGTTGATTTTGTATTTGCTGAGTCTTTATATTTTTGTTGTTTTTTATTTTGACTTGCAGGATTGTTATTTTCTTTTCTGGTTACCTTAATATTTACCCCTGTTTGTCTGTAAGTTTATACCAGTCTTTTATTACTTTATATCGCCTTGACTTCCTCTCCATAAGAAAAATCTATGTCTACATTTTTTAAGTCCCTCTTTTTTGTTTTACTGTTGTCATCTTTTACATATTGACATCTCTGTTTCCCTTTTCTCAGTGTTTTAGCCTTGATTTATTTTTGTGACTTCCCTATCTGGGTTGATATCTGGTTGCTCTGTCCTGTGTTCTACTCTTGGGTTGTTATCTGATGTTATTGATTTTTTAATCGGAGGCTTTAGTATTTCTTGTAAGTTTGGTTTGGTTTTTGCAATTTCCTAAACTTCTGTTTATCTGGAAATGCCTTAATTTCACCATCATATTTGAGAGACAGTTTAGCTGGATGTATAATTCAGGCTGGCAATTTTTTTCCTTCAAGGCTTTATATATGTCATCCCGTTGCCTTCTTGCCTGCATAGTTTCTGCTGAGTAGTCTGAGCTCATTCTTATTGACTGTCCTTTGTATATGGCTTTTCGTTTATCCCTAGCTGCTCTTAAAATTCTCTCTTTATCTTTGGTTTTGGTAACTTTGATTATAATATGTCTTGGTGATTTTCTTTTGGGATCTACCTTATGTGGGGTTTGATGAGCATCTTGGATAGATATCTTCTCATCTTTCATGATACCAGAAAAGTTTTCTGTCAATGAGTCTTCAACAATTGTCTCTGTATTTTCTGTTACTCCCCCCATGCTGGTACTCCCATCACTTGTAGGTTATTCCTCTTGATAGAATCCCATATAATTCTTAGGGCTTCTTCACTTTTTTAAAATCCTTTTATCTGATTTTTCCTCAAATATGTTGGTGTCAAGTGCTTTACCTTCAGTCTTACTAATTCCGACTTCCATTGCCTGAAATCTGCTCCTATGACTTTCTATTGAGTTGTCTAATTCTGAAATTTTATTGTTAATCTTCTGGATTTCTGATTGCTGTCTCTCTATGGATTCTTGCAGGCCTGTTAAATTTGTCATTATGCTCTTCTCTAATCTTTTTAATTTCCTCTATTGTGTGTTCTGCATTTTGCTTAATTTCCTTCCTAATCTCTTGAAGAGTTCTGTATATTAATCTTTTGTATTCTGCCTCTGGTAATTCCAAGAAGTTTTCTTCCTCTGGAAGATTTCTAGATTCTTTATTTTTGGAGCTTGCTGAAGCCATCACAGACTGCCTCTTTCTGTGATTTGATACTGACTGTTGTCCCCGAGCCATCAGTAAGTTATTATATTTATTTATTTTATGTTTGCTTACTGTGTCCTAGCTTCTTGTTTTGTTTTGTTTCAACATGCCTATATAGGCTATTTGTGTGAGCTAGCCCTGTCACCAACACCCTTGAAGCTCCAATGTCCTGCCCCCAGGTGGCTAGAACTGCCACTGAGTATGTGAGCCCAGGAGTCTGCAAACTCCTCCTGTATGGATTCAGCTCAGGTGTCCAGGTAGTCAGCCACCAAGTGAGTGGTGCAGGCTGTCACCTACAGTTCTAGACAGGCATGGGTGATTGGTGTAGGCACAGGCATCTGGCTGCAGAAGGGGGACACAGGCTGAGCAAGGCAGTGTGCCAACTGCCACCCCCGAGAGTCCAGGAGGAAAGTGTGTCCCTGTTCCCTAGAGTGCATAGATGGGTGGGTTTTGCAGCAAGAATGAGTACCCAGTTGGCTCTAAGGACTAAGGGGCACCTCTTATTCTTGGGCCCCTGTAGCAGACAGCTAGGTGGCGTAGGTAGAACCACCAGTCTTCAGGCCCCTGATGTGGTTAGGTGAAGACCTTGCTTAATGGGCAGAGCAGTGTCAAATGTCACAAACCTGCCACTTCATAGCTGAAACAGTTAAAGTTAGACTTCAGGTATGTACCCTGTAGTACTGTGGTAATGAGGGTCTACACTGTTGAAATGGACCCTCACAAGTCTATGCAGGGGGAAAGGCACTCAAAATCCATGGATCCCTTATTCCCATGCCTAGGCAAAGGGGCTGTGCCTACCGTGAGTTCCTGGCTTAGTTGAGCCAGCAGATTATTTATTCCCGTTTGTTAATTTGTTCACTCTCCAAAGCCAGGAGAATGGCTAAGGGTGCATGACGGGTCCTACTTCCAGCCCAGGGGACTTGGCTATTGCTGAAGTCGGTCCAGGACCCAGTGCAGAGCAGGGAGTGGGGAGGTAAATGGGAGTGAGGTTTTTCCCTAAGGGGGGTGTTTTTGATCTGTGTAGTAGGCCGGACGCAAGTATTTATCTTTCACTGATCGAAGGCTGCTTCTCACTGGTTCTAAATGGCTGAGTAGACTCTCTGCTGCTGGGTCTCTCCCAGTGCAGAAAACACCTCCAGAGCACTGCTGCTTACCTCCCTCACCGCTCACCCCTGAGCTGCTCCAGGCTGAAGGGCTCAGGCTCTCACTAGTTCAGGTCTGGCAACTCCTCGCTGCTTCCGAACTGTATCTCCGTCCCCCTGCCACTCAGTCTGGCTCCTCAACTTTGCCTTTGATGTTCAAGGCTCCTACATTGTCTTATATAATTGATTCACTTGCTTTTTTGGGTCTTTGTTGTAAAAGAGAACTCCAGAGGCCTCTGACTATTCCACCATCTTGGCCCCGCCTCTAGACAAATATTTCTTAAACACCCTTTCTTCACTCGTGCTTTCAGAGTACAGGAAACCCACTGGATACTCAAGAAGTATCCGTAGGTTTGATCTGAATAGTTAGTTCAGGTAATAGCTGAGCATCTATTAGTAAAGACCTAGCCTTGTCCTATGATTGTTGTTGTTGCTAGCTGCCATTGAGTTGGTCCCAACTCATGGTGACCCCAAGTACAAAGGAACTAAACACTGGCCAGTCCTGTGCCATTCTTATGATCAGGTAGGGATTAAACCATTATTATCCATAGAGTTTTCATTGGCTGACTTTTAGAAGTAGATCACCAGGCCTTTCTTAGTCCATCGTAGTCTAGAAGCTCTGTTAAAACTGTTTAGCATCAGAACAACACAAAAGTCTCCACTGACAGATTGCTGGTGGCTGTGCATGAGATGCATTGGTCAGGACTAGAACCAGGGTCTCTGCATCGAAGGTGAGAATTCAACCATTGAACTACCACTGGCTCCTTGCCCTATGTATGATACAGGATGTAAAACATAGGAACACATTGCAATTTAGGTGTCTTCACTGTAAAGCTAGCTCTTCCCGGCCTTGTTTCTCCCAACTCAAGTGTACTCTCACAATGGGCAGAAACTGTATCTCAATCATCCCTTTGAGCCACCACCTTTCCTCATTGCCAGCCTGGTCAATGCTCCGCAAATGTGGGTTAACTACTTTCTGACTCTGGTCAGAAAGCTGCAGAGTGGGATTCCTAAGAATAGTTCCAATTCTTGGAGGCCTCTGAATGCTGGCATACCATCCTGGACTACTTTTGGCTTTTCTCTTCTCTCTTTTTCTCCCTTCTGGGAGCCCCAGCGTTCTGCAGCTGTTACATCAGCAGCCAGGCTGAACTGCCAGATGAGCAGAACAAAAGATGTGACTTGGTGAATATTTACATCTGCACTTCACGAAAGCAAACAGTACAGATGCCCTTAGCAACGGGGCTCTCCTGCTTTGGGCAGGGGAAATGTGCCCTAAAGGAGGAAGTTCCCCTTCTCAGAGCTGACAGAGCCACTTAGCCATGGCAAGGAACATTGTGAAACAGAACATTAAACTTTGATGAACTGCAAATCCTCCAAGGTTTGAGTTGCAAGTCAACAGAGATGTTCTAATCTATATAAACACTCTGCATGCAAATTCCAGGCACAGCTTTTGGCCTTATTTGGATGGTTTTTTTGGACTGCCTCCCTCAGGAGGGAGGGCTATGTAGGCAACAAGAGATGGTGTGGTTTTCTCATTAACTCTCGGGTAGGGAGCACTGCTTGGGGTTGACCAGTTCCTGTCCTCAGGCATGTTCTTCATCCTGGCTTTCCTGGGTACTACATCCACAGCTTCTTCCCTCACTCTCAGGAGGGCATCAGTAAGTCACTGAGTTCCTGTCCGGACCTGTTATTGCTTTCTCTCTCTTTTAAAGGCTTTTAGCCTAGAGCCTAGCCCTGGGTCAGACAGACTGGAGTTTGACTGTGAGAACGATTGCTTCCTAGGTAGGAAAATCCACTCATTAATAATTAATTGCAAGCATTACTTACTGTGGACCAGGCATATTCTTCTATGTCTTATCCTTTCATTTAATTCTCACAACAGTCCAGTCAGGTAGGTACTATTATTTGCCTTATTTTACAGGAGAGGTGATTGAGACCCCAGGAGGTTAAGTAAATTGCCCTGGAGCACATGGGTGGTCAGTGGTGAAGCCAGGATTTGCTCCAGGCTCTCTTATTCCAGAGTATATGCTTAACCATCCTGCTACAATTTGCCCTGCCCTCACCTTGGAATTAGAAAGAGGAGCTGAGCTGCTTAGAGATGTTGTTAACTGCTATGAAGTGGGCCCCTGACTCATGGTGACCCCATGTACAACAGAACAAGATGCTGCCCATTCCTTCACCATCCCATGATCGGCTGGGGATCTGATCGTTGTGATTCATTGGCTGATTTTTGGAAGCAGATCACCAGGATTTTTTTCCTGATCTGTCTTAGTCTGGAAGCTCAACTGAAACCTGTTCAGCATCATAGCAAAATGCAAGTCTCCACTGACAGACAGGTGGTGGCTGCGCATGAGGTGCATTGGCCAGGAATTGAACCCAGGTCTCCCTCATGAAAGGGGAGAATTCCATTCTGAACCGTTTCTGCACCCATAATTATCTTCTGAGGTCCTCAAATATAGCAAAATTTATTATGTGTGGAAGGGGCTAACTTTCAACTTTTGTTTGGACATCTGCCTCTCCATGTGGCTCTATTTCTGGCTCTGGGGCTGGCACTGGACCCAGACCTAGCTAATCAAAACTTGGGTGACAATCACATGACCAAGTCAGGCCAATCAGAGGTTATGAGATTTGACTGGAAACTGAGCCTCCAGAGAAGTAGACTTACTCTCTTCTCACTAACTGTGAGCCAGGATGGAAGTAGTCCCTGATGTTATTGGCAGCCATTTTGTGACTGTGAATGGAGAGCTAGTCTGAGAATGCAGTCAACACGTGAAGTAGAGCCAAGTCGAGGGAGAGTGACACCAGATTCTGACTTCATCTTTGGAACATCTGAACCAAGCTATGCACTCTGCAGTTACGTGTGCTCATAAAATCTCATTTTTGCTGATGTCAGTTTGGGGCAGTTTTACTGTGGCTTGTAACCAGAAGAATCCTTATGGATATATTAAGCCTTCAGTAAATTTGTGGTTCACTCCACAGTTCGGCTGTAACAGACAATTAAGGAGGCCTCTGTGTCCCTGGTGCCGCAATGGTTAAGTGCTTGGCTGCTAAACACAAGGTTGTCGGTTTGAACCCACCCAGTGGCTCCGTGGAAGAAAAGACTTGGTGATCTGCTCTTGTAAAGATTACAGCCTAAAAAACCCCATGGGGCAGTTCTACTCTGTTACATGGGGTTGCTATGAGTCGGAATCAACTCGACGGCACCCAACAACAACTGTGTCCACGCTGGGATCCCAGAGAGCTGCAGCAGGCTGGGGGACATGGATAGAGACCATGGTAAAAGAATTAACCAATTCTTGTGTAACATTTACCAAGAACTGTTTTGAGAGCTTTTATCCATATTAGCTAATTCAAGTTACCATTATCCTCACTTTATTTAAGATGGGAACAGAAGGCACAGAGAGGTTGGAGAACATATCCAAGATCACACAGCTACTAAGCGAAGGGTCGGGTTACAAATGCAGCCATCTGGCTTCCCGGCATGCACTTAGCCATTCTGCCCTCCTGCCTCTCATGACCTTCAGCAAGGGAGCAGAGGCTCCAAGGCAATTCACGGGACACAGGAACATTCTTGCAGAATGCAGCCTTTTTTAAAATTTATTTTTACTTTTATTTTTTAAAATGAAATACAAAAACATGAATGAAAGTTTAAGGGCAGTTGGCTAAGGAAATTCTGAACTACACAAGGAAGAACAAAGACTCCCTTAGCTTTGATTTTTCCTCACATCCCTCAGTCTTACTAGTCAATCCACGGAAAGGAATCCAGGAAAAGAAAACAAAGGGCCAGGCACAGGCACTGACTTGGCCCAACCCTGTTCAATGCCGTTGCTGTCCAGGTTCCATTCACCTTTGTTGGTCCCCACTTCGGTCTCTAGGTTCTGCTCTATCAAAACCCTGACGGTGGCCCACTGAATGTGTGCTCCCAGCTAGGCCCACCCATGCGACTCTGTGGGAGCCTCACCTACCTCCTGTGGGAAGGCCTCAGACCAGCTCTGTGAGAACTCAGCTTCTCTGAGGCTCTCAGAATGGGAGGTGAGGGCTGGCTCTCGTCTCCCTCTGCAGATCTAGGGCCCAGCTTGGAGCCCTAGATGCTAGGTGTTGAATGATCAGAGAGGGGTGAGCTTTGGGCACTTGTTTGGCTCACTGCCCCTACCTCACCCTGGCCTCCCCATTGAATCTCAGCTTATCTTATCCCCAGTAACCTAGGAGCTGCTTGGGATTGAGGCACTGTGCTAAACACTTAGCATGGGGCTGTCTCATTTATTCCTTAAAACAACCGTGTTGTTGTTAGCTGCCTGACTCATGGCAGCTTCAACTCATAGCAGCTTCATGCACAATGGGATTAGACAGTGATGATCGGATTTTCAATGGCTGATTTGCAGAAGCAGATTGCCAGTTCTTTCTTCCTAGTCCGTCTTAGTCTAGAAGCTCCACTGAAACCTGTTCAATATCATAGAAAAACTCAAGCCTCCACTGACAGATGGGTGGCGGCTGTGCATGAGGTATATTGGCCAGAAATTGAACATGGGTCTCCCACATAGAAGGCAAGAATTCTACTATAGAACCATCACTGCCCTCAAAACATTATAAGGGAGAAACTATTATCACTCCAGTTGTGGTCAAGTCAATTCTTACTCATACCTGCCATATAAAACACAGTAGAACTGCCCCATAGGGTTCCCAAGGAGCGGCTGGCAGATTTGAACTGCTGACCTTTTGGTTAGCAGCTGTAGCTCTTAACCACTGCACCACCAGGGCCAGAATGCTCCTTAGAAGCAAGGATGGTGAGACTTCATTTCATGTACTTTGGACATGTTATCAGGAGGGACCAGTCCCTGGAGAAGGACATCATGCTTGGTAAAGTAGAGGGTCAGTGAAAAAAAGGAAGACCCTCAACGAGATGGACTGACACAGTGGCTGCAACAGTGGGCTCGAACATAGCAATGATCGTGATGATGGTACCGGACCAGGTTTCATTCTGTTGTACATAGGGCCGCTATGAGTTGGAACCAACTCGACGGCATCTAACAACAACATTATTACTCCTATTTCCCCAGATGTGAATCTTCAAGTGGTGAAGTGACTTCTTTGAGGGCATTCACCTGGTACGTGTTAGAGCTGGAGACTGGGAGCTGGGACTCTGCCTCTCGTGGACACCCCCTTGGATAGTGAGACCTCTCTAACTCCCTGTGCAGCAGTTGCCTGAGTTGCCCCTGAGCTGGCCTGGCCTTTTGGATGTCTTGGCTGTTAACTGTTTCTCCATCCTCCCCCAGGCTCACCTTCCTCTCCCATCTTGGGTTCAGAGCATCTCAGGTGGTCCTAGATTCTCCAGCTTCTTGCCTGACACTTCAGGGAACCACTAAGCTTTGCTCTTGGTCTCAGACCCTGCTACCAGAAGAAGCTGTGCTGTGTGCTTGAGGTGTTGCGCCGTGTCTCCCAATTCAGCGAGTTTGGTCCTCAGGCCTCATCCCATACTGTCCCTAGAGGCAAGATTGGGGTACAGGAGAGTGGGAGGAAGAGGGACTGCTTATAGGTGTTCTCCTTGTGTCTAAAAAATGACGCACAGTGCTCCAGATGGCCACTTACATGAGGTGGCCTCTGCCCCTACCCTGGGGCTTATCCTGAGCACGATGGTGTGCTCTGCTGGAAAGGCTCAGGACTCCAGAGCTGTGATATTTCCTTGGCTGTGTGGGATTAGCATCCCCAGCCAAGTCTTAATTATCTCTGGGAGAAGGGGGAGGATGGACCATTGACATCTCCAAATAACTCTGGAACTTATTCTGGCCAAGAGCTCCACGCCTCCTCTGTTGGACCTCTTTCCAGAGCAGCTACCAAGACATTAAATCTGCTGGCTTGGCTTTCACATCTTCTCCTCGTTTCTTCCCTTCTCTGCCTTTTCTCTTTATATGAAAGAGGCCCCCAGGATTGGACAAGGACAGGGAGGAGAAGAAAGAGGAAAGAAAGATGGAGCAGCGTCCTCTATGTTGTAAGTAACAAAAAATCCAACTCAAACTGGCTTAAATAGTAGAAGGGATCTATTTGCTTGCATAACTAAGAAGTCTGATATTGGGGGTGACATCAGGTAAGGTTTATTTCAATAAGTAACTGATGCCACCAAAGGCCTTATTTCTCTCCTTCTGCACTCATTCCTAGGTGCCACATAGTGGTCCCCTGACAGCCCCAGGTCCTTGCCTCTGGTAGAGAATAGCTATAAGAATGTCAGACTTCATACTCTTGAACCACACTGTCTGAGGGAATATATGTCTTCCAGTAGCTCCTACACATGTTTGAGGAGTCATACCTTTTTATTAGCTCAAACTGTGTTACGTGCTCTTCCCCAAACCAGTCATTGTGTCCAGGAGGAGGGTATATCCTTATTGACTTAAACCAGTTGGGGCCCATCCCTCCCTGGAGATGGGGGTAGTGTCAATCCCATACAACACACATGACTGAGACTGGGGAGGGCTGAATCCCTCAAAGGGAAACCAGGATAATGTTAGCAGAAGAAGAGGACTGGATACTGGGGAGGCAACAGATCAATGCCCATCATACTTGGTGGATCCATAGGCCATGATGACAGCATCCAGATGACTGTTATGCATAACTGTGGAATGGGGCACACAATTTACAAAGCCTGTCTTAGTTTTCTAGTGCTGCCATAACAGAAATACCACAAGTGGGTGGCTTTAAAGAACAGAAATTTATTTTCTCAAAGTTCAGGAGGCTAATAGTTGAAATTGAGGGCACTGGAGCTCTGGGGGAAAGCTTTCTATCTCTGTCAGCTCTAGGAGAAGAACCTTGTCTCTTACAATATTGCTTTGTTTCTTGAAGATCTTCACGTGGCACGATATTTATTTTCTGCCATTTGTGCTTTCTTGTCTCTCTGTCTATATTGTTCTTTATCTTACTCAGAAGTGATTAGGTCTAGAACACACTCTACATTAATATGGTCTCACTAGCATAACAAAGAAAACCCTATTTCCAAATGAGATTACATCCACAGGTATAGGAATTAGGATTCCAACACATATTCTGGGAGACACAATTCAATCCACAGCACTCTTTCTAAAACATTCCCTCGCTCTATTTTCCTTTTGTAGATCCTCAGGAAGACCTGTGTACTATCTACAATGGTCGTGTATTATTTTCTGCATTTTCTAAATAAAGCAAGGAGGTTTGGACTGCTATAGTGACTTGCTCGAAATCCCCCAGCCATGAGTGGCTGGACATGGACTTGAACCCATGCTCTTTCCTTCCATCACACTCTAGTAGGCATTTAGCTGCTGGCAGTGTGGTGATATAAAAATGGCATGGCAGAGGCATCTGACTTTCTCTAACTTCACAAGGGGGAAGGAGAATCAAGATCAACAGCTCAAGGCTGATTCCCATAAAGTGGAGGTCAGACATGCCTCTACTCTCCAAACGTTTTACCAACTCTTACACCAACTGTCCCTCCCATGGCACTCTCTACTTCTTTGCTGGGTTCAGTAATTCATTGCAATGACCACACAGAACTCAGAGACCATACTTACAGTTATGGGGTTTATTAGGGAAGTAACAGGTCACAATTCAGATTCAGGAACACTCAGGATACAGTTCTTCGATCAGGCCAGGGCCTCTTTTCAGCCATGCCTGCAGGCCGGTCCCACTCTGACCCTCAGCTTGGCCTTTGATCTGCTCAGGTGAGTGTTACAAAGCTCTTTTAGCTCTGCCAATAAGTGCCCAGAGGCACCCTACTGCACCAGCAAGGCTCCTGCCCAAAGGCACTCAATTTTCTCTGTCTGTGGGCTGGGAAGCCTACTTTGCTGTCTCATGCTGGTCTCCTGCCTCTGCTGTTGCTGTTTCTCTGGACCGCTTCTCCCTGTCTTCAGTGTTACAGCTCTCTCCCTTGGTCTCCTCAGTACAGGGATCCTGAGTTGGAAGGATGTGCTCCACTCCTGGCTTTTCTTTCTTGGTGATGGTGAGATCCTCTCCTCCTGCCTCTGGGATGGCTCATATTAAGCCTAGCAGGATGGCAAAATTGACCAATCCCTTCTTTAGGGTTCCATATGCCTTATTTGTGTAGTACCACCCAGTCATTTAGTGGACGTTCAAAGACTATGGCTAGAAGAGCCATATTAAGTAATTCACTGTACCACACGTGAACACAATGAACGCTATCACTGGCTGCATCCTGGAGATGGATGTTATTGGAGCAAAGAAAGAAGTTCAAGGTCTATGGAGTGGTAATTCAGACACAAAAGTGGATAAGGTAGACACGGGGTAGGATCAGCAGAGAGTCTAGAATGGGGATGACAGGTTAGGACACAAGCACAAAAGTCAGGAGCAAATCTCCCTAAATTCTATAAGATGCATAAGTGGGAAAAGCTCCCAGAGGATTGAGAAAGGAGAGAGACTAGTAGGGAGAATTCCAAGCCTGTACCTTCTCTGGAAGTTGTCAATGATTTCATTCTACTTGTATTAACAATCAGTGTCCATGGAAGTAAGAGTCAAAAAATCAAATGACGTATTGCATTGGGAAAATGTACTGCAAAAGACCACTTTAAAAAGTTAAAAAGCAAAGATGTCACCTTGAGGATGAAAATGTACCTGACCCAAGCCATGGTATTTTCATTGACCTCATATGCATGTGAAAGCTGGACAATGAATAAGGAAGATCGAAGAATTAACACATTTGAATTGTGGTGTTGGTGAAGAATATTGAATGGACTTCCAGAATAACTAACAAATCAGATTTAGAGGAAGTATACCAGAATGCTCCTTAGAAATGAGGATGGTGAGACTTTGTCTTGCTTACTTTGTCTCTCTCTTTTTTTTTTTATTGTGCTTTAAGTGAAAGTTTACAGTTCAAGTCAGTTTCTCATACATAAATTTATACACACATTGCTATGTGACTGTAGCTGCTCTCCCTATAATGTGACAGCACACTCCTACTCTCCATCTCAGATTTCCCGTGTCCATTCAACCAGCTCCTGTCCCTTTTTGCCTTCTCATCTCGCCTCTGGACAGGAGCTGCCCATTTAGTCTCATATCTCTCTTCACGAGTTGTCTTGCTTACTTTGGACATGTCATCAGGAAAGACCAATTGCTAGAAAAGGACATCATGCTTGCTAAAACAGAGGGTCAGTGAAAACAAGGGAAATCTTCCATGAGATGGATAGCCATAATAGCTACAACAATGGGTTAAACATATCAACAATTATTAGGATGGCACAGTATTAGACAATGTTTTGTTTTGTTTTGTTAGATGTAAGGTCACCATGAGTCAGAGCCAACTCAATGGCAACCAACAACAGCACCTTCTCTGGAAACACTGGCACCAGCTGGCTGACCCACCCAACCCCACGGGCACTACCTTTTGTACTACCTGCTTCTCCACCTTCTCCTACGGGGAAATCACATCATGGCAACCTAATGGTGAAGACTTGGAAAGCAAGGACTCTGACTGCTGCTTCTCCTTTGTCCCACATTTGTCAGACTCCTGCCTGACAGCCTTCTAATTCTATAAATGACTCCTAAAGACGTTTATATGACAAAAAGTAAACTACAGGTTTGGGGGTCAGAAGTACTTGGGGTTGAGTTTTATTCAGGTCCACTACTTATTGGCTGTGTGACCATGAGCAAATGACTTTATATTTCTGATCTTGAGTTTTCTTATCTATGAAATGAGTGAATAATAGTCCCAGCCCTTTTTGGGGTCATTGGGACAAGGCAAATAAAGAAGTTAGACATGCTAAGAGCTCAATGAATACGTTAATATGTGATAAGTGCTTAAAGTAGTGCTTTGCAAAAGATGTGAGGTATAAAAATGTTACCAATGATGATGATGAAGATGAAGATTATGATTATGATGTTTCTAAGTGCCCATTCTACTACCTGTCTGTTAGTTTGCCATACTGTGGTGGCTGGCGTGCTGCTATGATGCTGGAAACTATGCCACTAGTATTTAAAATACCAGTAGGCTCATCCATGTTGGACAGGTTTCAGCAGAGCTCCCAGACTAAGACAGACTAAGAAGAAAGGCCTGATGATCTGCTTCCAAAAGTTAACCAATGAAAACATTATGGATCACAATAGAACACTGTCTGACTCACTTGCTTTGGACACGTCATTAGGAGGGATCAGCCACTGGAGGAGGACATCATGTTTGGTGAAGTAGAGGGTGAAGGAGGGTCTCAGTAAGATGGATTGGCACAATAGTCACATTAATGGACTCAACATGATGGCAGTCATGAGGATGACTGGGCAGCATTTATTCTGTTGTACATAAGGTCACCACGAGTGAGAGTTAACTGGATAGCAGCTATCCATCCATCTATCGATTGATCTATCGATCTATTGGTCTATCATCTACCTATCCGTCTATCGTGCCCATTATGACTGATTTTCTTTTCCATCTAAGTAATCTAACTTTTTGACAGTCCTGGCCACTGCAGGGATGCTGAGGTGGTGAATCTAGAGTGGAGGGATGCCCTGGGGGAGAAGGTTGTTTTCATCCAGTGTCTACAACGTCTGAATCTGTTACTTCCCCTGTAGCCTCCTGCTTCTGGGTCACTTTAGAGGAGGACTTCCCTGTAATTTCCCCACCATGGCAGCAGGTGTGGAGGTATGGGTGTGGGAGCCCTCAGCAAAGGACTTGTGAGGCAGACCTGGATCTTTTCCTTCCCCAGGTCCAGAAGTGGTGTGGGTGGCAGCGTGGGGGAGGGGAGGTATGGTTACACGAAGTAGGTAGAGGTGAGAGAGGAGGAGGAGGGAGCCTAGTTATCTCCCTTGGGAAAGAAGGGTTTCTTTCAGCTTCCTGGATTATGAAGCTGAGTCTGTATCTGAGCTTCCTATTTAAGCTGAGCTGCCGGTTATGGCCCTGGGGGAGACACGCCCACCACACCTGGGGCTGGCCTCCTCAGGTCCTATTGCTTCACTCTGCTCCGCCAGAGGCTGATGCAGCCTTCCTGTGTGAGCTGTGAAGAACATGTCGCCGTGAGCTCTCACCCAATGAACTACGCCGAGTCTCCCTCCTCGCAGCTGAATTCAGCTCCTCTTTCTTAAGTATGGAGCAGGGCCTCTTAAGTTTCTGCCAAAGAGGATTGAGGGAGGAGCACAAAGGCGGTGAGCTGGAGAGACTCGGGCCTGAGGTCAAGTGACTTGAGTTGAAATCTCAGCTCTTCTGCTTACAACATGTATGACGTTAGGAAATTACAGAACTCACCTGAGCCTCGGTTTCCTCAGCTGTAAAATGGGAATTGCTACTGTTTGCGTTATCTGTCAGGATTGTTGGGTTTAAATCCCATGTCCTCTACTTCCTCTTGGAGAAAGCCCCAAATAGTCCCCATCTTCCTCATCTGTAAAATGAGGAGGCAATACCTCCTTCAAAAGATCGTGTTGAGGATTAAATGAGGTGCTGCAAGTTGTTCACCAAAAAGTAACAAACGAAAAAAAAAAAAACCTCACAAACCTGTTGCCATGGTGATCCCATGCACAACGGAATAAAATGCTGAATGCTGACTGCTCCATTCCAGTGATTGGTTGCAGATTGGATCGTTGCGATCTATAAGGTTTTCATTGGCTGATTTTTGGAAGTAGATTGCCAGGCCTTTCTTCCTCATCCGACTTAGTGTGGAAGCTCCCCTGAAACCTGTTCAGCATCATAGCAACACGCAAGCCTCCACTGACAGATGGGTAGTGGCTGCACATGAGGGGCATTGGTGGGAAATTGAACTAGGATCTCTAGCATGGAATGTGAGAATTCTACCACTGAGCCACCTAGTATAGAGTAATAAGTCTCTTGTACTCTCTAGGTCCCAGTTTTTTCATTTGTAAAATGGGTGGTGTAAACACACCCAATTCCCAAGCTTGTGGAGAGGATCAAATGATCAGATGGAAGCGAAAACAGTATGTGAAAGGGCTATACATGCTCTGGAAACGTTCATCATTGCTAGGGTTGCCAGTACAAGTACAAGGAAATTGTCTGACCAGAGGGAGGGACACCTCAGGGCAAGCATCTCTGGGGGCCCCAGATAGGAAAGAGGTGGGAGGGTTCAGGATGCCATTGGGATTGGAACCCCAGAGCCTTCCTGCTCAAGGGAGGTAGAGCTGCCAATAATATTAAAACCCGCCTGTGCCAGAGCATCACAGAAGGAATTCAGATGTGCAGAAGTGAGCTTTTTGGCTGAGATAGGGGTGTTTGGGATGCTGCAGCTTCTGCTTTTTAGGTAAGGACTCCATCCTAACATCAGAGCTCGGGATGAAAGGGTGTTTTTGAGAAGCAGGGAGGGGTCAAAAACAGATCCCAGAGAAAGATGTTTGTTATTCCGCAAAGACAGTGTCTGGTTTTGTTTTAAAGCAGTATTTTGCTCAAAATCTTTGCTTCTAAGACCATGAGGCTGAGATAAGTCTCCTCTTATCTCAAGGGCTCACTGGAACGAAAAGGCTGTACGGCTCTGAATCAGGGAGAGGTGGATGACAGGATGAGGGCAGATGGTCAGGGTGGCTCCCAGCCTGTACAGCCAGGGGCAGGGCCTCTGTCTTGCTCTGTTGAGCAGGTGGCCCACACAAAAGTGCTGTGTTGAGGAGCAGGTGCCAAGAGCAGCGAAGAAGGGAGAGCAGGTGGGGACAGCCTGTGGATGAGCCCATACAAACTAGGCTTCAAATACAAGAGATTTGAAAAAGATTCAGACTGGCCTGATGCTGAAGAGGAATTGTGTTGACTGAGTTTCTCAAACTGGGTTTCAAGGGTCCTTGAGTGTCTGCAGATGAATCCTGGGGTCCATAGATTCTTTGAGAATATTTAGATATTGTGTTTCCATATTGATGGCAACCTATAAACCAAATAATTAATCTAAGCATGTTCTGGGTCATCTGGATTAGTGGCCTTCAAACTTTTTTTTGGCAGCCACCCACAGAAGAAATTCATTTTACACAGTGACCCAGTTTCCATACACTCGTATTCATGCACACATAAATAAGAGCTGACATTCAGCCAGGCTATACCAGAGCAGCTGTACCAGTTGTGAAAATACTAAAATACTTCAAGCCAATTGGTAAATAGCTCTGAGCCTCCGAAGGGGCACCACACCCTGCCTCCCTTACTCTCTTGGTGCCTCCTCTGGAATCCGCCAGTCTCCTCAGGACACAACACGCAGCAGGGGTAGAGGGAGTGTTGTTGTTAGGTGCCTTCAAGTCGATTCTGACTCACAGTGACCCCATGTACGACAGAACGAAACGTCGCCTGGTCCAGTGCCATCCTCACAATCTTTGCTTTGTTTGAGCCCATTGTTGCAGCCACTGTGTCAATCCAGCTACTTGAGGGTCTTCCTCTCCTTTGCTGACCCTCTACTTTACCAGGCTTGGTGTCCCTCTCCAGGGACTGGTCGCTCCTAATAATATGTCCAAAGTATGTGAGACGAAGTCTTGCCATCCTCACTTCTAAGGGGCATTCTGACTGTACTTCTTCCAAGACAGATTTGTTCCTTCTTCTGGCAGTCCATGGTGTTTCAGTATTCTTCACCAACACCATAAGTCAAAGCCATCAATTCATCAATTCTTCTTCTATCTTCCTTACTGATGCTTTCGCATGCGTATGAGGTGATTGAAAAGACCATGGCTTGGGGCAGGCACACCTTAGTCATCAAAGTGACATCTTTGCTTTTTAATAGTTTAAAGAGGTCTTTTGCAGCAGATTTGCCCAATGCAATATGTTGTTTGATTTCTTGACTGCTGCTTCCATGGGCATTTATTGTTGATCTAAGTGAAATGTAGGGAGAGTAGAGGAGTGTATTAGTTTCCTGTGGCTTCTGTAACCAATTACTTCAAACTGCGTGGCTTAAAACAATGGAAGTTTGTTCTCTCGTAGTTCTGGAGGCTAGAAATAAAAAATCAGTTTCACTGAGCCAAAGTTAAGGCCACACTCCCTCCAGAAGCCCTAGAGGAGAAGCTTTCTTGACTTTTCCGGTTTCTGGTGGCTTTTGGCATTCCTTGGCCATGTCACTCCAGTCTTTGCCTCTGTACACTCACTCCTCACTTATCGAAATGGTTAGGTTCCAAAGAACAAGTTGTGTGAAAATCAGCATTATGCAAAAAATGGAGGATGACTATGTCACATCACAAAATATTATGTGGGACACATATGTCCTTCTGGACCTGAGAGGCAGAAAATGTCGGTAGGCACCATATGTCCCACTGGTCATGAAAGGGTTACTGCCAGACGTGCATCATTAATGTGCAAAGTAGTTGGATAGTAGATTTTTTACTACTGTCATAAATGCGAAATGTCGAATAATGAGATAGTAGATAAATGAGGAGAAGATATAGTCTCATTGCCTTCTCCTTTTTTGTCTGTGTGAACTCTTCCTTGCTTTTCTCCTTTAAGGATACTTGTGATTGCATTTAAGGCCCACTGGGATAATCCAGGATAATCACTGCATCTCAAGATCCTTAATTTAATCACATCTGCAGAGACCCTTTTTCCTTATAAAGTAACACAGGTTCCAGGGATTAGGACCTGATGTCTTTGGAGACCAGTAGGTAGGCTTCCAGGATCCTGTCCCAGAAGTTGTGCCAATATCCATTGGGATTGGTCCCTCCTCGTGTGTGTGTGTGTGTGTGTGTGTGTGTATGAAATGATTTTCTGTATACAATATTTATTCTGCCACTATGTAGTACACATTGGTATTTTCTTTTCTATTCCATATCATTTTTTAAAAATCATTGTTGCAATCCACTAAATTGATTTTATGATTCACTGTTGGGTTATGGGAGCCCTGGTGGCGCAGTGGTTAAGAACTTGGCTGCAAACCTAAAGGTCGACAGTTCGAATCCATCAACCACTCCTTGGAAACCCTATGAGGTAGTTCTAGTCTGTCCCATAGAGTGGCTATGAATTGGAATCAACTTGACAGCAGTGAGTTTTGTTTTTTTTTAATTGAGTTGTTACCCAGCTGGAAAAACGGCAACCACCTTATAACCTAGTAACATAGTGGTGCAAGATTCCACTGCCTATGTTTGTGTCTTTATTACAATGGCACCAAGCCAAAATTACTGAGGACTAATGAGAAAAGAGCAGAGGGAGTTTTAATATGTTAATGATGTGTTTATGATTAGCCAAGGTCAGTTCTCATGCTGAACACATGAGACTTGACAGTAGTTTGGATGAGAGAATGAGTCCTTACATAGCACTTGATGGTATGAGCATCCCAAACTCAAAAGAACCCATGCCATGGCTGTCTGCACCACAGTAACATTCTGTGCAACAGTTTAATTTCAGCAGTTTAAAATAGCATTGTCTGCCACAGGAAATTAATATTGCTAGTTATGATTTTGTGGTTTTGTTTGTACTTCATTTGAAGATTGTTTTAGTTGATAAATTATATGAGAGCTGCAAACCTAAGGAATTTTTTTTAACCTAGCTTTATGTTTGTACAAAGGAGTCCCTGGGTGGTGCAAATAGTTAAGCACTCAGCTACTCATTGAAAGGTTGGTGGTTCGAATTCCCCCAGAGATGCCTCAGAAGAAAGGCCTGGTAATCGTCTTCCAAAAAATCAGTCTTTGAAAACCTCATGAAGCACAGTTCTACGCTGACATATCATGGCATTGCCATGAGTTGGAATCAACTCAATGCAACAAACAACAAAAACAACACTTCACTTAAGTTTAAGAAATACTGGTCTATTGCAGGGAGTGTAATGAGATCCATAAACGTAATAATACAGAGCTAGATGTAGTGTTGGGAAAAAAGAATAGGAACAGCAGCAGGAATTCCTACTCCAGCTGTTTTCAACAGAGGGCCTTAAGCTTGAGAAATAGAGATTGAATCCAGACAGGGGAAACCAGAGAAGCAGCTTCAGCGAGCATGCTTCTAGAGATATGCCTATGAACAGAAGAAGTTGACAAAACCAGGTGGACGAGTATGGAGTCCAAGTAGGAAAATGACACAAATGGACCACGAAGGAGGTTTTGTCTCCAGTCACTCATAGTTAGAAGATTTAACCACTCCCTAGGAAGAAGGATGGGCATTAAGCATACTTATGTTACATAAGTTTTGGTGAGACATAATTTCCCTGCTCATGGTGACCCCGTGTGCACAGAGCAGAACTGCTCCACAGCGTTTTCAAGGCTGTCACTTTTCGGAAGCAGATCACCAGGCCAGTCTTCTGAGGTGCCTCTGGATGTGTTCAAACTGCCAACTTTTTGGCTAGTAGTCAAGCACTTATCCAATTGTGCTACACAGGGACTTGCCTTGAGTCAGAATTGACTTGACAGCAACTAATAACAACAATTTACCTGTTCAGAAAGGCAGAGATATGTACAACCTGTGGATTTGCTTTGATCCCTTAAAAATAATTTCTCAGTGTTAAAACAAAAAACAAAAAACAACATAGGTAATGGACAAAGTAGGAACACTCCATCCCAAACAAACCATCTTGAGGTCATCATCCTGAGGCCAGGTATGGGACACCTGTGAGTGAATGGACGGAGCTGCCACTACACAGATGTTGCTTTCTCTATAGGCTCCAGTTGGACAGCGCACTGATTTGGGTATTGCTAGATAACCCAGTCTTACGATACCATCGTCTTACCTATAGTTTAATAGTCGGGAGGAACAGTAAGTTCATAAAAACTCAACCTCTTGATGTTTCGAATGAGAAACATGAGGTCCCAAAGGTAAGTTACTTAGTCAAGGTTATCCTGCCATTCTGATGGAGCAAAGATTTGAACCCAGGAGCCCTGACTTCTAATTCAGAGCTCTTTCCATGTCTATTTTAATTCCATTTTACTTAATGTTTATACTTTAGAAATCCAGTCGCTGTCAAGTTGACTTCAATTCATGGTGACCCCATGTGTGTCAAAGTAGAACTATGCTCCATAGGGTTTTCAATGGTTGATATTTTGAAAATTGAATTGGCCTTTCTTTTGAGGTTCCGCTGGATGGGCTCGAACCCCTAACTTTTTAGTAGCTGACCACTTTAATCTTTTGCAGCATCCAGGTGCTCCATACTTTAGAAAACGTCCATTGAATGCATGCACAACATCAAGGTGTAGTCACTTTGAAGTGCTTTTAGAGCACTGTTATGGATTGAATTGTGTCCCCCCAAAATATCTGTCAATCTGGCTGGGCCGTGATTCCCAGTATGGTGTGATTGTCCACCATTTTGTCATCTGATGTGATTTTCTTACAAGTTGTAAATTCTACCTCTATGATGTTGATGAGATGGGATTAGTGTTAGTTATGTTAATGAGGCAGGACTCAATCTACAAGATTAGATTATATTTTAAACCAATCTCTTTTGCATTATCTGTCAGGATTATTGGGTTTAAATCTCATGTCCTCTACTTCCTCTTGGGGAAAGCCCCAAATAGTCCCCATCTTCCTCATCTGTAAAATGAGGATGCAATACCTCCTTCAGAAGATCGTGTTGAGGATTAAATGAGGTGCTGCAAGTTGTCCACCACAAAGTAAAAAAGAGAGACATTGGGACCTCATACCACCAAGAAAGAAGCACCAGGAGCATAGCATATCCTTTGGACGTAGGATCACTGTGCTTAGAAACTCCTAGACCAGGGGAAGACTGATGACAAGGATCTTCCCCCAGAGCTGACAGAGAGAGAAAGCCTTCCCCTTGGAACTGGCATCCTGTATTTGGACTTCTAGCTGACTAGACTGTGAGAGAATAAACTTCTCTTTGTTAAAGCCATCAACTTGTGGTATTTCTGTTATAGCAGTGCTAGATAACTAAGACAGGTACATATATTCAAGTACATTTTTTTTGGATACAAATGTTCTTACGCCCCTTTGAAATGTCTCACAACAGGGCAGAATGGAAAAATCACTTGGCTGAGGAGCAGAACACTCAGCCGAAGTCCTGAATCTACCATTCACTGGTTACTAATTCACTTATCTTCTCTGAGCCTCCGTTTCCTCACCTATGAAACGGTGTGACAACACTTGCCTTGATTCTTTCATGAGAGTAGTATGAGGATGAATTGAGACAATGTACACAAAAGAACTTTGTGTTAATAAGTTTGTAGGTTGTTTACAGACACGTCATCTCATAAGATGCCAGTTAAATTGACAGAATACAGGCTAATACAGCAATGGAGATGGAGGGAACTGCCTGGGTTCAAATCCACTTACAAGGTATGTGATTTCAGGCAGAGCTATCGAATTTCCTTTTTGCCTATATTTCCTCAGTGTCAAACAGAGATAATAATAAAACCAAACCTGTTGTTGTTGAGTTAATTCTGACTCATGGTGACCCCATGTGCTGTAGAGTGAACTGCTCTATAGGATTTTCTTGGCTGTAATCTTTATGGAAGCAGATCACCAGCTCCTTCTCTTAGTGGTGCTGGGTAGGTTTGAACCACCAATCTTTTGATTAGCTGTTTAGTGCAAACTGTTTGCACCACCTGGGTACCTAGGGATAATACCAGTGTCTACCTTATAAGATTTTTGTGAAGAGTGTTGTTGTTGTTAGGTGCTGTCAAATTGATTTTGACTCATAGCGACCCCATGTGTTACAGAGGAGAATTGCTCCATAGAGTTTTCTTGGCTCTAATCTTTAAGGAAATAGATTGCCAGGTCTTTCTCCCATGGAGTTGCTGGGTGGATTTGAACCACTAATCTTTTGGTTAGCAGCCAAGCACTTAACCGTTGTGCCACCAGGGCGCAATATGAAGATTGTATGAGTTAATGTCTGTAAACTGCTGTTTGGCACATAATACGTGCTCAATTAATGTTAGCTATTATTACTATGATTTCATTTTATTTGGATCCACAATCAACACCCATGGAAGCAGCAGTCAAGAAATCAAATGACACTTTGCATTGGGCAAATCTGCTACAAAAGATCTCTTTAAAGTTTTAAAAAGCAAAGTTGTCACCTAGAAGACTTAGGTGCGCCTGATGCAAGCCATGGTATTTTCAATCACCTCATATGCATGTGAAAGTTGGACAATGAGTAAGGAAGACCAAAGAATAATTGATGCCTTTGAATTATGGTGTTGGCAAAGAATACTGAATATACCATGGACTGCCAAAAGAATGAACAAATCCATCTTGGAAGAAGTACAGCCAGAATGCTCCTTAGAAGCAAGAATGGTGAGACTACATCTCACATACCTTGGACCTGTTATCAGGAAGGATCAGTCCTTGGAGAAGGACATCATGCTTGGTAAAGTAGAGGGTCAGTGAAAAAGAGGAAGACCCTCAAGGAGCTGGATTGACACAGTGGCTGCAACAATGGTCTCAAGCATAACAAGTATTGTGAGGATGGCACGGGACCAGGGAGTGTTTCATTCTGTTGTACGTGGGGTCGCTATGAGTAGGAATCAACTTGATGGCATCTAACAACAACAACATTATTACTATAGGGTCACTATGAGTCAGAATAGACTCGACAGCAGTGGGTTTGTTTCTTTTCTTGGTTATTATTATTATCTTGAAAACTTGCTGAGATTGAGGTCTTTTTATTGTTTTAGGTGCCTTGTTTATTGTTGTATTTGTGTGATGGTTTAGAAGTCTGCAAACTTTAGCCCCACTGGAAACTAGATGGAATCTCTGCACTTACCTCTCCTAATATCCTTCCATTCTTAGCACCAAGTTAGAAGCAGCACAACCACCCCTTCTTTTGTCCACAGCTGCCTTCCAGAGCCAAACTGGCAACTAAATCCTCCAGCCGCCCCCCTGTCCAAGGCCCAGTTGACATCCGTGGGAGCCTCGCCTGCATGCAAAGGGATTAGTTTTTGCATTGACCTGGCTGCTGCTGTTGCCTGAAGGGCAGCAGGGGCCTTGGGCTATTCCACCCCTTGCAAGGATCTTGGCAGAGCACACAAGTCAAACAGGATCAGGGCGGGGCATGACTTGGCTCCGAGAACCCACTGGCATCAGTTCATGAAAGGTGGGAACAGGGAGTGCCCCAGATGATTCAGTGGGTGGCATGCTTCCCTCTGAGCAGCTGCCAAAAATGTGTCCCAGGCACCTGATTAAGAGGCAGTCAGTACATGGGGTGGCAGAAAGGCCAACCTCTGTAGGGCTGCTTCAGTTTCTGTCATACCTCTTTACACATATGGTTCTCTCTGCCTGGGATGTCTTCCTCTACCTGCCTGCTGGGAAAAATCTTACTCCTAGCTCAACGTTCAAGTCAATTCAAGTCTGTGTGAAACATTTTCAGGCTCTACTAGGTGTTTTGTATAGTACACACACACCCCCCAAAAAAGTTACTATTGAGTCAGCTCTGACTCATGGTGGCCCCATGTGTGTAAGAGTAGAATTGCACTCCATAGGGTTTTCAGCAGCTGATTTTTCATAAGTAGATCGCCAGGCCTTTCTTCCTAGTCTGTCTTATTCTCAAAGCTTTGCTGAAAGCTGTTCAGCATCACAGCAATATACAAAAACAAGCAAGACTCCACTGACAGATGGGTGGTGGCTATGCTTGAGGTGTATTGGCAGGGAAATGAACCCCTGTCTCCTGCATGGACGGTGAGGATTCTACCACTGAATCATCACTGTCCCCTTCCCCTGACGGGTCATCTTAAGGGGGCAGGGGGAAAAGTCTATTGGAATGATACTAAGGATTGTAAAAATAAAGACTGTAAGACCAAGATTGGAAATGGACAGGAACCAGAGGGCTGAGCCTCAGTCTGGCCTGCCACCAACATCACAATGACTATAATCTCCAGCCGTACCCAAGGTTCTTACAACACTATCAAGACTGCAAGTTCTGGGAGAGTATCTGAGTGGCTGAACCTAACTCATGTGCCCACTTGGTGTTTGTACCAGGAATGAAAAAAGGAGAAGGAGGATCTGGCTCTTTTGACTTCTGTATTGGGAGACAGTACTTCTCCTACCATCCCAAACACACACTATGGGGAATTCCCCAAAAGTGGGAGTGAGATCCTAGAAAGAAGTGGGAGTCAGGAGCTGGAGGCCAAAAAACAACCAACGTCCACTGCAGTGTTGGTCTCCCTTCTAGGCTAAAAGCTTTTATAAGGCAAGGACTATGAATTTTCATCTTTGTATCCCAAGAGTCTAGTGCCTGGCACTTAAACCACCTTGCTAAACAAACAAACAAACAGAAAACCGGTTGCCTTTGAGTCAATTCTGACTCATGGTAACCCCATATATGTCAGAGTAGAGCTGTGCTCTATAGCATTTTCAATGGATGATTTTTTTTGAAGTAGATTGCCGGGCCTTTCTTCTGAGGCACCTCTGGGTGTACTCAAACCTCCAACCTTTTGGTTAGCAGCTGAGTATGTTAATGATTTGTACTACCCAGAGACTTCAATGCCTGGCACTTAATAGGGGCTTAAAAGATTTTAAAAAAATTGCTGATTAGATGATCTCTTCCATTCAAGGGATCAAACACATCTGGAAATGTTGGTACCTGCTCCTTCAGACTCGTCTGTCAATTAGTTGTACTGTGTTACTGTGATGCTGGAAGCTATGCCACCACTATTTCAGATACCAGCAGGGTCACCCATGGTGGACAGGTTTCAAAGGAGCTTCCTGACTAAGACAGATCTACTTCTAAAAAAATTGGCCAGTGAAAACCTTATGGATAGCAGTGGAACATTGTCTGATATAGTACCAGAAGATGAGCCCCTCAGGTTGGAAGGCACTCAAAATACGACTGGGGAAGTGTTGCCTCCTCAAAGTAGAGTCCGCATTAATGATGTGGATGGAGTAAAGCTTTCAGGACTTTCATTGCTCATGTGGTATGACTCAAAATGAGAAGAAATGGCTGCAAGCATCCATTAATAATCAGAACATGGAATGTATAAAGTATGAATCTAGGAAAATTGGAAGTTGTCAAAAATGAAATGGAATGCATAAAGATAGATATCGTAGGCATAACGAGCTGAAATGGACTGGTATTGACCATTTTGAATCCGACAATCATATGGTTTACTATGCTGGGAATGACAAACTGAAGAAGAATGGCGTCACATTCATCGTCAAAAAGAACATTTCAAGATCCATCCTGAAGTACAATACTGTCAGTGATAGGATAATATCCATGTGCCTATAAGGAAGACAGTTAATACGACTATTATTCAAATTTATGTACCAACTACTAATGCCAAAGATGAAGTAATGGAAGATTTTTACCAACTTCTGCAGTCTGAAATTGATCAAACATACAATCAAGATGCATTGATAATTACTGGTGATTGGAATGTGAATGTTGGAAACAAAGAAGGATCGGTAACTCCTTCAGGAATAAAAGATGGGTTCAAGAAGCAGCAACTCTTAAGGGCTTTAAAATCTAGAAGTGGGACTGGTGAATAAGGGTAGTGATGTATATACACGTACTGTGTGTGATAGTCACACCATAGACTACAGGATGTAACTTCATCCATGCACTGGGCAGGGGAATGTGGAGAAGTTCTGTTATTCTGCTTCTCTAGCTGCATTGCTGTCTGTGGATGAAATTCTCTGTGCCATATAATCCACCATAAGGGTGCCTGCTGGTGACCAAGAAAGAGTGACTATTTTTCTTTCTATTCCAGGTAACACTTTGGCTGCCCTCCTAAAGCCACGCCAAAACCAAACCAGTTGCTATTGAGCCAATTTCTACTCAAGATAACCCCATGTGTTTCAGAGTAGAACTGCCCATCTTAGGGTTTTCAATGGCTGTGCCTCTTGGTGGATTACAAATCACCAGCTTTCCGGTTAAGGAGGCCTGGTAGCGCAACAGTTAAGCCCTCAGCTGGTAACCAAAAGTTTGCTTGTTCAGACCCACCCAGCGGCTCTGAGGAAGAAAAGACCTGATGATCTGCTCCCTTAAAGATGACAGCCTAGGAAACCCTATGGGTCAATTGTACTCTGTCACATGGGATCACTATGAGTCAAAAGCTACTCGTTGACACCTACCAACAACAACCTTTCAGTTAGTAGCCAAGTGATTAACCATTGTGCCATCCAGGGACTCCTACCTCAAGGCAATTGCTGCAAAACACGTCCCCCAAGGAACATTTAAGCAGCCTATTAATCAGAGGTTGCAGGGATACATTCAAATTTTCCTGAGTCAGGGAGGGTGGAAAATCAATCACTGTGCCCTCGGGCTGGCTCTCTCTCCTTATTACCAAAATGGGGGGCTCACTGTCCAGAGCTACAGGGTACTCTGTGGAGCTCCAGCTACTTCAGATAATGTTCCTCACAGGCTCTCTGCCTTGTTCTAATGCTACCTCCTCTTTCTCTTTCTGGATTTCTTAGCTCCTTTAACTCTTCTCTTCCAATCTAAGTCCTGGCCTGATCAACATACCCCATTTTATCATACATACTGTACTTCTCTCAGGATTCACCAAGTCTCAGGTCCTCTTTTGAGTCTTGTAAGTGGTTCAGCTCCTGGAACCTGCCGTACTCAAAGGCATGCTCTTTGCTGCCATTTTTCTTGCTGGAGCAGAAAAGACTTCAACTTAGAGTCCCAAGCAATAAGGGTTGGGAGTGTTTCCCACACATGATGACACTTCACTTTGTTCCAAGCATTTAAACTAAACACACACATCATTCACTGCTAAAACTAGTTTCTTGCTGAAAAACCTCAAGTTTAGAGAATACAGTCCTGCCACTCCTGGTAACATAACTTTAACTTTTTATCCTTAAAAGACACTTATCCACCTTCCGACTCTGAGTTATAGTACAAAACTTATTGTGTTAATTTAACAACAAAACCACTTGGCCCAGCCACTTCTTTTTCCTGGGTTTCTTACCAGGCAGTGTGGATGGGTGGGAACTGAAAGAACTGTTAAGAAGACTGTCCTTCCATGCACACACACACACACACACACACACACAGACACACACACACATGCATTAAAGAACAGAAAAACCGGAGGAACATTTGGGCAAAAACAGCTAGTTGTGTTCCCCTATCAGTTCTCCACATTTTCTACAGTTAAAAAAAAAAGAACCCTAATTTTTAGCTGCCCACACGCTGCCTAGAATATAGTCTACATTTCCCAGCCTCCATTACAGCTAGGTGTGGTCATATGACTATGTTCTGGCCAATGAGATGTGAATGGGAGTGATGTGTGTAACTCTTGGGAGCCACCTCTAAAGGTAAACAATGTGCCTTCTCTCTCCCTTTTCCCTTAACCCCTTCCTGCTGGCTGGATTGTGGGCATGGTAGTAAGTCGTCTCAGACCATGTGCATGAGGGCAACATCCTAGGGATAGCAGAGCAACAAGATAGAAGGAGCCTGGGTCTCTAACACATTGCAGTTACCATAGCAGCCCTGAACTGTTTATGCTTGAATTGTTCCTGGCTGCCTGCTCCTGACAGCCCTGAGTTCCATGCACTTATAGTCTATTTCACTATTATTCTGATTCTCTGTTAGAGCAGCTGAAGGAGCCCTGGTGGTATAGTGGTTAAAGCACTTGGCTGCTAACCAAAAAGTTGGCAGTTTGAACCCACTAGCCGCTACATGGGAGAAGGATGTGGCAGTCTGCTTCTGTAAAGATTTACAGCCTTGGAAACCCTATGGGCAATTCTACTCTATCCTATAGGGTAGCTATGAGTTGAATTGACTCTACGGCAGTGGGTTTGGTTTGGGTGGGTTCAAGCAGCTGATCCTGTATCCTGTATCCTAAGGATCAATAAACTGTGGCACACAGCTCAAATCCAGCCCTCCACCTGTTGTGTAGATAAAGTTTTATTGGAACACAGCCACACTCATTCATTTTTGTATTGTCTATGGCTGCTTTCACTCTATAATGACAGAGTTGCAAAAGAGACCATCTGGCTCTCAAAACCTAAAATACTTACCATCTGGCCCTTTTCAGTAAATTTGCCAGCTCTTGTTATATCCTATTAATGCATGTGTATATCAAAACTAGTAATTGTGGTTACCTCAGGATATTTTACTGTCTCCTTATGTTTCTCTATATTTTCCAAATTTATTACAATAAATACGTTTTACATTTATTATCTCAAAAGTCCCAATCAATGTTAATTTAAAATATTTAAGTTCTACTTAATTCGAAGAACTCTTTTGATCACTCTATCCTCCAAAAGTCTTAGCCTGAAGTGGAGTGAATTTTCTCCAGACTCCACCCTGTTTGAATGTACAGTATCCACATTTTTATTGTCATTCTCTTCCCTGCTGGAAACTTTTGAAGGATTTACCAGCTCTTAGAGAAATATTGAATTTAGTATTAATATTTGATAGGACTTCTTTGATTACTTATAATCAAAATTTGACTTAATGAGAATAATTTATTGTCTTTTGTTATTGGGCAGTCCAAGGGTTGGGCTAACTTCAGATATGGCTTGACCTAGGGTCCAACCCCCCCTTCCCACTCGTCTGTAAGTTTGTCATACTGTGGAGGCAGGAAAGAAAGAAAAGACCACAGTGGATGTCAGAAGAGACTCTGAAACTTGCTCTTGAATGTCAAGTAGCTAAAGCAAAAGGAAGAAATGATGAAGTAAATGAGCTAAACAGAAGATTTCAAAGGTCACCTCGAGAAGATGAAGTAAAGTATTATAACGACAAGTGCAAAGACCTAGATATAGAAAACCGAAAGGGAAGAACACACTTAGCACTTCTCAAGCTGAAAGAACTGAAGCAAAAATTCAGGCCTCAAGTTGCAATATTGAAGGATTCTATTGAGAAAATATTAAACGACGCAGCAAGCATCACAAGAAGATGGAGGGAATACACAGAGTTGCTATACCAAAAAGAATTGGTCAACTTTCAACCATTTCAGGAGGTAGAATATGATCAGGAACTGATGGTACTAAAGGCAGAAGTCCAAGCTACACTGAAGGCAGTGGTGAAAAACAACGTTCCAGGAATTGACGGAATATCAATTGAGATGTTTCAACAAATGGATGCAGCACTGGAAGTGCTCACTTGTTTATGCCAAGAAATTTGGAAGACAGCTAACTGTCCAACCAACTGGAAGAAATCCGTGCTTATGCCTGTTCCAAAGAAAGGTGGTCCAACCGAATGTGGAAATTATCGAACAATATCATTAATATCACACACAAGTAAAATTTTGCTGAAGAGCATTCAGAAGTGGCTGCAGCAGTATGTCAAAAGGGAACTGCCAGAAAATCAAGCCAGATTCAGAAGAAGATGTGGAACCAGGGTTATCATTGCTGATGTCAGGTGGATCCTGGCAGAACACAGAGAATACCAGAAAGATGTTTGCCTGTGTTTTATTGACTATGCAAACGCATTTGACTGCGTGGATCATAACAAATTATGGATAACATTGTGAAGAAAGGGAATTCCAGAACACTTAATTATGCCCATGAGGAACCTGTACACAGATCAAGAGGCAGTTGTTTGAACTGCGTGGTTTAAAGTTAGGAAAGGTGTGCGTCAGCGTTGTATCTTTCACCATACCTATTCAATCTGTATGCTGAGCAAATAATCTGAGAAGCTAGACTGTATGAAGAACAGGGCATCAGGTTTGGAGGAAGATTCATTAACAACCTGCAATAAGCAGATGACACAACTTTGCTTGCTGAAAGTGAAGGACTTGAAGCACTTACTAATGAATATCAAAGACCACAGCCTTCAGTATGGATCACACCTCAACATAAAGGAAACAAAAATCCTCAAAACTGGATCAATAAGCAACATCAAGGATTTCATTGTACTTGGATCCACAGTCAACGCCCATGGAAGCAGCAGTCAAGAAATCAAATAACACATTGCATCGGGCAAATCTGCTGCAAAAGACCCCTTTAAAAGTGTTGAAAAGCAAAGATGTCACCTTGAAGACTAAGGTGCACCTGACTGAAGCCATGGCATTTTCAATCTCCTCATATGCATATGAAAGCTGGATGATGAATAAGAAAGGCCGAAGAAGAATTGATGCCTTTGAATTGTGGTGTTGGCACAGAATATTGAATATATACGACAGACTGCCAAAAGAACGAACAAATCTGTCTTGGAAGAAGTACGACCAGGATGCTCCTTAAAAGCAAGGATGGCGAGACTGTCTCACATACTTTGGACATGTTATCAGGAAGGATCAGTCCCTGGAGAAGGACATCATGCTTGGTAGACAGTCAGTGAAAAAGAGGAAGACCCTCAAGGAGATGGATTGACACAGTGGCTGCAACAATGGGCTTAAGCATAACAATGATTGTGAGTATGGGGCAGGACCGGACAGTGTTTCGTTCTGTTGTACATGGGGTCACTGTGAGTTGGAACTGACCCGACAGCACCTAACAACAATAGGGCTCAAACAATATTTCCAGAGCTCTATCTTTCTCTCAATCTCTTGGCTCTGCTTCTCTCTAACATTTTTTTTTTTTTTTAACCCTGAAAATATGGTTGCTGGAAGGCTGGAGCTTACATCCTTCTGTCTAATAATCCATAAATGTATTCATATATCACATTTCAGAGATGATCCTGATTGACCTTTTCGAGTCAGTGTTTATGCCTGAACCAATCATTGTGTCCAGCAGAAGACAGTAATTTGATTGGCCAGCTGAGGAGGCTCAAGGTAAACAATGGAATGTTTTTTGTTTTTTTTTTCCAGGAGTGGTTTTATTACCTACAAATGGAAAAGAGGGTACAGGAGATAAAAAACAATGATATCCTCTCCAGGCAACTCAGAGTTCTTGTATGTACTTTTGATTGCTTCTGGGCATGTGATGTTACATTCATTTTAAGGCTAACGTGCACCCCTGTAGTCTGATTGGAATGCTGTATATTTATTGTTTAAATTACTATACCGAGCTCAGCACATCACAATGCCTACGTGAACCCTCAATAATTCCTCTTCTTCTTCTTCTTTTTTTCTTTCATTTTTCCAGAGATTGTAGTTTATGGAATCTAAATGTCAAGGTGAAAACTGAAATGTAGGCAACAGCCAGATTTCTCCAAATAACCAATGGCCATTGAGTCAGAGTAGAATTGTGCTCCATAGGGTTTCAATGGCTGATTTTTTGGAAGTAAATTACCAGAGCTTTCTTTTGAGGTACCTCTGGGTAGATCTGAACCACCAACCTTTCGGTTAGTAGTGGAGCGCTTAACAATTTGCACCACCCAGGGACTTTTTCTCCCAACGGCAGGAAGTAAAAAAGTAAAAAAAATGCAGCAGTGGATAAAATATTGTATAAGCAGTTAGGCAATGTGGATTTGAGGCTCTGATCTTCTACTTTTTAATTGAGTGGTTGTGAATATCTTATTTAGTACCTTCGAGACTCAGTTTACTCTTCTGTAAAATGAGAATCCTAGGGTTGCTTTCTCATGATTGTTCTGAGGATTAAATCTCTCTCCTGCCAGATGGCTCCTTTCTGGGCTTTCAATTATTTGGGTACAAACTTATCTCTGCTTCTTTGGCTATCACATTACTGACAGGCCACAGAGGAGCAGTTGGCAGAAGAAAATTTGTTGATGTAGTAAAAATCAGAGGTGGAAAAGCAAGATAGCCAACTGGCTTCAGATCCATAACATTATTATATTAAATATTTGCTTGTGCCCACAGAGCTGGATACTTCAGGAAAGTGCTTGGAATCTATCGTTTTCTGTAGATTGTGAAAGGACTCTAAGAAGGAAGTCAATCATTTTGTTAAATTGCTGTTTCAGTTACTATGCACTTTTGAAAATGGTAGGTTTTTTTTTTTTTTTTTTTAAATTCATGTTTGTTCATCTCCTTGTAATCACATAGGGACACTAGGGGAGAAGAATAGCTGGGAGATCTTAGGAATTCTAAATTACATTTTTGGTACTTAAACCAAGTACGCTTGCCAGACCTCAATCTGTCCAGGCCTCAACTGCCTCATCTATAAAGTTGGGAGAATGGTCTTGAATCACCTATTGTGTTAAGAAGCTCATGTATGGCCATTAAGAGACAATGGAATGAGCCAGAAGTTTCAAACAAGATGGTATTAAGCAATGAGGTATCAAGGTCAGGATGAAGGCAAACATATCTCAGAAACTTAGCAGGATGTTTGCTCTCTGGACCAAAGCCTCCAATTTGTATGAAGGCCACAGCAGTTAGGCGTTTCACCAATGTGCTCTAGGGTAAGAGAGATAACTCAATCTATCTCTGAAGAAAAAACAGAGGCACAGAGAGAACTATTTCATGTAATGTGGGAGGCTCTTCTAGATAGCTAAAACAAAGACTCAATTGCTTCAGGTGATGCGGGTTTATTGTAGGGGTGCTTAGCTTTAGTAAGTGTTATGTGTTGAATTGTCCCCCACCCCCCCAAAAAAATATATATATGATTTAAATCCTAACCTCTTTGCCTGTGGTTATAATCCCATTTGGGAATGGGTTGTCTTTGTCATGTTAATGAGGCAGGATTAGTGTAGGGTGTATCTTGAGTCAGTCTCTTTTGAGATATAAAAGAGATTAAACAAGTAAGCAGAGTAGAGATTGGGTAATATAGATGCCAAGACACATGAAGATCTTTAAGGAACCAGGAAACAGAAGCTGACGAGACAAGGACCTTCCTCCCTTAGCTGACATGCAGAGAAAGCCTTCCCTTAGAGCTGGCACTCTGAATTCAGACTTCTAGCCTCCTAAAATGTGAGAAAATAAGTTTCTGTTTGTTAAAGCCATCAGCTTGTGGTATTTTTGTTATAACAGCACTAGATAACTAAGACAGAATTTGGTACTGGGAGAGTGGGGTGCTGCTGTAACAGATACCTAAAATGTGGAAGCAGTTTTGGAATTGGGTAATGGATAGAGTCTAGATGAATTTTAAGGTGCCTAATAGTAAAAGCCTAGATTGCCTTGAAGAAATTGATGGTAGAATTTTGGACATCAAAGATAATTCTAGTGAAGACTCAGAAGGAAATGAGGAGAGCTATAGAGAAAGTCTCTATCATCTTAGAGAATATATATGGTGTCAGCAATAGAATGTTGCCAGAAATGTGTGCATTAAATGTGTTTCTGGCAAGGCTTTAAAAGAAAATGATGAACATGTGATTGGACAATGGAGGAAAGGCAATGCTTTTTATGCAGTGGCAAAGAAATTGTCTGAATTATGTTCAAATGTTTGGTGGAAAGTAGAACTTGTAAGTGATGAACTTGGATATTTGGTTGATGAGATTTCTAAGCAAGCTCTTAAAGGGGTCATGTACTTTCTCTTTGCTGCTTATAGTAAAATGCGAGAGGAAAAAGATGGACTTAAAAATGAACTGTGCAAGAGGAAAAGAAAACTTAAAGATTTGGAAAATTCTGTTGTACAAACTAAGGACACGTGTCCTAGAATGTTCACCAAGGATGTGGCTACACAATCTTTTGTTAAAGAGATTAAGCCTGTGAGTGATGCATCCAACCAACTATCACAGCAGAAAACCTATTAGCTTAGACTGAAGGAGACAGAGAAAGAACAAAAGGAAAGAACGCTGGCTGCCTCTTGGAATTCTACAGGCAGGAAACAGGCCAAAGGAGCTGCATCTGTTGTCCTCCAAGAAAAGGACCATCCCTAGAACAGCTCGGAGATCAGCAGAATTGTTGGAAGGAGCACAGGAAGGAGGGTCGTCTCAGTTTCAAAGAGTGGAGCCATGGTGTCCTGGATCTCAAAGAGTGAGACCACAGCCTCCTAGGTTTGAAAGAGTTGTATCTTTACCAACTTGGTTCCAGAGTGTGGGGCTGCTGTTAAGGTGTGCCAGAGGGATGGGACCGCTGCCCAAAGCTGAGGGGTTGGGTTGCCATGCCCAAGGGGCAGAAGAACAGGGTCTGCTAGGTCTGAGGGGGTGGTGTCATCACTCACATGGGCTAGGAGAATGGGGTCACCTAAAGCCGAGGGGACAGAGTTGCCATTCCAGAGGACCTGGAAGGTGGAGCTGAAGCCCAGGGCCAAGGGGCCTCCACCCAGAATCCAGAGGGCATGGCCAACACCCAGAGTCTGGAGGGCAGGGACATTGACCAGATGATGTCAGAGATCATAGGATTATTTTCAAGACTTGAGAGCTAATATAAATTGCTCTGCTAGATTTTGTACTTGCTTGATGCCTGTTATCCCTTTTTTCCTTCTAATTTCTCCCATTTGTAATGGAAATGTCTACTTTGTGCCTGTTTCATCATTGTACTTTGGAAACAGATAACTTGTAATCTAGAATTTACAGTTTCACAGATGAACAGGAATTTTGCTCCAGGATGGAATATGCCTAAAGTCTCACTTATATTTGATTTAGATGATCCAGAAGATGAAATTTTGGACTTGGAGTTGATTTAAGACTTTTGGGATGATGTGATGGGGTAAATGTGTGTCGTAGTCATCTAGTACTGCTCTAACAGAAATACTACAAGTGGATGGCCTTAACAAAGAGAAATTTATTTTCTCACAGTCTAGTAGGCTAGAAGTCCAAATTTAGGGTGTCAGCTCCAGGGGAAGGCTTTCTGTCTGTGTCAGCCTTCTCATCAATCTTCCCCTGGACTAGGAGCTTCTCCGTGCAGGGAACCCTGGGTCCAAAGGATGCACTCTGCTCCTGGCACTGCTTTCTTGGTGGTAAGAGGTCCCTCATTCTCTGCTTGCTTCCCTTTCCTTTTATCTCTTGTAAGATAAAAGGTGATGCAGGCCACATCCCAGGGAAACCCCCTTTACACTGGATCAGGGATATGACTTAAGTAAGGGTGTTACAATCCCTCTCTAATCCTCTTTAACATAAAATTACAATTACAAAATGGAGGACAACCACGCAATACTGCAAATCATGGCCCAGCCAAATGGATACACACATTTTTTGGGGGACATAATTCAATTCATGACAATATGTTTTGCATGTGGCAAGGACATGAATTTTCAGGGGCCAAAGAGTAGAATATTATGGATTGAATTTTGTCCCCCCAAAATATGTGTTTTAAATCTTAACCTCTGTGCCTGTGGTTATAATCCCATTTGAAAATGGGTTATCTGTTATGTTAATGAAGCAGGATTAGTGTTGGGTATATCTTGAGCCAATCTTTTTGAGATATAAAAGAGATTAAACAAGTGATCAGAGGAGAGATAGGGTAAAATAGATGCCAAGACACACGGAGATCTCCAAGGAACCAGGAAGCAGAGGCTAAAGAGACAAGGCTCTTCCTCTAGAACTGACAGAGCAAGAAAGCCTTCCCCTAGAGCTGGCACTCTGATTTCAGACTTCTAGGCTTCTAAAATGTGAGAAAATAAGTTTCTGTTTGTTAAGCCATCCATTTGTGGTATTTTTGTTACAGCAGCATTAGAGAACTAAGGCAGCAAGAAAAACTGAAAGTCATCATCAACTGAAGAGCCAGCCCTGTGGAGATCTGAAAAGTGTTCAGGAGATGACACCACTCCAAGTTCCAGCAGCAGCTTTAGTGGTTTACCTCTCTGGCGTCTCAGCTTTCCTCTTTGTTGCTTCTACTAGATGGAGTCTGTGTCTATTACTCCTGCTGACTTCCTCTTTTCTCTACTTTCTGCTTGAGCTCATGGTTCTTGCTCACTCATGGCCTTTGCCTCATGGTGTTGGTTTACCGGCGTCTCTGGTAGCTGCTTCTTCTTTTACAATTTTATTGTTGTGAAATCAAAAAAATTTGCCATTTTCTGGTGGCTTCTTAGCTTCTCTCAAATTCTAGTTCTTCCAGCTACTCTCTTTCTATGTGGCTTAAATTCAAATTTTCCTGGAAGGAGAATCTGCCTATAAAGCTGATGCCTTTGGCTCAGGCACAAGCCCCTGTTCAATCATTTGTAATCAGGATGATGGGATCTTAAGATCCAAAAAATAGTATTTTATATATAAGCTGTGAAGAAAAGGATCTATGTAACTCTCAGGCATTTTAAGGCTTCATGGCATGCCCAGTACTTGAACATATATATTTTTATTTCCTGCTTTGTACCACAAAAGATTTGAGGCTGTCACAGTGATAACACCACTGTAACACTGAAGGTAATCCATACCATAGAAGAGATGCTAAGAAGTTCTGTGGAAATTCAGAGATAAAGTTGATTTTCAACTGGTGATTTGGAAAGACTTCATGGGCAAAGCGAAAATAGAATTGAGTATTGAAGGATGGATAGAATTTTGATAGGAAAGAAGGAGGGGGATAGTATACTCTCGACAGAGACAACAGTGTAAAGAAAACACAGGCGTGGAAAATTTAGGGGGAATTGGTGACTCACCCAGTTTGGGTGGGTCAGAGGTTTTCTTAGGAGGAGTGGGGAGGGAGCTAAATTTAAAAATTTTAAATGCCAAGCTAAGGAGTCTGGATTTTACTTATTGGGTTAGCGTTGTAAGAATCATTAAAGATTTCCAATCTGGGAATTGAAAGGATTGGAGCTGTTCTTAGGAAGAATCATCAGACAGCTGAGTATATAATAAGCTGGGGAGGGAAACAATGGAAGACAAGGAGGTTATTATTGTCACTCTAGGGTGTGTCAGAGAAAACAAGATGAGGCAATGGATGTGGAATAGTTGTCAAAGGCAGAAAATAAGAGTTTACTATGTACAGCTTTGTGCTATGGGCTTTTCTCACAATATTTTATGTAATCCCACAATGATATTATAAGGGATAGTGCACTCAGCTGCTAACCGCAAAGTTGGAGAGTAAAGTCCACCCAGAGGAAGAAAAGCCTGCTGATTTACTTCCAAAAATACCCCAGCCGTTGAAAACCCTATGAAGCATAGTTCTACTCTGACACACATAGAGTCACCATGAGTTGGAATGAAGTTGGTGGCAACTGGGTCTGGGTATTTTCTTTATTTTATAGATCATACAACTGAGACTCAGATCAACGTAGTAACCAGTTAAAGTTCTCATATTTAGAGAGTGATAGATCTGGAATTTGAACCCAGATCTGGAGGATTCCACAATCTATGCTCTTTTTCTTACTCTGGACTGACTACTGAAGGTAGAGTCACCGGGGTTGGTGATTGACTTAATAGAGAGGGTAAGAAAGAGAGAAGTGTCAAAGACAGCTTCATACTTCCAAGAGTTTGTGACGGGGAGTGTGGAAGTGCTGTGGGTAGACAGGGAAGTCAGAAAATGGAGCATGTTTTTGTTGGGAGTTGGAAGGGTAGAAGGAAATTTTGGCAGATGAGTAAGGTCATGAGTTTATTTATTTTTAATTGTACTTTAGATGAAGGTTTACAGAACAAATAGTTTCTCATTAAACATGAGTTTATGCTTGACCTTCCCTCAAATCAAACTACATGAATAAGCCTCAGGGTAAACACAACTCAAGCAGCAGTGGAAATTAAAGGACACAAAGAGGCCAGGAGACTCAGTGATAGAAAGTGGATCAATTAATTACTCCATTCTATTCTCTCATATTCAGACTGGCATGAATGGCCACTCTGTTCCCTGAGCCTCTGCTGCATTGTCCTACTAACCCCCTTGATCTTCCACACCTGCCTGCTGGTATGAAACAATGTCAAAGTGTGAGCCCAGCCTACTCACTCTTCTAGAGAAGAGAACTGCCTGAGGCCTTAGTGAGGAGGTGGCAGCCATATTTTATACCATATGGTCCCACAGAATTGGCCAAAGCTGGCTGGATGGTAACAAAAACAATGGGTTGACCGGTAATCCATACCCCACCTAGTGGATAATCAATATTGAAAGGTGAACTTTTCTTCCAGATAGATTCTTTAGTACCTCACATACATAAACATCTGGTAGACCCGTGTCTCTAATTATCCCAACCTGCTTAACCACTGACTAAATAATCATTGTTTTAAGGGCAGGACTGAATCCTTGTGAGCCTTGTTCATCACTCTATCTTCGAGGCCTAGAACAGTGCCTGGCACATTGTAGGCAATCAGTAACTATATACTGATGAAGGAATATTTGAATCTTAGCAGTGGACATGATTTTGGCTCAAACAAGGTGTCTTAGACTGAATTCTCTGGAGAAGAAAAACCAGTGTGTGTGTGTATATATATATATATAAATAGATAGTTGTAGGGGAAGAACATCACAAAGTTTAGTAAAGCAAAAAGAAAGTTTTATTTGACATACATTCAAGGGGGCAAAAGTGGGAAGTGGACAAGCATGCTGCCAGAGCTAAAATGTCTGCCCGAATCCAAGGAAATATCACAGAACAGACAAAAGCGGGAAAATGGACAAGCATGCTGCCACAGCCATGGCTGCCGGAGTCCAAAGAATATTGCAGATCAGGCAAGAGTGGGAAAATGGACAAGCATGCTGCCATCGCTATGTCTGACTAAGTCCAAAGACCATTACAGAGCCATCAGTATATAGTAACATTACAAATGGCGAAACCATTGAAGCTTCACCTTCTCACAGATTGGCTAGAAACTGTGACCCTACATTTTGAATTGTCTGTCATAACAATCATTGGTACAGATTTCAGTAAAGAGAGTCTGGAGGGTCTTCATTGGTCCAACAAATGTCTATTCACTAAACGCTGATAAAAAAACACAAGAGTGGAAAGTCTTTTGTGTTGTGTTTGATTGGCTTTATGTGAAAGTTTCCCTAAAAGATATTTTCCAACATTATCTTAGCTACTGTCTTTATACCTCAGGACCCAGTTGATGTGCCCTTGTGAGCCCAGCTCCAGTTGGGTTGGGTCACATTCTCTATGCTCAAGGACAGGGAATAATAACTCCAATATTATTTCCTAAATCAATATATATGAGGCCCTGGTGGTGCAGTGGTTAAATAAGAGCTTGGCAGCTAACCAAAAGTTTGGCAGTTCAAAAGCACCAGCTCCTCCTTGGAAACCCTATGGGGCAATTCTATTCTGTCCTATACTGTTGATATGAGATGGAATCGACTCGACGGCAAGAGTTTTATTTATTTTTTGATACACACACACACACACACACACATATATAGATACAAACGTACATATATATACATACAAACATGTATATATATACATACAAACACACACACACATATATGTATATATAGAATAGTTTGGGTTCCTGCATTGCATCTATTTGTTGAAATGTCTCAGTTGGTATTCTGTCAATTCCTGGAGCCTTCTTTTCGGCCAATGCCTTCAGTGCAGCTTGGACTTCTTCCTTTAGCACCATCAGTTCTTGGTCATATGCAATCAACCAGTTCTTTTTGGTATAGTGACTCTGTGTATTCCTCCCATCTTCTTTTGATGCTTCCTGCGTCATTCAATTTTTTGCCCATGGAATCTTTCAATATTGCAACTTGAGGCTTAAAGTTTTTCTTTAGTTCTTTCAGCTTAAGAAAAGCTGAACATGTTCTTCCCTTTGCTTTTCTAACTCCAGGTCTTTGCACATTTCATTATAATACTTTACTTTGTCTTCTCAAGCTGCCCTTTGGAATCACTTGGTCAGCTCTTTTACTTCATCATTTCTTCCATTTGTTTTAGCTGCTGTTTGTTCAAGAGCAAGTTTCAGAGTCTCTTCTGACATTCACTTTGGTCTTTTCTGTCTTTTTAGTGACCTTGTGCTTTCTTTACATGTGATGTCCTTGATGTCATCCCACAACTTGTCTGGTCTTTGGTCATTAGTGTTCGATGTGTCAAATCTGTTCTTGAGATAGGCTCTAAATTAAGGTGGGATATACTCAAGGTCAGACTTTGGCTCTCATGGACTTGTTTTAATTTTCATAGCTTAAGCTTGAACTTGCATTCAAGCATTTGATGATCTGTTCTGCATATGACCCCAGGTCTTGTTCTGACTGATGATATTGAGCTTCTCCATCATCTCTTTTCACAGATGTAGTCGATTTGATTCCAATGTATTCCATGTGGCGAGGTCCATGTGTATAGTCGCTATTTATTTATATTGTTGAAAACAGGTATTTGCATTGAATAAGTCGTTGGACTTGTAAAATTCTATCATGCAATCTCCTGCATCGTTTCCATAACCAAGGCCATATTTTCCAGCTACTGATCCTTCTTTGTTTCCAACTTATGCATTTCAATCACCAGCAATTATCAGTGCATCTTGATTGCATGTTTGATCAACTTCAGACGACAGAAGTTGGTAAATACTCCATGTACACCATTAAGGTCAACTGTACTTTGAGGAGGCAGCTCTTCCCCAGTCTTATTTTGAGTGCCTTCCAACCTGAGGGGCCCATCTTCTGGCACTATATCAGACAATGTTCTGCTACTATTCATAAGGTTTTCACTGGCCAATTTTTTTTAGGAGTAGATTGCCAGGTCCTTTTTCCTAGTCTGTCTTAGTCTGGAAGCTCTGCTGAAACCTGTCCACCATGGGTGACCCTGCTGGTATTTGACATACCAGTGGCATAGCTTCCAGCATCACAGCAGCACACAAGCCACCACAGTACGGCAAACTGACAGAAGAATGGTGGATTATATCTTACCTATACTGTTAATTGCTTTATTTTATTATATTACAGTAATTATGTCTACATCTGTATCCTCTAATAATAATTATAACCATTAATAACTGCTAGGCTATTTTCTGAGTGAATTATATGTATTGACTCACTACTTTTTTGCACCAATACCAGGTATTAGATACTCATCTTATCTCCAATTTTGGGATGCATATACAGTCTTACATTTTAAGGAAATGTATGCAGGTAAGTTAATTCTTTTGTTCAAGGTTTACAAAGTTAGTTAAGTGGAGTAGCCCAGTTTTGAGCCAAAAGTTTGTGCCCATAACCCTTTATGATTTTCTGCCCTGTAGGAAAGGATGGTAAACTCTATGAAGCCAGTCTGATGCACCTCTTTTACTCTATTGCTTGACACCGAATGATGTTGTTGTTCTTTGCTGCCATTGAGTTAGCCCCCAACTCATGGTGACCCTATGCAAAACGGGATTTGACCATTGTGATCAGGGTTTTCATTGACTGATATTTCAAAGTAGATTGTCTTATCTCTCTTCCTTGTTTTTCTTAGTCTGGAAGCTCTGTTGAAACTTGTTCAGCATAAAAGCAACACACAAGCCTCCACTGGCAGACAGGTGGTGGCTGCACTTGAGGAGCATTGGATGGGAATCAAATCTGGGTCTTCTGCATGGAAGGTGAGAATTCTACCAATGAACCACCACTGCCCTCTGACACCTAGTTGTTGGTCAGTAAATATGTGTGATATTGAGTTTAATTGTCTTTTCCCAACTTGACCAACATGGGCTAAAATACGTCACGTCACATATTACATAATATGTATTACGGAGGGGCTGGTCTTGTTAGGAAAGTGAGTGTTCAGGGAAAATTGTGGAAGATTGTTAGAATTTGGGGTCCTAAGTGGAGGTAATGTGGATTATCTGGGATCAGAAAAAACAAGGCAGGATGACTGGATTACAGGGATCTGCCTACCCTGGTGATAACGGGAGTAAGCGTGTAGATGTTTGAGGGGCTGGGTAGTGGGAGAGCCACAAGGGGCAGGAATGCTGTGAGCGCTGTTTCATTGATGGTTTGCTCCATTTTGGAAGACCACATTGTTCTGTACAGTAAGTAATGTTGATAGTCCTCCACTTAAGAAAATCAACTCTCCCGCCTCTATTAACATTAGTGGCTGCCGCAAATTTAAAAGCCAATTTTGTGGGCCACTGTGTACGACTTTTCCTCTGAAAAATAGCTGTAGCTTTCAATCTGAGGGAAGTCAGGGTTCTCAGTTAGAATCTAAGCTACTTTCACCATAGAATTTATCTGCAGCAACCTGGATGGTGTAAGCAGTTAACATGCTTGGCTGCTAACCAAAAGGTTGAAGGTTCAAATTCTCCCAAAGACACCTCAGGAGAAAAGCCTGGCCATCTACTTCTAAAATATCAGCCATTGTAAACCCTGTGGAGCATAGTTCTACTCTGACACACATGGAGTTGCCATGAGTTGAAATCGACTTGACAGCAACTGTTTTTTTCTGAGGGCTTGTATGGAGGTAACTTTGTGGTATAGTCCCTTGTCACTTACTGGGACAGAACTTATCCTTAGAGAAGAGAGAATCCAGGCCCCATATGTGGTCCACAGTGGGTGTCTCAGAGCAGAGTCCAGCTGCCTGTCTTCAGTTTTCTCTCTGGTCCAGCTGTGGGGTTGCCTGTGGGTCTTACCAAAGAGCAGTTTCTCTAGAATCTGTGAGACATCTGCAGTGGGACTCACATCATAGAGTGTCACCCCAGGAAAGACAGAGGAATCTCCTCACTATTGGAGAATGTGGAATGTCTTTGGTATAGAATGAATGATGCAAGTCAGCAGTGGCCTCAGCAGTTTGGGCAGCTTTGACAGTCTGTGACTTTGGTGGCAGCAGCCACAGGGCATGATGATTTCAGCAGTGGCAGAGATGAGTCAAACAGTGGCTTTACAGAATCATGTATGAGTTGACCATTCCTTCACAATCTGTTTGCTGTACCTTCACAGACATTGGAAACTTCTGCCATAGTTCTGTCTAGGAATCCAGGGCTACATAGGGAAAAAATGGTAGTTCCCAGGGTAGGTGAGAGGACAATCCCATGAACGTACACCAGACCTCCCCAGAGGACTCCTAAAAGCTGTTGAGGGGAATTTGAAGGTGGGAGAGGCTAAAACTCCTACGATAAGACCAAAACCAAACCCATTGCCCTTGACAATTCTGACTCATGATGACCCCATGTGTGACCACATAAGTTACAGAGTAGAACTGCACTCCATAGGGTTTTCTTGGCTGTAATCTTTATGGAAGCAGATTGCCAAGCCTTTCTTCCATGGCACGGCTGGGGAATTCTAACTGCTGACCTTTCGGTTGGTAGTCGAGTGCAAACTGTTTCCACCACCCAGAGATCTGTGCTCCTACAACTGCAGGCTGGAAAAAAAAAAATTACAGAAATAGCGTGTGAACCTTTTCCCCTCTTGTCAGTGCTTCCTAAGAGAAGGCTTACATACAGATTAAGAACAGGTAAGGTTTTCTTTTTCTGGTTTTTCACACGTACCTGGCATTCCCTGTAATGAGGTCAAGCTGCAGGCAGCAATGATGAAAAGGTCTACTGATATCACCCCTGTCTATTTATTGGTTTGACAACTTGTCAACTCATTGCAGCCTCTTGATCCCTGCACATGAGTCAGTCTGTTAGAGCCTGTCAACAGGGGTGGATGTGTGTTTTTAGTGCTGAGCTGATAGCACTGACAGGAAATGTTGGATGGATGGATTTTATTGAATGAAAACTTGATGAAAAATTTGGAATCCTGAGCTAAATGCTAATTTTGGTATGGTTTTATTTTGAAAAATTCAATTCATGGTGCCTGTTTATTTTTAACAAGATGTTAAAAAGGGACTCTCTCCATTTTAGAATTTTTGCAGAAGCCCCAAAAACCAAGCGTAGTGCAGTGGATGGCCAGTGCAGCCTCATCTGAAGCAAGGGCATGTTATGGATTGAACTCTATCCCCCCAAAATGCATGTCAACTTGGCTGGGCCATGATTCCCAGCATTGTGTGGATGTCCTCCATTTTGTGATCTGATATAATTTTCCTATGTGTTGTAAACCCTAATCTCTATGATGTTAATGAGGCAGGAATAGAGGCATTTATGTTAATGAGGCAGGACTCAATCTACATGATTAGATTGTATCTTGAGTCAATCTCTTTTGAGATATAAAAGAGAGAAGGAAGCAGAGAGGGGAGGGACCTCATGCCACCAAGAAAGAAGGGCTGGGAGCAGAGCGCATCCTTTAGACCTGGGGTCCCTGCACTGAGAAGCTCCTAGACCAGGGGAAGATTGATGACAAGGACCTTCCCCCAGAGCTGACAGAGAAAGAAAGCCTTCCCCTGGAGCTGGGGACTAAATTCAAACCTCTAGCCTCCTAGACTCTGAGAGAATAAATTTCTGTTCGTTAAAGCCATCCACTTGTGGTATTTCTGTCAAAGCAGCAGTAGATAACTAAGACAGGGCTAGACCACCTATACAGAACAAGCTAGAAAATTACAAAGCTTGTCCTGTCATCTTTAGCCCATCAGCCTTGCCTGAAATAGAAAAGAAACAGGTGAGGAGTCCAGCGGAGAATAAGAATTCCTTGAGGTGCATCGTGGTGCCCATTACATGTGGTTGGGGAAAGGAGTGCAATTCCTTCATCTTAAGCCAAGTGAAGAAAGCTTTTGGAGAGTGTTTGCGGAGATGAGTAAGTCTCTTGGAGCTTGAGAGCACAGGGACTGGTGTCTGACTCTCACCAATAAAAGTCTAAAGGCCAAAGGCTGGGTAAAACTTCAGTCTGAAAGGAGAGTGAAGACAGGTGGTGGTATCTGAGCAAGCTGCATTGTTAGCAATAGTGAACCCCTTGGATGTGGCCCTGTTGGAAGGAAGTTAGCTTGGGGTCATCTTCAAAGGAAGCTGGCTCAGGGATCTTCCAGAACGGTATTGTGATCCATTGGGTTTTCACTGGCTGATTTTTCAGAAGTAGATCACTAGACCTTTTTTCCTAGTCTGTCTTAGTCTGAAAGTTCTGCTGAAACCTGCTGAGCTTCATACCAACACTCAAGCCTTCACTGACAGATGGGTGGTGGCTGTGCTTGAAGTACGTTGGCCAGGTAAGGAACCTGGGTCTCCTGCATGGACTTTTACCACAATAAGAAAACCAAAAAACCAAACTCTTTGCTGTCAAGTCCATTCCGACTCTTGATGGCCTCATGTGGTTCAGAGTAGAAATGTGCTCTGTAGAGTTTTCCTGGCTGTAATTTTATAGAAGAAGATCACTAGGTCTTTCTTCTGCAGCACCACTGGGTGGATTCAAACCGCCAACCTTTCGGTTAGTAGCCAAGAGCAAGCTGTTTGTGCCACCCAAGCACCTTACCATAATAATAGATGGCTTTTATAGAGCACTTAATATATTTCAGTCACTGCTCTAAACTCTATACATTTTCTCATTTAATACTGCCCTCAGCCCTATGAGGTAATTATTACTGTTATTCTCATTTTACAGATGCAGAAAGTCAGGCAAAGAGAGCAAAGGTGACCTGCATGAGTTCACAGAGCTGGTGAGTAGTGGAGTGATGATTTATATTCAAGCAGTCTGGCTCTGTGCCCTGGTGGTGCAGTGGTTAAAGCCATCGACTAGTAACTGAAAGGTTGATGGTTCAAAATTACCAGCAGCTCTGCGGGAGAAAGATGCTACAGTCCACTTCCATAGAGATTTACAGCCTTGGAAACCCTATGGAGTCACTATGAGTCAGAATTGTCTTAAAGGCAGTGGGTTTGGTTTTGGTTTTGGTTCTGTAGTATAGGCTTTCAACACCCATGGTCTACTGCTATGGGAGGCACCAAGGCTGAGTCAAAAGGAAAAAGGAGTCTGGATTCCAAGCCTTCCAGGAATGACAGCAGGGACAGTCTGCCTTCCTCTGCCCTGTCTGCCATTGCCTATTGCTGCTTCTCTCCTCCCAGGCCAATCACCCCTTCCATGTGAACTCTGGATGTCACCCCTTATCCCTCTTCTGGAACTTTGCTCCATATAAACCCTCTTGCCTGTGTCTTCAAAACCCACCTCCACCCTGATTTTAGAGCTAGTGGCAGAGAATCTCTTAGGGAAGAAGCTCTCTCAATAGGCCATTTTGCCTGTAAAAGAGCCATCTGGGCAGATTAGGCTGGATGAAGAGTGGGACAAAAATTAAAACTGCTCAATAAAAGAAATAAGAATTTGCTGAGATTAGCTGGGGGAAGAGATGAGTCTCAGTACACGGCAAGATGAAGCAGGAATCCAAGTGGAAGAAAGAGTTAAAGACAATTCTTTGAGGAGACTTTCAAAAAAGGGACTCATATTCAACTTTGTGGTTTTCTTTAATAAACTATCGTGTAACGTTCACACTGTTTCCCAATCCTTTAGAGAAGTCAGCTTCACACAATCTTGAACTGGTGGCACTTTGGGAAATGAAGGGTTTGGAGTGGTGTCCTGAGGGCAGCACCTTGGGGAATGGCACAGCTTTTCTGAAGGGTAGAACATGAAGAAGAGGTGGAGAATATAGTGGGAGCAGGAGCCAGAGAGAAGTAGAAAAAATATGAGTACACTTTTCCTTTCCAAAGCACTTTGGTATTTTGGGAGGAATGTTGGATTTACTAAACTGTGTGAGATGGAAGTTTGAGTCAATTTTAACCTAATCCTTAAGGACTAGTTGACCCCAACAACTGAAGAACTTGGGGCTGTCCAGGACTGAATCTATTCTCTCACTTTGTACCATCAACTTCCTTTGCAATGGACCTTTCAACTTATTGGCTTTTGCCTTCATCTAAACCTCTCTCATTTAACATAGAATTTAATTTTTCCTCTGCTTTGACCTTGGCTCCCTTTCCTGGCTTCTGATTTTCTCTCTCCTTCACAACTCATCAGTTCAGTAATGATCTCCTGGGTAAGTCTCCCTAGGTCAAGGAGCCCATGCTGTTTCCTACTCCATGCTCACTCCTCACCCAGTCTATCCCTGGTTCATGTGCAAAAACTGAGAACAAGTTGGGATTTGTGTAGATGTAAGGGATAGAGTGCATGGGTTAAGGTTCAGATGAAGAAAATAGAACATGCTTTAGTCAGATTAAAGCCAAAAGGGATCTATTAAGGAGTAGTACATGGCTCACAGAATTATTGGGAAGGTTGAGTTTATAAGAACAAATCTCAAAGCCATATTGCAGAACAGGGACACCAAGGTTACTACTAAATCTTCTATAATCAAGAAGCTGGCTCTAGAACCAACCCACCACTACCACAATCAGGAAGGTAATACAATTAGGAAACATAGACAGGGCACAAACACCAAGATCAGGAATATGCCATGGTCAGGAAGCCCCTGCTATTTGCCACCTCTAGAACGTGGTCATGCCTGCTACCATCCACACTTGAAAAATGGATGGCTTGCCTCCTGTCACTAGACCTCCATGAAGCCTAGTGACTAGTTACTGGGATCATGCTAAAACCACCATGGTGGTGTCTGCTGTAGAAATACAGAAGCAGGAAAAGTATGGCATTTATTGTACTATCTACCTTCAAATCTTCCACTAGTGATTGTAATCAGCCAAACCTAAATCATAAGTAGAACTCTAGCTGCAAGGGAGTCTGGGAAATACTGTTTAGCTTTCCAACCTCTGCCGTACAGGTAGGCACACCAGATGGAAGTTGAAAGAAATGGCTGTACTTTGATCAATCCTGTTTACTACAGAAGGTTAGCCTTGTTCTTCAATGGCTCTTCAGAAACTCTTTTCCAAATAGATTTATTGCCCACCTATTTGGAATGACCAAGGATAGTCTTACTTGGCTCATGGAAGGATGATTCATAATTGGACACTATTTATTATAGATTGCATTCTAGCCTCTTCCAATTTGTTGATGCACAGTAATAACTAAGGGTAGACAAACAGCCTCCTTTCCCTCCATGGCATTAAGGCATTTGCTTAGTTATCTAGTGCTGTTATAGCAGAAATGCCACAAGTACATGGCTTAACATACAGAAGTTTATTCTCTCACAGTTTAGGAAGCTAGAAGTCTGAATTCAGGGCACCAGCCAGAAGAAGGCTTTCTTTCTCTGGAGGAAGGTCCTTGTCATCAATCTTCCCCTGGTCTAGGAGTTTCTCAGTGCAGGGAACCCGGGTCCAAAGGATGCAGTCTGCTCCTGGCACTACTTTATTGGTGGTATGAGGTCCACTGTCTTTCTGCTCCCTTCTTTCTTTTATATCTCAAAAGAGATTGATTTAGGACATAATCTAATCCTGTAGTTTGAGTCCTGACTCATGAACATAACTGCCTCTAATCCTGCCTCATTAACATCACTAAGAGGTAGGATTTACAACACATAGGAAAATCACATCAGGTGACAAAATGGTGGATGATCACACAATACTGGAATCGTGGCCTAGCCAAGTTGACACATATTTTTTGGGACACATTTCAAGCCATGACATTCCACTCTTTGGCCCCCCAAAATTCATGTCCTTGCCACATGTAAAACACACCATTGCATAGTGTTTTTTGTTTTTTGTTTTAATTTTATTGTGCTTTAAGTGAAACATTTATAGCACAAATTAGCTTCTCATTCAAAAATTTATACACAACTTCTGGGCAAAATGGCGCTATAGTCAGAAACACCACGCTGTCCCTCTGCAGCAAAGATCAGAAAAACTAAGTCAAACAGAGTCAAATGTCAATCCTGAAGCCCTAATCATCAAATGAAGAGATAAAGAACTCAGCCAAGCACTGAGTGGAATAAGAAACTGACCGAGAGCAGAGTGCAAGGAGACATACATGCAGAGGTCCCCTATTAGCTATCACAGCAAGGATCCACCATCTTGGACTCCTATCAGAGATCAGTGAACAGGAAGCACTAGAAAGCAGCTTCACCGAGCTTCCAGCAGGAGACAGAACAACTGGTAACCCACAATATAGGCTTTCCCACCCCCCACCCTTCTTCACCCCATTTAGCCTCCTCTGCTTCCTGCAGCCATAGTCTATTGGCGGGAAAGCACAAGCTTCCCCCCAGTGCCGCTTGGATTCCACCTGCCTGCACTGGCCAACTCCCTGAGTGCCATTTGTTGGCTGCTGGTGTTGCTTTTTTCCACTTCTTTAGATTTCTTCCTTACCTCTCACCACCTCCCTCTCCTTTCTCTCAAATACCTGTCTCTGTGCGCCATCTTTGCTTCTTCCTGAAAAGCTGCGAAACACCGCTTGACTGTAAAACTGCTTCACGGCCCGTGCCGCCACGCTAGTGGGACCCCCCCGGGGCTTTTTTGTTTGTTTGTTTGCTCTGATTTGTTCTGTTTTGATTTGTTTGTTTGTTTTCTGGGCTTGGAAGCCTCTTCTAGCTGGGCAGTACTGAGTGGCTTGGAAGCTAGTCTCTTACTCTGCACAGATGCAAAGGGACATCCCTGGGGGCATTTCTTTTTTCTTGTTTGTTTTTTTTCATTTCTTTGTTTAGTTTTCTTCTCTCTCTTATTCCGTTTTTGTCTTTCTTCATTTCCAGTTTCTCGATTTATTCATTTTTTTCTTTTACCCTTTTTCTTTTTTTTTTCATTTTTGTCTTCCCCATTTTTCAGTCTTTCATCTCTCCACTCCAGTAGCAAGCTCCCTTAGCACTCTTTTTTCTTTGTGTGTATGTCTTTGCCTCCTGTTCCTCTCTCCTCTCATCTTTTCTATACCCATTTTAGCTCCACACATCACAGTCTACCCCCTCCTTCCTGCCTACCAGCACTGTGTACTGAACATCCCACTCCCAAGCAACACAGGCATGGCCTACTGGAACCTGCCCTGCACTGATTCCCGGTCCCCAATTTCAGCCTTGGTACGTGCCACAAAAAACCTATCCCACCAACTCCCCTTCAGCTGGACCTACCATGCTGTACCATGCCTGAGTAACTGACTATGCCCATTGGAGAAGGAGGTGAAAAGTATCATGCCCACAGATGAGCAAACAACAAAGAACACACAGCCTGCCTGCTCAGACATAACCAAATAAAACAAAAAAGCAGGATGAAACAAACAAATCTACAATCAATAAACAAGGAAAATAACCACTGAATGCCCCCAAGACAGCAGACAATATCAAAACATTTACAAAAACAAGACAGGATGGTTCCAGTAGGTGTCCAAAATAAAACACCAGATGACCTTACAGTAGAAGAAAAGGCACTAAACCTAACTGATAGGGAATTCAAATCTCTAATATTCAGAATTATCCAAGAGTCGAAGCAAAAAAACAGAAAAAAATGAGGAAACAATAGACAAATTCATGGAAAATACAGACAAAAAATTGGAAGAATCCAAGAAAATAATACAGGAACAAAATGCTAAAATAAATTCACAACTAGAAATCATACAAAAACAACAATTAGAAATCCAAAAGATAAACAACAAGATTTCAGAAATGGACAGTGTCATAGAAGGGCTGAGGAGCAGGTTTGAAATGACAGAAGATAGGATCAGCAAAATTGAAGACAAACACTTGGATACAACTCTGAGGAAAAATCAGAAAAAAGAACGAAGAAAAATGAAGAAACCCTGAGAATTATGTGGGATACAATCAAAAGCAAAAATCTGTGAGTGATTGGAGTTCCAGAACAGGGGGAGAAAACAGAGAGGATCATTGAAGAATTGCTGACAGAAAACTTCCCCAATATCATGACAGATGAAAAGCTGACTATCCAAGAAGCTCAACGAACCCCATATAGCATAGACCCCAAAAGAAAATCACCAAGGCATATCATAATCACACTCGCTAAAACCAAAGACAAAGAATCCTGAGAGCAGCTTGAGAAAAAGAAAAAGTCACATACAGAGGAGAAACAATAAGACTAAGCTCGGATTATTCAGCAGAAACCATGCAGGCAAGTAGGCAATGAGATGACATAAAACCTTGAAAGAAAAAAATTGCCAGCCAAGAATAATATATCCTGCAAAACTTTCGTTCAAATATGATGGTGAAATTAGGTCATTTCCAGATAAACAGAAATTAAGGGACTACACAAAAATCAAACCGAACTTACAAGACTTATTAAAGGAAGTCCTTCAATGTGAGAACAAACAATATCAGACCACAGGCTGAATATAGGACACAGGATTGTACTAGTTAGATACCAACCTAGGAAATGAACTTTTAAGGACTATGCAAAACAAAAAGAATTACAACAGGGAACCAGAGAGGTTAATCTGTAAATGACAACAGCATCAGAACAATAAAAGAGGGAATAAATGGTGTAGGTATAGAACCTTCTAATTGGAGAGGAAGTCAAGCGATACCAAGTAATAATAGACTGGTACAAATCTAGGAAGATAAGGGTAAATTTTAAGGTAACCACAAAGAAAGTTAACAAACCTACTCATCAAAATAAAGAAGAAAAAGATAAAGTCTCAATAAAAACAAAACCTACAAAAACAAAAAAAATGAAAAAAAATCCACAGACAAAAGGAACTCAGCACAGGAGAGTAAGAGGAACAAAGAAAACATCAGCACCACAAAAAAAAGCACTACAAAATGCAATCCCACTCCTAGGAATATATCCTAGAGAAATAAAAGCCATCACACTAATAGATATATGCACATCCATATTCACTGAAGCACTGTTCACAATAGCAAAAAGATGCAAACAACCTAGATACCATCAACAGATGAATGGATAAACAAACTATGGTACATACACACAATGGAGTATTATGCAAAGATGAAGAACAATGATGAATCTGTGAAGCATCTCATAACATGGATGAAACTGGAGGACATTATGCTGAGTGAAATAAGTCAATCACAAAAGGACAAATATTGTGTGAGACCTCTACTATATAACTCATGTAAAAGTTTACACACAAAAAGAAACAATCTTTGTTGGTTACGAGGGATGGGAGGGATGTGGGGGGAACAAAACAGCTAAGTGGTAACTTTGGTGAAGGGTAAGACAGTACACAATACTGGGGAAGCCAGCACAACTTGTACAAGAAAAGGTCATGGAAGCTCCATAGACACATCCAAACTGCCTGAGGGACTGAATTGCTGGGCGGAGGGCTGTGGGCACCATGGTCTTGGGGACCATCTAGCTCAATTGGCATAACACAGTTTATAAAGACAATGTTCTACACTCTACCTTGGTGAGTAGCGTCTGGGATCTTAATAGCCTGTGAGAGGACATCTAAGATATTCCACTGGTCTCAGCCCTTCGGGAGCAAGGGAGAACGAAGAGAACAAGATACAAGGAAAAGATTAGTCCGAAGGACTAATGGACCACAGTTACCACGGCCTCCACCAGACTGAGTCCAGTATAGCTAGATGGTGTCCAGCTACCACCACGGACTGCTCTGACTGAGATCACAATAGAGAGTCCTGGACAGAGCTGGAAAAAGATGTAGAACAGAATTCTAACTCACACACAAAAAATACCAGATTTACTGGCCTAAAAAAGGCTGGAGAAACTCTGAGAGTATGGCCCTCGGACACCCTTTTAGCTCAATGATGAAGTCCCTCCCGAAGTTCATCATTCAGCCGGGGATTGGACAGCCTCATAAAACAAAACAGGACTAATGAGACACAGCAGTCCAGGGACAAGGACTACAAGGCAGGAGGGGACAGGAAAGCTGGTGATAGGGAACCCAAGGTTGAGAAGGGACAGTGTTGACATGTCATGGGGTTAACCATTGTCATAGCGCAATATGTGTACCAACTGTTTAATGAGAAACTATTTTTTCTGCAAACCTTCATCGAAGGTACAAAAAAAATTATCTATGTGAGATCAAATTGACAACAGCAACTCAAAAGATTTGATGGGAAGCCTAGGGCCAGTGAGTTGAAGATAATGGTGATGGAATAATTTGGAAAAGGACAGTGGGAATAGCAGCACAGCTGGAAGAATGTAATCAATGTCACTGAATTGTACATGTAGAAACTTTCAAAATGGTATAACTTTGGCTATGTATATTTTCACCAAGAAAAGTTCCTCAAGGTTGAGAAGAGAGAGTGTTGACATGTTGTGGGGTTCTTAACCAATGTCATAAAACAATATGTGTACTGACTGTTTAATGAGAAACTATTTGTTCTGTAAACTTTCACCAAAAGTACAATAAAAAAATTAAAAAAAAATTTCTACAAAAATTGTTTTGTGACATTGGTTGCAATCCTCACAATATGTCAGACTCTCCCCCTTTCTGTTTACACCTCAGGCTCCCTGTGTCTATTCATTCGGTTTTCTTGTCCCTTCCTGCCTTTTTGTCTTTACTTTTGGGCAAGTGTTGCCCATTTGGTCTTGTATACTTGATTGAACTAAGAAGTACATTCCTCACGGATGTCACTGTTTCATTGCATAGGTTGGTTTGCAGTCTACACTATAGGTGGCATGGGGTCCACCACACAGATCTCTTTTCTGGAGCAGTACCAAAAGCAGAGAGGATAAACCCTCCGGATTTCTTTTTCTCTCTAGGGAAATAAAAGAAATAAGAAGTCAAATAGCTGACACTTATTTTCAACACCATGTCTTAATTATAATAGTCCATCTCTCTTGCGGCTCTTTTCTCTTGTGTTTTCATTCCTTGAGTGTTCTCCAGTTATGTCCAGCTGGTTCCAGTCATTAGTAGACTTCCCAAGATAGTCCAGTCCTACTAGAAATGGGAAATATTGGAAACCTCACTCAAAAATCAAGTCTATTTCTGGCCCAGTATTGCCAGAATTTTGATAAGCATCCAAGTTTGTGGTGGTTTATTCAAACTGAGCTTCTGAATCTCTTGAGATTCTCCCCCTCGCAATTAGTAAGCCAACAGCCTGAAGGGGGAAAAAAAACTACACATTTTCTGGCTGATGCTTGGAAAAATGTCTGCCTTTTCTCTGCCAGCTTTACTAATTTAATGCATTCCAAAGCTGATGGCGTCTGGTTGAAAGTGGAAAGATGATTTTAAATGACTGAACAATCTAATGATGAAAATTATTGGTATTATTCCAGTACCAAATGGTTTGTTGTTAATTGCCATTTAGTCGATTCCCACTCATGGCAAACCTTGTCAGAGTGGACTGTGCTCTATAGGATTTCCAAGGCTGTGATCTTTTGGAAGCAGACCACCAGGCCTGTCTTCTGAGGCAACTCTGGGTGGGTTCAAATCACCAACCTTTCAGTTAGCAGTTAAACACCTGAAGCATTTGCGCCACCAAGGGACTCCATAATACCAAATTAAATCTTATTTATTCTTATTTAAGGTTAAGAAATATATGAACTATAAAAAATTACAGGAGATTGAGCCTCAAAAATATAGTTTTAAAATTTTTAATGAAAATCAGGGATTGGATCATAGACTCAAAGAACTGTATTTAGAAGGGAACCTTAGTATACCAACATTCCTGATAGATTATCTTCAGGAGTCTTGTGTTATCTTGGGTAATTGAGTGTTACTGTACATATGGTTTCCTATCTCATCTAGCGTTAGAAAATACTTGGAAAAAAAATGGATGAATTCATTTAGAGGAAGGCAATAATAACATTTATAATGAAAAAATAATGACATGAAAATATCCCTTTATAATGATTTAGTGTTAATTCAAACTGCGGGACAAGTGACCTTGTGCAAGTTACTTAACCTTCTGGAGCTGATTTCTTTGTCTATGTGTAGTACTATTTTTTTCTATTATCACAAACTTTTTGTTAAGAAGTACTCAATTTAGAGTTATAAAGTTATTTCCCTAATTTATTCCATCTACTCACTCATTCCTCATGCATCTGTCAGTTTGTCATGCTGTGGTGGCTTGCATATTGCTATGATGCCGGAACCTATGCCATTGATATTTCATATACCAGCAGGGTTACCATGGTGGACAGATTTCAGGGGATCTTCCAGGCTAAGACAGACTATGAAGAAGGACCTGGTGGTTGGCTTCTAAAAAATTGGCCAGTGGAAACCTCATGAATAGCAGTGGAACATTGTCTGATATAGTGCCAGAAGATGAGACCCTCAGGTTGGAAGACACTCAACAGATGACCGGGGAAGAGCTGCCTCCTCAAAGTAGAGTCGACCTTAATGATGTGGATGGAGTCAAGCTTTCAGGACCTTCATTTGCTGAGGTGGCACGACTCAAAATGAGAAGAAATAGCTGCAAATATCGATTAATAATCGGAACATGGAGCGTACGAAGTATGAATCTAGGAATATTAGAAGTTGTCAAAAATGAAATGGACAGCATGGAAATTGATATCCTATGCATTAGTGAGCTGAAGTGGACTGGTATTGGCCATTTTGAATCAGACAATCATATGGTCTACCATGCTAGGAATGAAAGTGAAGAGGAATGGTGTCGTGTTCATTGTCAAAAAGAACATTTCAAGATCTGCCCTGAAGTACAACACTGTCAGTGATAGGTTAATATCCATACACCTATAAGGAAGACCAGTTAATAAGACTATTATTCAAATTTACACAGCAACCACTAATGCCAAATGAGAAAATGGAAGATTTTTATCAACTTCTGCAGTCCGAAATTGATTAAACATGCAATCAAGATGCATTGATAATTACCGGTGATTGGAATGTGAAAGTTGGAAACAAAGAAGAAGGATCTGTAGTTGGAAAATATGGCCTTGGTGACACAAACAACACCAGAGATCCCATGATAGAATTTTGCAAGACCAACCACTTCTTCATTGCAAATGCCTTTTTTCAACAATATAAATGGTGACTATACATGTGGACTTAATCGGATGGTATACACAGGAGTCAAATCAACTACATCTGTGGAAAGAGATGATGGAAAAGCTCAATATCATCAGTCAGAACGCCAGGGGCTGACTGTGGAACAGACCATCAATTGCTCCTATGCACGTTCAAGTTGAAGTTAAAGAAAATTAAAACAAGTTCACAAGAGCCAAAACATGATCTTGAGTATATCCCACCTAAATTCAGAGACCATCTCAGGAATAGATTTGACACATAGAACATTAATGACAGAAGACCAGATGAGTTGAGGAATGACATTAAAGAATCATACAGGAAGAAAGTGAAAGGTCATTAAAAAGACAAGAAAGAAAAGACCAAAGTAGATGTCAGAAAAGACTCTGAAAGTTGCTCTTGAACACAGAGTAGCTAAAGTGAATTGAAGAAATGATGAAGTAAAAGAGCTGAACAGAAGATTTCAAAAGGCAGCTCCAAAAGACAAAGTAAAGTACTATAATGACATGTGCAAAGACCTGGAATTAGAAAACCAAAAGGGAAGAACACGCTCAGCATTTCTCAAGCTGAAAGAACTGAAGAAAAATTCAAGCCTCGAGTTGCAATATTGAAAGCTGGAAAATATTGAACGACACAGTAAGCACCAAAAGAAGATGGAAGGAACACAGAGTCACTGCACCAAAAGGAATTGGTCGACATTCAACTATTTCAGGAGGTAGCATGTGATCAAGAACCAATGGTACTTAAGGGAGAAGTTCAAGCTGCTCTGAAAGGAATTGATGGAATACCAATTGAGATGTTTCAACAAACGAATGCAGTGCTGGAGGTGTTCACTCATCTGTGTCAAGAAGTTTGGAAGACAGCTTCCTGGCCAACCGACTGGAAGATTCATATTTGTGCCCATTCCGAAGAAAGGTGATCCAATAGAATGCAGAAAGTATTGAACAATATCAATATCACACACAAGTAAAATTTTGCTGAAGATCACTCAGAAGGGGTTGCAGCAGTACTTCGACAGGGAACTGTTAGAAGTTCAAGTCAGATTCAGAAGAGGATGTGGAACAAGGTATATCATTGCTGATGTCAGATGGATCTTGGCTGAAAGCAGACAGTAGCAGAAAAATGTTTACCTGTGTTTTATTGACTATGCAAAGGCATTCAACTCTGTGGATCTTAACAAATTATGGATGACATTGTGAAGAATGGGGATGCCAGAACACTTAATTGTGCTCAGAAGGAACCTGTACGTAGACGAAGAGGCAGTCATTCGAATAGAACAAGGAGCTACTGCATAGTTTAAAGTCAGGAAAGATGTGAGTTAGGGTGGTATCCTTTTACTTTACTTATTCAAACTGTATCCTGAGCAAATAATCTGAGAAGCTAGACTATATGAAGAAGAACGTGACATTAGGATTGGAGGAAGACTTATTAACAACCTGCGATATATAGATGACACAATCTTGCTTGCTGAAAGTGAAGAGCAGTTGTAGCACTTACTGATGAAGATCAAAGACCACAGCCTTCAGTATGGATTGCACCTCAACATAAAGAAAAAAAAAATCCTCACAACTGGACCAATAAGCAACATCATGATAAACGGAGAAAAGATTGAAGTTGTCAAGGATTTCATTTTACTTGGATTCACAATCAATGTCCATGGAAGCAGCAGTCAAGAAACCAAATGACATATTGGGCAAATCTGCTGCAAAAGACCTCTTTAAAGTGTTAAAAAGCAAAGACGTCTCTTTGAGGACTAAGGTGCACCTCACCCAAGCTGTGGTGTTTTCAGTCGCCTCATATGGATGCAAAATCTAGACAATGAATAAAGAAGACTGAAGAAGAATTGATGCCTTTGAATTACGGCATTGTTGAAGAATATTGAATATACCATGGGCTGCCAGAAGAACGAACAAATCTGTCTCAGAAGAAGTACAGCCAGAATGCTCTTTAGAAGCAAGGATGGCGAGGCTATGTCTTACATACTTTGGACATGTTATTAGGAGGGATCAGTCCTGGAGAAGGACATCATATTTGGTAAAGTGGAGAGTCAACGAAAAAGAGCAAGTCCCTCAAGGAGGTAGACTGACACCATGGCTGCAATAACGGGCTCAAGCATAACAACCATTGTGAGGATGGTGCAGGATTGGGCAGTGTTTTATTCTGTTGTACACAGAGTCATTATGAGTCAGAACTGACTCTACGGCACCTAATAACAACAATTCAGTTGTTGTTGTTAGGAGCCATTGAGTGGGGTCTGACTCAGCAATCTTACATATAACAGAACAAAATGTTGCTGGGTCCTGGGCCTGTTGTTGCAGCCACCGTGTCAATCCATCATTGAAGGTCTTCCTCTTTCTCTCTGTCTCTCTGCTTTACCAAGCATGATGTCTTTCTCCAGCATGAAGTCTTTCAAACGTCTGGATCCTGCAGCTGTCTCCTGTTCATCTGACCTCTGGTTCTTGGGATTTGAGCTAGCAGCTTACCTGCCGATCTTGGGATTCATCAGCCTCTGCAGCCTGTGAACCAGAGTCTTGCTGTCTGACCTGCTGCCTTTGGGTTCACCAGCCCCTCCAGCTACGTGAGTCAGGAGAAGCCTCCATCCTGAACCACAGACTTGGGACTTCCCAGCCTCTACAACCACATGAGCCATTTCCTTGTTATAAATCTTTCTCTATATATTTATACATTTCAATGAGTTTGCTTCTCTGGAGAACCCAATCTAAGACAATGGTATATTCAATATTCAATACCACAATTTAAATGTGTCAATTCTTCTTTGGTCTTCCTTTTTCATTGTTCAGCTTCCAGAAGCATATGAGGCAACTGAAAACGCCATGGCTTGGATCAGGCACACCTTAGTCCTAAAAGTGACATCTTTGCTTTTTAACACTCTAAAGAGGTCTTTTGCAGCAGATTCGTTCAATGCAATACTTCATTTGATTTCTTGTCCTCTGCTTCGATGGGCATTGATCGTTGATCCAAGAAAGATGAAATCCTTGATAACTTCAATTTCTTCACCGTTTATCATGATGTTGTTTATGGTTCTGCTTTAAGAATTTTTGTTTTCTTTATGTTCAGGTGTACTTCTCAGTGGAATACTCCTCAAATATCTTTGAGAGTATCCAGGAGAATCTTACCTTGCCTCCCACACAAATTCAGTTAGCTCATTTCAACTCTCATATGGAGTTCACTTTTCAATTTTCGCCTTTGGATGGGCAGCACTGTATCTGCTAGTCACCACTGGGCAGTGCTGCCTCCTGATGGACATCACTTTCTCCAATGCCACTTTTATCCTGCATGGCCATCAACACATTGAATACCTCAAGATGTCAAAGCTACAAGGTGGTTTGTAGACAAGTGGGGATGAGACTGCATTCATGCCATATAATGCTTCAGATGTTTTTGGCTGATAGTTAACAGAATGAACACTCAACCCAATCTGGCTCAAACAATTAGAATTTATTGTCTGGTAGACAACAAACTAGAAGTCCAAAGGTAAGGCGTATGTATCATTGAGTATTGGGTTAGACTCAAAAACAGAGACCTAAACTAACACTGACTTAAATGAGATTTGTTTTCTTTGTCATGTGAAAGGCCAGTGATGAGATTCTATAATAAGGCCAGGGATTCTATAGTAACTGTGCTCAATGCAATTTGGAGAAACTTCATCTTATTCCAGGCTCCTTTCCGCTCACTATTCTCCATTCCCCAAAGGAGAGTGCCCCCGTCCTAATACAGTGGCTAGAGCTCCAGTCATTACATTCATGTTCCCAGTCTCAGGAAGGAGGAAAGAATGAAGATGTCCACAAAACAGCGGTGTTGCTAGAAACGGCCACATCTCTGCTTTTATCTCATTGGTCAGAGCTTAATCACATGGACATACCAAGCGTCGAAGAGAAGCTGTCTTTATTCTGGATGACCATATGCCCACCTAGAAACAGGAGCCCTAACACGTAGAAGATTATGAAGAATAGATTTGGGAGGGACAGTTTCTGTCAAAACACTCTCATGGCTGATGAACTCCAGGGGCTTCAGCTCGATTTTCCTGACTTTGTTCTACTCAGTGTTTTGGCTTCATACTATTTTGGTAACAAAACAACCATAGCAGTTGTAGACCACACCCACCATGGCAATTTCCAGAGAAAGAGGAAGTTGCTTCTGGACATTCTTCTAAAGAAATGTGAGGGAATTTTTTCACAAGATGCCAGCAAAGCTTAATTGAGTCACTCATTCACTCTTTTTTTTTTTTTAATCAGAGTGAAATTCATATAAGATTAACCGTCTTAAAGTGTGCAATTCAGTGGTATTTCTTACATTCATGTTGTTGCGTAACCACCCTCTCTATCTAGTTCCAAAACATTTAAATCACCGTAACAGAAAACCCCTTACCCATTAAGAAGTCACTCCCCATTCCCCCTCTCCCAGCCCTTGGCAACCACCAATCTGCTCTCTGCTTCTATGGATGTATCTATTCTGGATATTTCATATAAATGGAATAATACCATACGTGATCTTTAGTGTCTGGCTTCTTTTACACAGTATAATATTTTTGAGGTCCTGCTCACTTTTGAACCCATCAATGGCAAGGGAGAATGGATTACTCCTAGATCAGTCAAGCCCACCCTCACAGCTGGGGATAGTGATGATTTCCCCTGAGTAAGCTTCCTCTTGAAGGAAAAAGAGTGAATAACTGAACAAGATTGGGATTCTGATAGGAAGGAAGAAAGAGGGAGAATAGATGTTGGGCAGAAACACCTCTAGTCTGACCAAGGAGGTATGGTACTAAAGCTTGCTGCTTATGGCCCAAGGCCATATACAATTTTTAGAGAAATGGTTCTTTACATTTTTGCTTACATGTCCTAATCTTCTTAGGACCCAGCTATAACTCCTTGTGAGTGGGTCTAAGGATATTAGTGGCAAACATCACACTCTACCAATCTGTCCAATAGCATATTTGTAACTTGTTCAAGATCATTCTGATCAACTCTTCCTTCCCTTAGGGTAAGTTCTCCCCTATACGGTTCCTTACTTCCTCATATATAAATACATCTAGTGGGCTGACTCTACTGGGCATAAAACCCATTGCCATGGAGTCGAATCTGATTCATAGCAACCCTATGTGCGTAGAGAAGAACTGCTCTTCACAGAGTTTCAAAACTGTGACCTTTCAGAAGCAGATCACCAGGCCTTTCTTCTGAGGTGCCTCTGGTGTGTTCAAGGCACCTCTGGGTGAGTTTGAACCATTAGCCTTTTGGTTAGGAGTCAAGTGCTTAACTTCTGTGCCACCCAGGACTCCAGCCACTGGGCATAGCAAGATTAAATACATGGGCACAGCTTAGGTTCCAAGTTGAAATTTTATGTACAGTACATGAATGATTGTTATGAAAATTAAATATATAGTCTATGAGTACGGAGTTTTTGACTGTTTCTCACTTCATATCACGAAAGTCCCAGAGATCAGTGTGTGGCACCTGGTGAGCACTAATACATGATTGTTAGATGCTGTCTGCATTAGATTAAATAAAATACCCCATGGAGAGTGCTTAGCATGAAGCCGGCATTTTATAATTGTGAGTTCTCTTAAGAGCTCAGTTGCTAACCAAAAGGTAGGCAGTTCAAATCCACCAGCCACTCCTTGGAAACCCTATGGGGCAGTTCTACTCAGTCCTACAGGGTCACTATGAGTTGGAATCTGGTTTTTGGTTTCTACAGAGAATCCTAATGTCATCAGTCACCCCTCTGCCAGAGGTATTTCAATGCCTGAAGGACTATGCAATGAGACCCTGGTTTATATCGAATATAGACCCCAAATTAGTTTTTAAACTACCCCCAAAATGTATATCCCGTTTTGAAGCATACCGTATCACCATGTCTGTTTTTTCCTGGGAGAGGAATGAATCCAATGGTGAAAGAAATAGTGTTCTTTCTTTGTTATCCTGGGGAGTACGTTCTGCTGAGACTGCAAACAGGAATAATCAAGTCCAGTGTGGTGAGTATTTGAACAGCATGGAAATCGAGGAGCCTTGGGTAAGTTGATCTGACACTTGCAGTAGTTATTGAATGGAACATTATTTTAATGAAGAAAGAGGCAATTGTTAGCAAATGTAATTCAACCATAATGAGATTGTAAAAATTTGCATTTATTCTCGATCTTACAAGGACTGTAAGAAAGAGAAAAAATGGTGGGAATTATTGGGCACATTCTTTTTACTAGATATTTAATTATGGTCTTCTCAGGCAAGGCATGACTATTTCCTGGGTTGTTTAAATTTTGCCTAATCTTATAAAAAATTAGTTTAGAGAGTTTGCGGTATTTTTTTTTTTTTACTTTTTTAAACAATCATGGGTGCTTAATATATTGATTTAATGTGTGCTCTAAAGGCTAAAGCCTGCCTCATATAAATTTTTGTTTGTGCACATATGGCATTGACATGTGTAAAATTAAATTGTGTTAAATAACTCACTAGGAGCAACATGACATGCCTGCCTCATCTGACAGAATTGATTGTATTTTTCTTTGTAATTCCAGGAAGATGGCTTAAGTCAGTCCTTTCATTCCTGCAGTGAGAATCACAGATTGTCTCTTCAAGGGGCTGTTTGGGAGATGGACTTCTTTCTCTCCTCCAGCCTTATTCAACGCTGCCTCCTCCCCAGGCTCAGTTCCCAGGCTCAGTCCTGGGTATCCACCTGGAGATTCATCAGAAATAACACAAAACTTACAAACCAGAATTTTCCTACTAGGGCTGTAATAACGCCTTTTATTTGTGTAGTGTGTTACAAAGTACTTTTATGCATGAAAGTGTTCTCTTGCTTCTGTATTCTTTTAGCACCAAACACTGAATCTCTCTTTTGCTCTTCCAGGGGCATTTATGGAATATTATTTTACAGTGACAGGTCCCCAGTTGGTACAAACAGTTTGTGCTTAACTGCTAACCTAAAAGCTGGCAGTTTTAAACCACCTGTGAAAGAATGGCCCGTTGATCTGTTTCCATAAAGATTACTGCCAAGAAAACCCTATGGAGCAGTTCTACTCTGCAATACCTGAGGTTGCCGTGAGTCGTAATTGACTCAATGGCAACGGGTTTGGCTTTTGGTTTGGTTCTCCACTGGCGAATGAGACAGAGAAGGCCTCTGTTCTCATGGTGTTCAAGGAAGAGACAGACCAAAATCTAGTAAATAAGAAATGAAATAAGTGTTATAATGTCAAATATTGAAAGTGCTATAAGAAGATGCAACAAGGTAAGGTGGTGAGGAGTGAGTGAGGGTCATTCAGATGGGGAGCTCAGGAAGGTCCTCTGAAGTGGTGACAATTACTCTGAGACCTGGTTGAAGTCATTTTATCACTTTTGACCTTGGATCACAGCTATTGATTTTAATCTACCACACTGGATTCTAAGCTTCTTAAGGGTACTATCTTTCTAACTCGTCTTTATATTCTCCAGAGTTTATGGCCTTGTGCCCTTCACGTGGGAGGTGTTCAATCAACAGTTGTTAAATGAGTGGAGACGATCTTATCACTAGACCTCCAAAACTCTCAGTGGTAGGGATTATTTGCCACATTATTGTTGTTGTTGGTAGCTGTCATTGAGTTGCCCCCAACTCATGCACAATGGAATGAAACGCTGTTCTGTCCTGTACCATTCCCATGATCGGTTGTGGATCAGATCATTGTGATCCATAGGGTTTTCACTGGCTGATTTTCAGGAGTAGCCAGGCCTTTCTTCCTAGTCCATTTTAATCTGGAAGCCCCACTGAAGCATGTTCAGCATCATAGCAACATGCAGACATCACTGACAGATGGTGGCAGCTGCACATGAGGTTCATTGGCTGGGAATCAAACCCGGGTCTTCTGCATGGAAGGCAAGAAATCTACTACTGAATCATCAATGTCCTTAACCACATTATTAAACAAACAAACAACAACAAGCAAACCCGTTGCCATAAAATCAATTTCAACTCATAGTGACCCTAACAGAAGCACATTGCCACATATTTCTCCTGTGGAGCAGCTGGTGGGTTTGAACCACTGACTTTTTGGTTAGCAGCCAAGCGCTTAACCACTGTACCACCAGAGCTCCTTCAACCACGTTATGCAGAGGGTGAATTTGAAGCCTAGAGTGGTTAAGCCACTTGATTAAGACACTTGATTGATTAAGTAAGTGGGGGTGTTGGGATTCAAACTTAACTACATCACACTGATCTTTCTGGAGCCATATGGGTAGTTTTTTAGAAGAATGTGAATGCAATTTTATCTAAGAGAGTTCAAACTTTTTGAAATCATGGAAATACCAATTTAAAAAATATAGAGTATCACTGCAAGATCAAGAAGTTGACAATTCTGCAGTCTGACTATCAGGAAATAATGGTTTAGGTGGGATGCAGAGCAGGAGAACAAAGCTGTTATCTGGGCTACCATTACAAGTTTTTAAATCTCTTTGAGTGGAGAGCTGTTCTAGATCATGGATGAAAAAGAGTTGGCAGTTTACAGTTTGTTTCTAATTATTTAGGATATGGAAAATCCAACACTTCTGATAAAGCGTTACTGGGAAGTAAGGAAATAGAAGTGTGGAAATTCAGGACATAAATAAGGAGAATTCTTTGGTGATCAACTGGTTTACCCTGATATGACTTCATTGCTCTTTGGAAGTGAATTTTATTGAACTTTGTGGTATTTACCTTTTGACCTAAGTTGAAATTCTACGTTTTTGAAGGAACTAATCCCAGGAAATAAGACATCAACAGACAGAGTTTTGGGAACTATTAATCAGAAGAGAAATGTTTCACTGGATAAGGGAAATGCACGAAGTTTAGATGACAGAAATAAATGTGTTAAGTTGGTGAATTCAAGGGAGCTTGCCCCACACAGCAAGACATTGTGAGAGAGTAGAGGAGAGAAGAAAGAGAAGGCTGTTGAATGTTTACATTCCTTGAATGCAAGAGTGTGATGAGCCAAGAACACAGTTGGAGTTCAACTAGCTGGAGCATTCTTGGTACTGCCTCCTCGTGTGAATGATATTGCCATGAGAAAATCTGTATGCAAATGCAGGAAGCTGTAATTAGGGATGTGTCACAAGTGGTCTAGTAGCACCACTTTTGGAAAGGTTTGCTGAGAAATTTTGGAGGGGGTTGTGCAGTGAACAAAGGATGATATTACAAGGATCTTATGATGCAAATCCAAATAATTGTCCTTGAGACTCTGGACTTGGAAACTTCTTGAATAAGGCAGACCTAGTACATTTCTTGCTAACGTGGACACCAAACCAAAAAAACCAAAACCATTGCCTTCAAGTCGACTCATAGCGACCCTATAGGACAGAGTAGAACTGCCCCATAGGGGTTCCAAGGAGCACCTGGTGGATTCGAACTGCCAACCTTTTGGTTAGCAGCCGTAGCTCTTAACCACTACACTACCAAAGTGGCCACTGTCATTATATATTTAATAAATGTTTGTAAATTCACATTACCTTACCCTTTCCATGTAGTGATCTTTCTGTCTGGGAGGATATCAGGAACTATTCCTCTCATGACTTTATTAAATTGGATTGGACCATTAGAATTTGTGGTGGCTTGCCACTGTTTTTATTTTTCTTACTTCTTGCTACTACAAGGAAGACTCCAGTCTACTCAGAGTAATTAGAATAGTGTGGTAGGCTGCCTCCTGGTATTTATGCCTTTGTGTAACACCCTTCCTTTAAGTGTTAGTTGGACTTACTGACTAGCTTCTAACAAATAGAATATGGCAGAAGTAATGGGAGGTCACTGTCAAAAGATTAGGTTATAAAAAGACTGTTCTGACCTGCATCTTCGGCACATGCACATACACTCTCTCTCTATTTTATATCTCTCAGTCTGGGGAAGCAAGCTGCCATGTTGTAAGCAGCCCTATGGAGAGGCCCACATGGCAAGGAAGTAATATCTCCAGCTGATAGCCAGTGAGGACTGGAGGCTGGCCAACATGAGTGAATTTGGAAGCAGATCCTTCTCCAGTTGAGCTTTCAGATGACTGCAGCCCCAGCAGACATCTTGATTGCAGCCTTATGAGCAACCCTGAGTTAGAAGCACCCAGTTAAGCCTCATTCGAATTCCTGATCCACAGAAATTGTGAAATAATAAATGCCGTTTTTAGCTACTGAGGGTTGGGGTAATGTGTTGTGCAGCAATAGATAACTAATGCAGATAGAAAGAAGGGAGAATCAACAGAAATACATGAAAGAGAGAGAGAAGCAGCTTTAGTGGAGAACTCCAGCTCATGGGAAATTGTAAAATAGTGCATCACTAAACCTGTTTGGCTGTGATTCTGAAATCCATGATAATCATTTGGTATATTTGTTTAAGCTTTTTATAAAATGTGAAGAACTTAAAGCCCCAGAGCATATTTTATAATTACCATAACTTTATTAATACTCTCTATTTGGTAAGACATTGTTCTCATATGTTCTTTTAGTTGTTTAGACATAATTTCCTTTGGCTCTTTGAACATGTTTAAAATAGCTGATTTAAAGTCTTCTTATAATTCCAACATCTGGGCTTCAACAAAGACAGTTTCTATTGGCCTTTTTTTTGTTTTTTAACGTATGGGCCATAGTTCCTTATTTCTTTGAGTGTCTCATAATTTTATGTTGAAATTCAGTATTTTAAATATAATCTGGCAAACTGGAAATCAGTTTCTCCCTCCTCCCCAAGGTTTGTCTTTTTTTTTCTGTTTGTTGTTGTTGTCATTGTTTGTTTAGTAACTGTCTTAGTTACCTAGTGCTACTATAACAGAAATGCCACAAGTGGGTGGCTTTAATGAACAGAAATGTATTTTCTCACAGTTTAGGAGGTCAGAACTCCAAATTCAGGACACCAGCTCTAGGGGAAGGCTTTATCTTTGTTGGCTTCGGGGGACGGTCTTTGTCTCTTTTCAGCTTCTATTCCTCAGTTCCTGGGTGATCTTCATGTGGTGTGGCATCTATCTTCCCCCATCTGTGCTTCCTTGCTTCTGTGTCTGATCTGCTTCTTTTATATCTCTGAAGCAATTGGCTTAAGACACACCCTACACTGATATGGCCTCATTAACATAACCAAGAAAACCCTATTCCCAAATGGGATTACACCCAATTATGTTTTGAGGACAAAATTCAATCCATAAAAATGACTTTTTTGAACTAATTCTGTAAAATCCATATTTCTTGTCACATGTGGCCACAGAAGTCTCTGCTGTTAGCTTAGTGGTTAGCTAATGATTGCATAGAGATTTACTTAAATGCCTGGAGTCAGTAAGTCTTCTAATCTTTGTCAAGGGTTTCTGTGTGCATGTTGGGCACACCTTCAATAGTCAAACAGTTTACAGCTCTGCCTTAGCTGTCACTTTCTGCTTGTACAGAGCCTCAAAGTTAGGGAGAGGTTAGAGCTTCAGACCTTCTTAGGTCTTTCCTGAGCATGTACACAGCACTGGACACGTGCACAGCCCTATGTATGTATATGGCCTTCTACATTCCCAGGAATATGTTGGAGCTTTTCAAAAGCTCCCATGGACATCTACAATGAGGTAGGCAAACTGCACAGTCAGAGGGCCCAGTTCTCCACAAGACTGCCCTAGCTGCAAATTTGGGGTCCCAGGGTGACCCTCAGTTCTGACCAGCTAGCTACAAATTATGGGGTCTCCATGGATTCTTTCAGAGTTGATAATTCACTAAAAAGATTCACACAACTCACTAAAAGCTATTATATTCATGGTCACATTTTTTACTGAGAAACTCATTGCCGTCAAGTGGATTCCGACTCATACTGACCCTATAGGACAGAATAGAACTGCTCCATAGGGTTTCCAAGGAGCGGCTGGTAGATTTAAACTGCTGACCTTTTGGTTAGTAGCAATAGCTCTTAACCGCTGAGCCACCAGGGCTCCATTACAGAGAAAGTATACATTAAAATCCTAATAGGCACGATTGATTGAATCATTGGTTGAACTCAGTCTCCTCGCCTCTTACTAATGTCACTTATCTCAAAGCCTCAACCCTTTAATCACATGATTGGTCTTTCTGATTCAGCCAGCCCACACCCTGAGTCATCTCCTTAGCATAAACCATCAAGTGTATGAATAACAAAGATACTTCCATCACTTGGGAAATCCCTAGGGTCTATAGGTTACTCCCGGGAGTTGGGACAAAAGCCAGACCTCTCTTCAAATGGGGTCAAATTCCTTACTACACGTTATGGATTGAATTGTGCCTTCATCTCCTCCAAATGGGCCCTGCAGCTTTGTAAGCACCAACATTTCTGCCTCTGCAAGTCTCAGACCTTCTTCTTTTCTTTGTCTCCCTCTCTCCTTCTGTTGCTCCCTTCCTCAGTTTTCTTGGGCAAAACAGCTAGCTCTCTAGTGCCTTCTCCCAGCTTGCACAGTCACACTTATCATCCCACTTAGCATGCATGCTCAGAGGATCCTCCTCTTTAGACCCCAGCAGAGAAGGATAAGTAAATTATTTTTTCCTGTAACAAATTTATGTTTTCTTCTGTCAGGTTAAAAATATCAATATTAAGCTATTAAGATTTGGGGTGTGGTTGTGAGAGACGTAATAAGATTTATCTTTCTAGTTTATTTTCTTCCTCTAAAACAAAGCATGGTAATACCAATTAAATATATTTCCTGCTTATAGAAAAATTGCATACTCTCTGACTTGGTCCTTAATGTTACGTAGGAACAAAGGCACCCCATGTGGTAAAAATGAAAATGTAAATTAGAAATACAAGAGAAAGACATTAAATATGAAAAAAAAAAAGCTTGAAAATGCTGATCCTTGAAAGAGAAGATATTAAGACACTTGGGGTGTCCTCCTTGTCTCTGCAAGATGACTTCAGGTGACAGAGACCTGTGTCCCCCACCCAATAAATTGAGGAACACACAATCCTTTCAGGAAATTAGCTGTACTTCATAAAACCATCTGGCCCTTCCTTTGCAGTTGGTGGTCTGGGTTATCTCTGAGCGTGTCCACAGGCCTCTCTGCATGTAACCAAGGGCAAGTCTTAACTCATCCTTGGGGCTTAGAATGACCTGCTCAGGGCTAGACCTGCAGTGACCCTGGCTCCTATGGGGTCAGAATGGATCTGACATTTTGTTGAATACCTTATACTAAAGCTCCAACTTATAGAATGTTGTTGTTAGGTGTCGTCAAGTTGATTTCGACTCATAGCAATCCCAAGTGACAGAATAGAACTGCCCCATAGGGTTTTCTAGGCTGTAATCTTTAAGTGAGCAGATTGCCAGGTCTTTTTCCAGGGAAGCTGCTGGGTAGGTTTGAACCCCCAACCTTTTGGTTATCAGCCTAGTGCTTAACCATTTTGCCACCAGTGCTCCTTAATTTATAGGATATGGACTAGAAATTGGAGCATTGTTTTTTGTGTGTTCAGTAAAGGTGCTGAGCTGCAAGTATTTTACCTGATGGGTTGGGTGATTTAACTTATACTCACACTGGAGTTCCAGGATACGTCAAGAACAAAGCATAATAATCACATGTAGAATTTTTGAAGAATAAAATTACTTTTATAAAATGTTAGCATTGGAAGGCCCTTCAAGGTCCTTCCATCTTATCTACTTATTGAATGGATAAAGAGCCTGAAGTTGGACGTTAATTGACTTGCAATAGCTAGCTGCCTAGGGGCATACTACGTATCAGAACTTCTACTACAATGCTCCTTACACACCATGATGCCACCCACCATAAAAGCTAGATTCTGCACAGTTTTCAAGCAGAACCATGTGTGCTAATGTAATAGTGGAAGCCACAAATCAGTACGAAGATGATCATTCATGAAAAGCCGAGCCAATCTAGAGCTTGATTGGAAAGCATCATGGTGTTAACATAACCCTTCTCTTGACTCGGTGGCTCCACTTACCAAATGTCCTTATTTCCTTTTGAGACACTTGGTGATAAGAGATGTCTGTACCTGTGGAAACCAGCACAACTTGTACAAAGAAAGGTCATGGAAGCTCCATAGACACATCCAAACTCCCTGAGGGACTGAATTGCTAGGCAGAGGGCTATGGGGACCACGGTCTCGGGGAACATCTAGCTCAATTGGCATAACACAGTTTATAAAGACAATGTTCTACTTTCTTCCTTGGTGAGCAGTGTCTGGGGTCTTAAAAGCCTGTGAGCATCCATCTGAGATACTCCACTGGTCTCACCTCTTCAGGAGCAAGGGAGAATGAAGAGAGCAGGATATAAGGAAAAGATTAGTCCAAAGGACTAATGGACCACAGCTACCAAGGCCTCCACC
>NW_004443970.1:8152005-8190213 GCF_000243295.1 Trichechus manatus latirostris
GACAAGGACTAGAAGGCAGAAGGAGACAGGAAAGCTGGTGATAGGGAACCCAACGTTGAGTAAGGACAGTGTTGACGTGTAATGGGGTTGTTAACCATTGTCATAGGGCAACATGTGTACTAACTGTTTAATGAGAAACTATTTTGTTCTATAAACTTTCATCTAAAGTGAGAATAGCAGCACAACTGGAAGAGTGCAGTTGATGCACCGAACTGTGCATGTAGAAATTTTTGAAATGCTATATCTTTGGCTATGTACATTTTCACCAAAAAAATAAATAAAAAGGTCAAGAAGGGAGAGGGTTGACATGTCGTGGGGTTGTTAACCAATGTCATAAAACAATATGTGTACTGTTTAATGAGAAACTATTTGTTCTGTAAACCTTCACCTGAAGTACAATAATAATAATAAAAAGAGATGTCTGTACCTGTTGTTTCCTCTGGTTTTTGCTGTTTATGACTAAGTAAAATTTCCTGGCTAGAAACCTCTTTAACCCACTATAATTTGCCTTCTGTTTCCACCACTTTGCTAAAGCTGTTCTGGCAAAGGTGATTAATGATTTTATATTACCAAAGCTGGTGGCATATTTTCATCTCTGTCCTTTTCTCTCCAGAACTCTGTGCTGCATTTCATACTGTTGGCCTGTTTTCTCCGTCTTGAACTAATTTTCTCTTGCTTCCTGTGATGTTGCTTCTTCGTGTTCTCTTCCCATCTCTTTGAATATTTCTTCTCAGTTTCCTTTTGGGGCCATCTTTTAACCACCTAAAATTCTTGTACCCTTCAGTATTGTTTGATTATTTTATATGCTTTATTGGAGCTGTCTCATCCACTCTCAAAGTTTTAATGTTTCAGTTGTGTTGCTACAACAAACTGCTCGAAACTTAGTGGTTTAAAGCGACAACAATTTATTATCTCCACAATTCTGTGGTTTGACTAGGTGATTCTTCAGCTCTATGTGGTATAGCTAAGGGGCAGGGAGGGATGACAGTTCCAAAATGGTCTCACTTGGTTGGCAATTAAACTGGTGCTGGCCACTGATTGGGAGCTCAACTAGGGCTGAAAGCTAAGGGCCTTTGTTCTCTTCCACAGAGTCCCTCCACATGGCTGCTTGAGCTTCCTTACAAATGGTGGCTGTGTTCCAAAAGGAAGGAGTGGAAGCTGTCAATTCTCTTAAGACCCAGATTTGAAAGTCCTAGATGTAATTTCCATTGCATTGCATTAGTTAAAGCAGTCACAAGGCCATCCTCGGGGGAATAAATTCCACTTCTTGATGGGAGAGTGACATGCATGCAAGAAGGGAAGGAATTGATTGCGAGCATCTTTAGAGACAATCTACCACAGTTAGTCCTCTGACTACACCAGTTCACAACACCCATATATGCAAAATACATTCACTTCTACCCCCAAATTTTCATCCCATGGTGACATACAGTCCAAGTCCAGGCTGTCATTTAAATCAAGTACAAATGAGGATGAAGCACCTCTGGTGTGCTTCTTGAATCTAGTTTTCAAGCTGTGGTTTCTTGGGTGCAGAGATCTATGAAACAAAAAGGCAAACTATCTTACAAGCTAACACACAATTGTGAAAAAGAGGCAGAATAAAGCTGTAAATATTCCTGTTCAAGAAGGGAGAAAACAGGAGACACATAGCTGTCACTGTCCTTAGCAATTCTGAAATATGACAGTGTACCTATGGTCATTTTCTCTGACTTCAGGGGCAAAGAATGTTCCTTGATTAAGCATCCATTTCTGCTCCTTGTGAATGGTTTTCCATGGCTCTTGGCTTCTCCCTGTAGAATCTTGGCTCCATATTGTGAGTTATCCCTCTTTTCCTATAAGACATGCCCTGTATTTGCAGTGAAGTAATTTTCTCAGGTTGCTTTCAGGGTCCAGGGGCCTCTTTTCATTTTGTACTATCTGTCCCTTTGAGCTCAAGCTGATATAATTTCTTTAAAAGCCTTTGTGGGTTCCTTGTACATAAAATTATAATCCATGCCATGGACAAAAGCAATACCCCTAAATCTCTTTGAGATAAAAGAAAAAATAGTTGCTAAAAAGAGAACCTATAGACTGGGAAAAAATTGTTGGCTACAACGTATCCAACGAAGGTCTAATCTCTGAAATCTGTAGAATACTTTAACACCTCAACAACAAAAAGACAAATAACCCAATTAAAAAATGGGCAAAGGATATGAGCAGACACTTCATCAAAGAAGGCACTCAGATGGCTAACAGGTACATGAGGAAATGATCATGATCATCAGCCATTAGAGAAATGCAAATCAAAAGTACAATGAGATACCATCTGCTATGGATTGAACTGCGTCCCCCAAAAATATGTGTCAAAGTGGCTAGGCCATGATTCTCAGTATTCTGTGATTGTCCACCATTTTGTTATCTGATGTGATTTTCCCATGTGTTGTAAATCTTACCTCTATGATGTTAATGAGGCAGGATTAGAGGCAGTTATGTTAATGAGGCAGGACAATCTATAAGATTAGGTTTTGCCTTAAGTCAATCTCTTTTGAGATATAAGAGAAGCAAGCAGAGAGAAGGGGGGACCTCATATACCAAGAAAGTAGTGACAGGAGCAGAGCTTGTCCTTTGGACCTGAGGTCCATGCGCAGACAAGATCCTAGACCAGGAGAAGATTGATGACAAGGACCTTCCTCCAGAGCCGACAGAGACAGAAAGCCTTCCCCTGGAGATGGCACCCTGAATACAGACTTCTAGCCTACTAGACCGTGACAGAACAAACTTCTGTTTATTAAAGCCATTCACTTGCAGTACTTCTGTTATAGCAGCACTAGATAACTAAGATACAATCTCACCCCAACATTACTGGCACTAATTAAAAAAAGAAAAGAAAACAAATGTTGGAGAGGTTGCAGGGAGATGGGAACTCTTATGCACGGCTGGTGGGAATGTAAAATGGTACAACCACTATAGAAAATGATATGACGCCTCCTTAAAGAGCTAGAAATAGAAATATCATACCATCCAGCAATTCCACTCCTGGGAATATATTCTAGAGAAATAAGAGCTGTCACACAGATAGGCATATGCACAACCATGTTCACTGCAGCATTATTCACAATAGCCAAAAGATGGAAACAACCTAAGTGCCCATCGACAGATGAATGGTTAAACAAATTATGGTACATACACACAAAGGAATACTACGCAACAATAAGGAACAATGATGAATCCTTGAAACATCTCATGACGTGGATGAATCTGGAGGGCGTTCTGCTGAATGAAATAAGTCAATCACAAAAGGATAAATATTGTATAAGACCACTATTATAAAAACCCAAGAAAAGGTTTACACAAAGAAAAAAACAATCTTTGATGGTTAAGAGGAAGGGGAGGCATGGGGAAAGGAAATCACTAAATAGTAGACAAGTGTTAACTTTGGTGAAGGGAAAGAAAACACACCATATAGGGGAAGTCAGCACAACTTGACCAAGGCAAAGTCATAGAAGCTTCCTAGACACATTCAAACTCCTTGAGGAACTGAGTTACTGGGGCTGAGGCCTGGTACTATGGTCTTGGGAGACATCTAGGTCAATTGCCATAATGTAGTTCATAAAGAAAATATTCTACATTCTACTTTGGTGAGTAGCAGCTGGGGTCCTAAAAGCTTGCAAGTAGCCATCTAAGATACATCTATTTGTCCCAGCACATTTGGAGCAAAGGAGAATGAAGAAAACCAAAGACACAAAGAAAATATTAGTCCAAAGGACTAATGGACCTCCACCACACCAAGCCAGAACAACTAGATTGTGCCCGGCTATCACCAATGACTGCTGTGACAGGGATCACAACAGAGAGTCCCAGACAGAGTGAGAGAAAAATTTAGAACAGAATTCAAATTCACGAAAATAAACCAGACTTACTGGTCTGACAGAGACTGGAGGAACCCTCGAGACTATGACTTCCAGGCACTCTGCTAACCTAGAATTGAAGCCACTCCCGAAATCTACCTTTCAGCCAAAGATCAGAGAGGCCTATAAAACAAACAATAACATACTTGAGGAATGTGCTTCTTCAATCAATTATACGAGACTAAATGGGCAACACTGGCCCAAAAGCAAAGACGAGAAGGCAGGAAGGAACAGGAAAACTGGATGAATGGACACTGAGAACCAAGGATGGAAACAGAAAGGGAGAGAGTGCTGACACATTGTGTGGATTGCAACTAAAATCACAAAACAATTTGTGTATAAACTTTTTGAATAAGAAACTAATTTGCATTGTAATCTTTCACCTAAAATAAAGTTTAAAAAAAAAAAACAAACAAACCATTTACTGTTGAGTCGACTCTGACTCCTGGAGACCCCATATGTGTCAGAGTAGGACTGTGCTCCACAGGGCTTTGGATACCTGATTTTTTTGAGTAGATGGCCACGCCTTTTTTCTAAGGTGCCTCTGGGTAGACTCAAACTCCTAACCTTTCAGTTAGCAGCTGAACGTGTTAAATATTGAAACAGGCTTCTCAGAGTCAGTGTGCTGTAGGGAAAAACCTTTAAGAAGCCCTGTTGTCTAGCCAGGAAGGTCTAGGAAGTTCACCAGTAAGAATATTAAAAACAAAACCAGTTGTCATTGAGTCAATTCAGGCTCATGGTGATCCCATGTGTGCAGAGTAGAACGGTGCTCCATAGGGTTTTCAAAGCTGTGACCTTTCAGAAGCACATTGCCAGGCCTTTCTTCTGAGGCCCCTCTGGGTAGGTTTGAAACACCAAACTTTTGGTTAGTAGCCAAGTGCTTAATCATTCACACCACCCAGGGACGCCTGTTACAAGCTCTTAAATTCTTCTGAGATTTCAACAAAAGGTCTTACAACCCCATCCTTGGCCTGATCTTTATTCCAAGCTATGCTTTCTTGAATTTGAGAATCTTTTGCTGGCCAGAGAAGCTACAAATGTGAAATAGTTTTTTTTGCCCCCAATCCGGGAAGGTGAAATTGTTTTTTGATTTTCCATCAAGCAAGTCTTGCATTAGAAATATTTCCTCTAAATTTCTGCTTGCAAACTCAACTGTTCCTTCTTAAGCTCATCTTACAATGTACTTTATTATCATTGGCAGTGAAGAGAAGCTACCATTCTGCCTGAAATCTTCTTAGCCAGATCCACAAATGTATTAGGTATGTGTTCTATTTTTGCATGTTACTCTAGGGAACATTTCACTAATTGTTCTTCCAATACATAACTCGGGCCCTTTATTCTCTAATTTCCGATAGCAATTTTTTCACTGCCCTTTCAACCTTTATAGCTCTTTCCAAGTTCTCCCAGCTTCTGCCTGCTACCAGATTCCAAAGCCAATGTCACATACTTTAGGTTTCTTGTTATAGCAGTACTCCACATTCAGCTACGAATTTCTATTTCTATTGCTATGTATTAAACCATCCAAAACTAATGGCTTAAAGTAACAACAACCGTGTATTATTTCTAACATTTCTGTGGGTTTATGGCTTGGGCTTCCTCACAGCATGGCAGCTGTATTCCAAGAAGGAATGTTCCAAGAGGAAGTAACTAAAAATTGCCTGTCTTCTTAAAGCCTGGGCTCAGAAGTCCCAAAACGATTATTCCACAGTATTTTACTGGTTAAAGCATTTACAAGTTGAGATGAGATTCAAGGGGAGGGAAAGTAAACTCTACCTCTGGGTAGGAGAGCGCTAGCTATATAAATACAGGCAGGGAAGAAATTGATAGTAGTCATCTTTGTTGTTCTTGTTAGCTACCCTCAGGTCGGTCCCTGACTCATGGTGACCTCATATACAACAGAACCAAATGCTGCCCTGTCCTATACCATCACCATGGCTGGCTGAGGATTGATCCTTAGGGTTTTCTTTGGCTGATTTTCAGAAGTAGATCCCAGGCCTTTCTTCCTAGTCTAGAAGCTCTGCTGAGACCTGTTGAGCATCACAGAAACACACAAGCCTCCTCTGACAGATGGTGGCGGTTGCACTTGAGGTGCATTGGCTGGGAAAAGAACCAGGGTCTCCCTCACGGAAGGTGAGAATTCTACTACAGACCCACCACTGCCCCATGATCAGCTTTAGAGGCTAGCTATCAAAATCTCTAGCCAGTAAGCACTACATTTCTATTTCCAATTCTAACATCACTTCCTTTGTTTCATATCCATATATTCTGCTTTCTTTTGGATATTTCCACACACACCTCAAACCCAGCATGTCCTAAACTTAATTCATCAGCTTCCTTCCTAGACCTGTTTCTCAGCCTCTGTTTTACATTTTAGTAAATGACAACCTCCAAGCCAGAAACGGGAATCCATCCTGGGTCTTCTAATTCCATCACCATCCCTGTTGCCCTGCACACTTAACCGGTCAACTTTAACTCTTAGCTGTTTCGCAAATGTGCTCCCCTCTTCTCTACTACTAATGCTGCTCCAGTTCAGGCCCTCATCTTCATCTAGTCCCTGGATTATTGCAGTAGCTCCTAACCAGTCTTCATTTCTCCAGTTTTCCCCCTGGGGTGTGCTTTGAGGCCCATTTAGCCACCTGATGAAATAAATGATTACAAGAAAAAAGAGGAGTCAGAGGAGAAAGGAATTAAGGGAGAAAGAGAAAGAAGTGAAAAGAAAAATACATAAAGGGGGAAAGAAAAGAAACCTAGTCAAGGCACATATGAAAACTGCTCAGGCTGATGATGTCACGGTTTAATTTGTGGAAGGAGAAGACTAAGTAAATGCTATAATTTACGGTTGGAATAATAGGAAGATTCTTCATAAGAAGAAAGTTGTAACTTCTAGACAAATCCTTTTGCCTTCTTTCCAACAAGTTTCTGACATAAGGCTTACTGAAAGAGAATTTCTGGAGAAGACAGATTAATTTTCCTCTTTCCTAAATTAAAAAAAAAAAAATTACCCTGTACAGTATTGCCACAGTGATCATGCTACTCTTTTGTTTAAAACACACCAGTGACTGCTAAGTTCCTCATCTTGGCCCTCAAAACTCTGCTTGGCTGGATCCTCATGCAAGCATTCAGCAGACGTGTACTGAGCACCTATAATCTGCTAGGTACACAGCTGTATAACACCCCACCCTCCTCTTCTTGCTTTATTGTGTTCTTTCCCCAAACTGCTTGTTGTCCTTGAACACACATCTCTCATTTAATTCCTGCCACCCTGGACACATCTCCCTTGCTTCTTCACCTGCTGTCTTAGTCATCTGGTGCTGCTATAACAGCGATACCACAAGTGGATGGCTTTACCAAAAAGATATTTAGTCTCTCATAGTCCAGTAGGCTACAAGTCCAAATTTAGGGTGTCAGCTCCAGGGGAAGGCTTTCTCTTCTCTGCTGGGTCTGGAGGAAGGTCCTTGTCATCAGTCTTCCATTGGTCTGGGAGCATCTCAGGGCAGGAACCTCAAGGTCCAAAGGACACGCTCTGCTCCGGGCACTGCTTTCTTGGTGGTATGAAATTCCCCTATCACTCTGCTCCCTTCTCTCTTTTACATCTCAAAAGAGATTGGCTTAAGACACTTACTAATCTTGTAGAACTCATCAATATAACTGCTGCTAATCCATCTTATCACGTCATAGTGATAGAATTTACAGCACACAGGGAAATCACATCAAATGACAAAATGGTAGATAATCATACAATACTGGGAATCATGACCTAGCCAAGTTGACAGATATTTTTAGGGGACATAATTCAATCCATGACACTTGCCTAACTAATTCCTACCCACTCCTCAAGATTCTTCTTATTGTTATTATTACAGTGGGTCACCTAGCATAGTGCCTAGTACTACCGACAAGCATGAGCTACTGTTATTATTGGGAAAATTTGCCTTGCACAGCTCTTATTGCTTAATAAATATCTGAATTCCTTCCTTTTTCTTTTTTTACTTTATTCACTCACCAATTTCCACAATTCACTGTTTAAGACTCATGTTGCCTTTACCCTTTGAAAGGTGGGGTTTCCCACCACCACTCTCCCCCCACCAGCTCCCATCCCCTGACCTAAGGACAATTGCAGCACTGGTGAACCTCTCCTTGGCTGCCTACAAGGTTCTTTCCCAACACCAGCCAAATAGAGGCATACTACCTCTCAGTTGCTACTACTATTTCCTCATCTGCCCACATCCTGAGCAAAACAGATGGGGGAATTCTTCACTTAACCCAGCAGAGTCCCAAAGATAAATAGTCAAATTTGGATGCCTAGTGGGCAAGCATGATTCAAAGAAAATGTAGCAATGAAAAAGCATGTGGGGTCCCTCACCATCAAGACAGCTCCCTGACTGAAGTAGGGAATGTCCCCTAAGTGCTAGATAATTCATCCGAGAACCAGAAATAGTGAGTTTGATTCTTAGGTAGGCCTCTGGTTTTCTGTGCGAAATGAAAATGTGGTTAATCAGGTTTGCTTCCTAATCTCCACCAATATGGCTGCCCCAGTCGTTAAGGGATGTTTTCCTCCAGCCATATTCTGAGAATCAGTTTATAACATCATCCTGTAGCAGCCCAAGAAGCCCTGGTGGCGCAGTGGTTAAGCATTCAGCTGCTAACTGAAAGGTTGATGGTTTGAACTCACCAGCCACTCTGTGGGAGAAAGATGTGACAGTCTGCTTCCATAAAGATTTATAGCCTTGGAAACCCTATGAGACAGTTATACTCTGTCCTATACGCTATGGGGTTACTATGAGTCGCAATAGACTTGACGACAATGAGTATGAGTAGCAGCCCAAATGGAGATGACACCTTCTTCTGGAGCTCCTGATGTGAGCATGGCATCTGAAAGGAGAGTTTTATTCTGAAAAATGTCCTCCACTCTGTCTTGGTACTTTAGAAAGTATGCTTACTTACACAAACATGATCAAAATGATTTGGTTATGTCAAAAGTACAATAGGATAAAATAAAAACACCCCCAGACAAGGGCAACCTCTCCCCAAAAGAAAAGCAAACACCAGAACCCTTCCTTCACCACACAGAAGGATTTGGTGTCAGACAGATTCAGCCAAGGGTGGCCTTGGATGACTTTAATGTAGTGCTTCCTAGTGGGGGCATTGCAAGAAGCTGAACCTCCTGGTTTCTGCTCTCTAAAGGCCAAAGGTACCCCCTTCCTCTCCTCAAGCATTGAGACAAACCAGCAGACTTCCACACATTTCTAAATGCTACCCACCTGCCCCTCAACCCCCACTGACACTGCACTCCTGCACTCCATTGAAAAGCATGAGCAAACTAATGAAAACCTTATATTAAGCTCCATATATGCCCTACAGGAGTCCCTGGGAGGTGTAAAATGCTCACCTGCTAACTGAAAGGTTGGAGGTTCAAGTCCACCCAGAGGCACCTCGGAAGCAAGGCCTGGTGATTAACTTTCAAAAAAACCAGCCACAGAAAGCCCTGTGGAGCACAGTTCTACCCTAACACACATGGGGTTGCCATGAGTTGGAGTCAACTTGATAGCCACTGTTTTTTTTTTAATGCTCTAAAAACTTCCCAACCCGTCTTCCAGGTAGGCATTTAGGGTAGGTACTGATTCTAGTGATCGCTGGCTCACAGAGGTTCCCTCCCTGAGCCACAGCCAGAAGGTGCTTTCTAAAACCCTGCCGCTGATCTTAGGGAGACACCTAACCCAGGCCGTGTCAGTCTGAGTCATTCTTCCAGGAATTTACCACTCAGAATTCGAAGGTGCCACATTAACGGCAGCTCCTCCTGCTGAGGACACTGAGTTGTCCAAGTTCTTGTTTATCCCCAAGACTATAATGTGTTAACTCTCCCTTTCATTGGGTTAATTTCTCCAGTATCCTGTCCCTCAACTGCCTTTTTCCTTACGCTAACCAGAATCAGTTTTTGCTACCAGGCCAAAATCCTTAGCTAATTCATCACATCAAGTCCTGTTTTCCAAAGAGGAAACTGAGGCTCAGGGTAACACAGCAGCTTTGTCAATGGTCACATCACAAAGTGGTTGAACCTGGATCTTCAAGCCATTCTCATCCCGAAATACTGCACTCCCTCTCATGACCCCATATGGTGCCAGGACAAACACAGATGTGGGTTTTGATTGAAAACATTTACCCAGAGAGACTTCACGAAGCCTAGAAATCACTCAGGAATGCTGTTGTGGTCAAGTGACAGTTGATGGGGGATCCTTGCACTAAGAGGAAACTACTGATGGGCTGATATGTTCCCCAGGGAGGCCACCAAGGACTGGCTCCTCCCCTGTAGCTTTCACGGTCATCCATGCTTGTTAGGGATGTGAGTGGCTAGGGCATAGCCCTTCCTCACCTCTGGAAAAGTCCATCCTGACTTACAGCCAGAAAAAAAAATCCTCTATGGTCATAAATTGGCAACATACACCTCTTGCTACAATAGACAGAATTGCTTCTCAAGGGGGCTTTTGGAAAAGATTTCTCTAGGGTTTGCCACATTATTTCTGTCATCCCTGCAGCCTACACAAACATTGTCCAGACCTCAAAGATACAATGATTATCTGGTTCTTTTTAAGTTCATTAGCCCCTCTGATATATTAGTTGATTATCAAAAGCAGTTTCAGTATGTCAGAAAATCTGTTTGGTATTAAGTTGATACATGATGTGTTTTTCTCTATCCAGTGAAAATAGTTTCCTTCAAATCTGGACCAGATGAGCACCCCGGGACTTGCATGAGCTCATGTGTGTGTCTGTGTGGAATGTGATGCGCTAGGTCCCTTTGGACGTTTTGGCACGTGTTTGGAATCATGGTCTAAATGAAAATATCCTTAGGCACTGATGCCTCAATTAGGGAAAAGATAAAGACACAAGATCAGACGTGGCATCTGTAAAATGTTAATGTCTTGGTGATGTTCTTTATTTGAGTCTATTTTTCAGTTCTGTTTGATGGCTGATGTAGGCAAAATTGTGATATGCATGAAATCACCTTCATTCACCACCCTTTGGGGATAGCCGCCTCCGCCCCTGCCTCTGCTGATTATGCTTTCTGGCTGCTCCAAGCTCAGAAAAGTCCCATAGCTTGTTCTGGCTCATTCATTCAGTAGGTCTTTATGAGTACCTGTGATGTGCTAGGCATAGGGGAAAGGGAAGAATAAGAGCAGTCCTGGCTTTTAAGATGCAGTGTAGAAACCAGAAATGTGAATGGTCAGTTGCCCTGTAGCAGCATCGGTGTATGATCTGGTGTTATTGGAACTGATGAAGCGTTCAGTCAAGTCTAGGGGAGGGGCTGTGGGTCAGGGAAGGCTTTCTGGAGGACAACCCAGGAACATTACCTTTAACATCCAGGAAGTAGGGCTACTGTGGGTCCATCAGGCACCTTAATGTGAATAACAGAACGGCGCCCCTTCTGGCCAGATGCACTCTCTCGCAGGCTTCAAACCAAGTGAGAGCCGGGCTTAGTTCCTACTCACTCTCCCACTACCACCCGTCTGTCAGTTTGTCGTACTGTGGTGGCTTGTGTGCTGCTGGGATGCCAGAAGCTATACCACTGGTATTTCAAATGCCAGCAGGGTTACCTATGGTGGCCAGGTTTTAGCCAAGCTTCCAGACTAAAGACAGGAAGAATGGCCTGGTGATCTACTTCCGAAAATCAGCCAGTGAAAACCCTATAGATCACAACAGAATATTGTCCAGCATAATGCTAGATGGTGAGCCCTCTAGGTTGGAAGGCAGTCAGAATACATAGCGGCCGCAACAAGGGACTCGAGTATACCAACTGTAATGAAGATGGAGCAAGACTTGGCAGTGTTTCATTCTGTTGTGCAGAGGGTCGCCATGAGTCAGAGCTGACTCAATGGCAGCTAACAACACTCCCTCACCTAGGGGCCTTTGTGAAGTCAGCAACCTGCACAACCTTCCATGGGGCCCTGGGGATCAACCGTGTGAAGAAGGGAAGGAGGACATTTTTAGACAGAAACAGCAGAGCATGTAAAGGCAAAGAAGTGTTCCAGCGTATGTTGGACACTGAGAAAGGCAAGGACAACAGGACCATAGATTCTGGGGGCGCGGTGAGAGCTGAGGCTGGCTTAGGAAGCAAAGAGTATGTCATGGAAGGCTAGGACTGTGTCCTGAAAGGCAAGAAAGGGATTTTGGAGGCATTTGTTTTTAACTGGAGTCCCTCAGTGGTGCAAACCATTAACGCACTTGGCTGCTAACTGAAGGGTTGGAGGTGTGCATCCACCCAGAGGCACCTTGGAAGAAAGACCTGGAGATCTACTTCTGGAAAACTAGCCTTTGAAAATCTATGGAGCACAGTTCTACTCTGACACACATGGGGTTATCAAGAGTTGGAGTTGACTCAATGGCAACTGGTTTGGTTAATTTTAATTGGGGCTGAAGGTTAAAGAATGGATTGGAGGAGGGTTAGCGTGAAGAGGGAGAGATTCTTCCCTGAGGAAAAGAGGAAGTATGCCGCTGAGAAGAGGGGATCCAACAGCACATGGTGAGGGCTATGAGTGGGGAGGGAGTGGAGTACGTGCTGATCCTGAGGTTTCTGTCCGTGTTCCAGCCCTGGCCCTGTGCCTGTCACATCATCTACATTCAGACAGTGCTGGATACACTCGAACAGACCAATACTGAGTAGCTTGCCACTCTGCATAGATAAGCTGTTTACACTTTAGAATTTGAACATGAGTTTTGAAGAAATTACACTTTAACGCAAAAGAACATCCCCCTAAAAATGGGATTTCTTCCGTGGGCAGTCAGCGGGGGAAGATGCTTTTGGATGCTTTGATGCGGTGCAGAAGAGAGCGTGTGGACTATGATACCAGCTGCACGGCCATTTCACTGCCCATGTGCCTGAGTAATAATGCCTGTGGCTTTCACCTCAGAGCAAGCTTGAGAGATTAAACGAGAAAAACAAGTGTAACTATCCATTGAAGCATTGCTTAGGATGGCCACAAACAGGGTGGGGAGAGGAGCAGGACAGTAAATTGTGGATGTAATAAGAGGATACTCCATTTATGGAATTAAAAGAGGCCATTTTTTAAAATGTAAATAATATATTCATTGACCATAATGTAGTGTTAGTGAGAAAAGTCATTGAACATAATATAATCCCATTTTTTGTGAAACTCAACGTACATCTATACGCACATGTTTTTTGTGAGTGTGAAGAATGGGGTTTAATGATACACAGCCGACCAGTGAAATTTATTACCTCAGGGGAAGATTATTAACTTTTAAAAAAAAGAATACAGCTGTATTGAGGCATGTATACAAAATCTACAGAATACTATTCCATGCCCACACACACGTATGCACAAAGGTTATTCTCTTTCTTATCCCCTTTATTATGCCTACAGTCCCATAATCTTGATGACTAGAGGTTGTTGTTGGTAGTTGCATGGAATCAGCTCCAACTATTGGCAACCTTATGTATAATAGAACCAGAGTTGCCCTATCCCGAGTCATCTTCATGATTTTTGGTGTTTGAGCCCATTGTTTGGGCTGTTAATTAAAGGTAACAGCTTCTTTTATTTAAAATTAGCCTCTTTTTATTCAATCAGTTCATACTTTAAATTCACTGTTGTTCTTTTTCTCTCCTCTCAGGAGATCCCTCTGCCCTTCCCAAGGATCCCTCATCCTTCCTAAGATGGCACCCAGGTGGGATGAAACATGGGTTGCTCTTTCCAGGTCTTATCCCTGGGCATTTGGCACAAATGCCTGCTGAGCTATAGCTCAATAATCTCATTTCTTTGGGGTCCACTGTAGAAGTCCTGGAAACCCTGGTGGTGTAGTGGTTAAGTCCTACGGCTGCTAACCAAAAGGTTGGCAATTCAAATCCACCAGGTGCTCCTTGGAAACTCCATGGGGCGGTTCTACTCTGTCCTGTAGAGTCGCTATGAGTTGGAATTGATTCGACAGCAATGGATTTTTGTTTTTGGGTAGAAGTCCTTGGTCAGCAGTCCATGAGCCCCTCCCCTCACTTCCAATTGACGTTCCTACACTGGGAGGCTTCCTGGTCCCCAAATCAGGGTCTCTTAGTCTAGGAGTACTTCTATGTCCCCCTCACTGTCACACAAAACTTCAGTACAATAGGCCACAGAGCACTGGGGTATTCTCTTGATCTATCCACTTATATATTCCTATCAGCCTTCTTTGAACCACTATCTGGGCAGCACCTTGTCACTTAGGCACTATACTAAGTACAGGGCTTCTCTAAGAGATTTCCAATTGTCCTAAGCTATACCCTGAGGGGCAAGGAGCAAGCCCCCTTGCACTTGGAGTTCCCATGTTGGTCTTGGTTTTCTGAGTCCCCTCACATCCTCCCCATGTAGGTATTCACCAAAAGAGAGGAACCTAGATCTTCCTATCTGACCTCCTGCCTGCTTTCTCCTCTCTCCTTCTTGACCTCTCTAGGAAGGGGAGGGGGGCTTTCTCTTTTCCCTTTCTATCAGGTGGGGACGTCCCTTTTAGCCTCCGCTTATCCTGCTTTATGGTACTTTCCCTCCCCTTTCCTGAGGCGAAAAATGAAGAATGGCTGCAGGAAGAGGAATGAGACTATTGAAAGGAGTGACAAGATTTTTCAAAGCCTTATCCCTCTTACCCATCTTTGAGTTGTTTCCTTAGTTATTGCAGTGGGTTAAATGATGTCTCCTCAAAATATGCCAACATCCTAACCCCTTGTTCCTGTGAATGTGCTATTATTTGGAAAAAGGGTCTTTGAAGATGTAATTAAGTTAAGGATCTTGAGATGAGGTCACCCTGGCTCTTTTGGGTGGGCCTTAAATCTAATGACAAGTGTCCTTAGATGAAAAACAAAGAGGAGAGACATACAGAGAGAAGAGCAGAAGGCCATATGAAGATGGAGGCAGAGACTAGAATGATGTAGCCACAGCCAAAGAATGCATGGTGTCGCCAGAAACTGGAATTGGCAAGGAAGGATCCTCCCTTAGAGCCTTCGGAGGGAGCATGGCCCTGCTGACACCTTGATGTCAGACTTCTGGCTTCCAGAAGTGTGAGAGAATAAACTTCTGTTGTTTTAAGTCACCAAGTTTGTGGTACTTTGTTATGGCTTGTTGTTTTCGTTAGCTGCCATCGAGTTGGCCTCCAACTCATGATGGCCCCATGTACCGTGGGATCAGACCATTGTGATCCATAGTGTTTTCATGGGCTGATTTTCAGAAGTAGATCACCCAGCCTTTCTTCCTCGTCTGTCTTAGTCCGAAAGCTCTGATGAAACCTGTTCAGCATCAGAGCAACATGCAAGCCTCCGTTGACAGATGGGTGGTGCAATGGCCAGAAATCAAACCTGGGTCTCCTGCATGGAAGATGAAAATTCTGCTACGGAACCACCACTGCCCTCAAGTGTTGCTATGGCAGCCCTAGGAAAGGAATACAAGTTGATAGTGAGTACAAAACACTTTCGATATTAAAAAAAATAAGAGTAAGAAGAAAAAGACAAATGCAAAGCATTTATAGACTCCCCTTGGCTTAGCGTATGGGAGCTCTGTGCATAGTAGTTGTTCTTGTTATAATGGGGGCAGGCAGCCTTTCCCTAAAGCCCCTTCAGCCTTCCGGCCACTGTGCTGCCAGAGACCAAGTGGTCTTGACCTTTTTAGCAAGTTTGGTAATCCCTCCACCTGTTCTCTTTGCTAATATAGCTGTAGTTTCTGTCATGCCAGTGTACTCTGGGGGAGCTGACAGAGTTCAGAATCACTGTTTCTTGATATGATCAGGCAATAAAAATGGCAGGCTGATTAGTCAGCCAGAGAGGAGAAGCCTTTTTCCCATTATAACCATGATCTAATGCTGTAATCACCTAGCCTGCCCGCAGCGGCCAAGCACTTGCGGTCAGGCCGAGTCCCCAGAACAGGTGAATCCTGTTAAAAAGCATCTTCTACATGGTTTCAGCTGTCCTGAAGACCAGATTAAGTCTCTGCTCCTGAAATATAATAACTACATAGAACTCATGTGTCCCTAAGTTTATCACAACTGTCCAGGGTCATCCTTTTTAAAATATGCTAATAAAACAACTCAAGCTCTCAACTAGTAAGACTGCAGGAAACCCTGGGCTCTTCCAAGGAGAGAAGCTCACGGGGTACAGACATAGTCTTGGTGGCCATCTATCGCTTCTCTATCGGAATCGTGTTACTGACCTTCAGGGTAGACTAATTGTTTTCCTTCATCCCCAAGGCAGTGTTAACATGGGGCTTTCTGGCTTGACTGAGGGCTTGGAGGAATTTCAGTCAGAAAAGAGAAAATTAAACCTCAGTGTCAGACATAAACACACCGTAGGTCCCAGGGCTACATCCCATCACTCCCAGTCCTACTCATCAACTTCCTTGGTCTTCAGGCTCCAACATACTGCCAGGTATACTCCCTGCTTACCTCCACACAGGGGTTTAGCTTCCCTGTGTCTTCTCTGTTATGTATGCTTCTTTGCAATGCTCTCATATCACATATGGCTTTGTAAAACTCTCAAACCACATATGTCTGTAATATGTATATGGCATTGTTATGTTGCTTCTGTAATTATCTTAAGCCATAGAGGCGTAAGTTAACTTATGACTTAAACCAATCCAAACCCGTTGCCATCGAGTCAATTCCAACTCATAGGACCCTATAGGACAGAGTAGAACTGCCCCACAGGGTTTCGAAGGAGCGGCTGCTGGATTCGAACTGCTGACTTTTTGGTTAGCAGCCAAACGCTTAACCGCTGCACCATCTGGTTTCCATCATATGACTTAGAAGTAAAAAATTTCTGAACTTAGACACAGAAACAGTTTGTGAAGAATGTGGTAAACAACCTTTAAGTTGACTTTGTCCTTGCATACTGTGATAACATAGTTAATCTCAGTAAACTAGCCTTGAGACATAAATTGTAAACAAACTCCCTAATCTCTAAATCCTGAAGAAAAGATGTGTCATCTGGCTAATCTCTAACCCTGGAGAGAAGATATAACATACTAGTCTTTGACATCACGCTGGCCCCTATTGTGCGAGGCCAAGGTGAGAAATTAATATATATAATCACTGAATGTCTGCTCATTCAAAGGAAGGAGGCAGAAGAAAAGGGATCTTTCTCTAGTTTCTTCCTCTCTCTGAAGATAGAGAGCCTGCTGAGACCGCCTATCATTGCTAACCTCATACCATAGTTACAAGGGACCTCTGTTAAGTTCCGGCTGTGGTCAAGCCTTCCTTCCATGACCACTTGTTAAAGGTGAAAGCCTGAAGTCTAAAGATTCAGATTCTAACCGTTGAACAACAATGAAATTGCAATTGTCAATTCTGATTCTCAGGTTCTAAATGAGTGTAGAGTTCTAACTTAAGTGTCTTGTTATGATGACTACCTTGCAATAAACTACATGAGTTTATGCATGTCAAACCTGAGTATTTCTCAACTTATTTAAAAATAAAATCCTACAGGACACTCTCTAAATGCCAATCCCCAATTTTCTTCCCTCCGTTCCACCAGAGGAAGCCCCAACTCCACTAACATCAGAACAACTCCCCGACTTATTTACACTAGTACACAGAGAATTTGAGCATCTCCTGTCTAGGTCTCCCCTTTGGACAATAAAATTCCCGTTTGCACAAATAAAGGCCCAGTTAAATGTTTTTCCCTACAAGAAGCATTGGTCCCCAAAGACCAATTTGAGTTTCCATTTTTAGCAGCACAAAGAATTGGCAGAAGTTTTGAGATTATGGTTCTTCCTTAAAAGCTCCAAAGAGTCCAGGTCCAATTCCTAGGAAAGATCAAAGTCTACACACTGACTTTCTCTCCCCTTACTTCCATTGTTGTTGTTGTTAGTTGCCGTCAAGTTGATTCTGACTCATGGTGACCCGATGTGTGCGGAGTCGAACCGCTCCATAGAATTTTCAAGGCTGTGACCTTTTGGGAGCAGATCCCCAGTCTGTCTTCTGAGGTGCCTCTGGTGGGTTTGAACTGCCAAACTTTTGGCTAGTAGTCAAGTACTTAACTGTATTCACCACTCAGGGACTCCTTACCTCCATCACACGGAATTTTTTTCCCAAGCCCAGGGGAAACCTGATGTTTGTAAAGAAAAAGACACATTTCTTCTTTCATTAGCCAGCCTTGGATGACTTTGGGCAAGAAGGTTAACTTGCCTGAGACTCAGACTCTCTATCTGTAAAATAGGATTAATAATACCTTTTGCACAGGGCTGTTGTCAGAAAATTTAATGAAATAACTTTTGTCTAGCATGGTGCCTGGCACACATAGAATGTTCAATAAGTGCTAGACTCCACTGCTTCCTCTCATTATATGATTAAACAATGATTTTCTTTGTTGCCTCATACAAGTATTGTAACGCAATTTCAGGGCTTATATGAAGATCTAGAAACTAGTTAACAAAAATACACTGAGTCCCCGAAGGAGCAAAAATGCCTTGCTTCATTGAGTGGCCTATGTATTTGCACATGTCTATAATTATTTCCTTAAGTTTAATTCCTAGATGTGGAATTGGTGGTCAAAGAGTATGTACATTTTTAGAACTTTGGCTACACATTGCAAATTGCCCTCCAGAAAGTCTGTACCAGCTTACATTCCCCACAGCACTGTGTCCAAGTACCTGTTTCTTGGGATTTTGAGTTTTCCTTAAAAATTTATTAAATCGCTGAATGCAAAGTGCTGTCTCATCATGGTTGTAAAATTATTTTCCAGACATGGAAAACAAAGTTCTTAGATTCAACAAGTCCATCTCACTTATTTTAAAGGCGAAGATCCCAAGACTCAGAGGGATTAAGTGACTTGGCCAAGACATCTAATTAGTAGGACAGCCAAAATCCATAACCCATGTTTTCTGACTCTGGAATTCTTTCCATTATACCACTTCGAAGAGGGAGAGTTAGCCTGCAGGTGAAACCGCTCAGGGTTACTTAATAACAAGGTTCAATTAGACTGGAGGGAATGTGCTGTAGAGGAAAGCCAATGAAGAGAGCTTTAATTAGTGTCTAGCTAACTCCTCATCAGATAATCAAGACCAGCACTATCCATGTTAGCACCACCTACTGGTGAAAATTTAGACGTGCACAGGCTTCCTCTACAAAGTTCAAGACAGAATGGGAAAATCACGGGAGATTTGGACTGGTTTAATTGGTGTTATAGGAAGAAGTAGACAGAGTTATGAGCCTTGCTGACTAGAACTGCCACTGGGACTCAAACTACTGCAGTCTCCTGAGTTGCTGTGAATGAAGTTCCAGTTTCCTGCATCAGCGAAGTCAGTTTCCTGTTCTTCCTATTCTGTACACAGAAGGTAACTTTCTTCATTTTTCTGTAACTTAATTTCTAGCATAAACCCACGTTCTCCTAGTGGCAGGAAAATTAATAGGTAGTGACTTCCAGATAAAGTCACTCATGCGTGATTACTCAGTCATTTCAGGTTGCAGTCACTCAATTCAGAATTTCGTTCCCTTCTCTTCTCCCTAGGCTGGCAGCTAAGGTCCTGAAAGATTGAGGATTGTTTATTGTTGCTAGCTGCTGTAAAGTTGGCCCTGACTCATGGCGACCCTGTGAACAACGGCAGTAAAACACTGTCCAGTCCTAAACCATCCCTATGATCAGTTGCAGATTGGACCCTTGTGATCTATAGGGTTTTCACTGACTAATTTTTTGGAAGTAGATTGCCAGGCCTTTCCTCCTATTCCATCTTAGTATGGAAGCTCCATTGAAACCTATTCAGCATCATAGCAACATGCAGCAGCCACTGATAGATGAGTGGTGACTCCGCATGAGGTGCCTTGGTCAGGAATTGAACCACAGTCTCTCACAAGTTGTTATTGTTGTTGTTAGGTGCCGTTGAGTCTGTTCTGACTCATAGCGATCCTATGTACAACAGAACAAAATACTTCCTTGTGCTGTTCCATCCCCACAATCATTGTTCTGCTTGAGCCCATCGTTGCAGCCACTGCGGCAATCCAACTAGTTGAGGGTCTTCCTCTCTTTCACTGACACTCTACTTTACCAAACATGATGTCCTTTTCCAGGGATTGGTCCCTCCTGATAACATGCCCAAAGGATGTGAGACGAAGTCTCGCCGTCCTCCCTTCTAAGGAGCGTTCTGGATGTACTTCTTTCAAGATAGGCTTGTTTGTTCTTCCAGCAGTCCATGGTATATTCAATATTCTTTGCCAACACCATAATTCAAAGGCATTAATTCTTCCTTATTCATTGTCCAGCTTTCACATGAAAATACCATGGCTCAGGTCAGGTGCACCTTAATCCTCAAAGTGACAGCTTTACTTTTCAGCACTTTAAAGAGGTCTTTTGCAGCAGATAACACAACACATCATTTGATTTCTTGACTGCTGCTTCCACGGGTGTTGATAGTGGATCCAAGTAAAATGAAATCCTTGACAACTTCAATATTTTCTCCATTTATCATGATGTTGCTTACTGGTGCAGTTGTGAGGATTTTTTGTTTTCTTTATATTGAGGTATAATCCATACTGAAGGCTGTGGTCTTTGATCTTCATCAGTAAGTGTTTCAAATCTTCTTCACTTTCAGCAAGCAAGGTTGTGTCTTCTGCATTTCACAGGTTGTTAATGAGTCTTCCTCCCATCCTGTGAGAATTCTACCACTGAACCACTAAGAATTATTTAGATGTAGGAAATGGAGTGTGGGAGAGGGATAGAGAGTGGTGGGTGGTCTCATCCATGGACATCCTTAGCCCAACACAGGCAATCTACTGCCTGGTCTTTGGCCATTGGCATCTATTCCTACTGACATCCAATGGTCCTGCCAAAGTCCTCATTTGTTAGGAAGTTCTCCATCTCAGATGTATTCTCCCTCAACTTCAAGCCCCACTCAGTTCTTCTGGCCCTCTTTTAGCCACTCTGTACCTAAAGGAAACTTTCAGTTGCTCTCCGACATATTTCTGGTTGTGGGAGAATCAGGAGGCTTTCTTGGGGCCCCTGTGCGCGCTTTGCCTGTTGCTCTGTCTTCTCCACTATTGCTAACATAGAAAGCAGGGGTCGGCAAACTATTTCCCGTAAGAACCAGATAGTAAATAATTTAGGCAAGTCCTCAGCTCTGCCATCGTAGCACAAAAACAGCCATAGACAATACGGGAACAAATGTGAATGGATCCAAAAAAACAGGTGGTGTTAGTGGGTTGAATTACGTCCTTTAAAAAAACATGCGTTGTAAATCCTAACACCTATACCTGTGAATGTGATCCCATTTGGGAGTAGGATTTTCTTTTGTATGTTAATGAGGGCAAGTTAATGTAGGGCATGTCTTAAACCAGTCGCTTTTAAGATATAAAAGGGGACATTAGGCAAAGAAGCAAGCAAGCACACATGGGGGAAAGATAGATGCTATGCGGAGATCTCCACGGAAGAAGCTGAAACAAGGATTTTTCCCTAGAGTGGATAGAGAGAGAATGCCTTCCCCTAGAGCTGGTGCCCTGAATTCTAACTTGTAGCCTCCTAAACTGTGAGAAAATAAATTTCTGTTCATTAAAGCCACCTACGTGTGATATTTCTGTTACAGCAGCACAAGGAAACTAAGATAGGTGGCCAGCCAGATTTGTTCCTTGGCTAGTATCTTGCTGACCCCTGATACATATTTTTGAGGTCCCTACCCTACCTCTGCGGAAATCCTGGTGGTGTATTGGTTAAGAGCTACAGCTGTTAACCAAAAGGTGGGCAGTTTAAATCCACCAGCTGTTCCTTGGAAACCCTGTGGGGCAGTTCTACTCTGTCTTATAGAGTCGCTATGAATCAGAATCAACTTGACGGCAACGAGTTTTTTTCACCCCACCCTTACCCTGTCAGGCATTTCCCAGAGAGAAAGGTGCTAGTTCTCTCAGGTTTTGGTTCTTTAAACCTATCTCGGGGTTCATCACCCACTACACCACCCAGGGTCCCATCAACGGAAAATAACACCTATGACAATTACTTTTAAAGAGCTGACTGATCTTGCCCAGCTGGTGATGGCAACCGGGATGGCCAATAGAAACTGCTCGTCAGCGCCCCTCCTCAAGCAGCCCTCAGGGCACGTGCCCTACCTGTCAGACCCTCTTTACGCCTCTGATCCCCAGCCCAAACAGTTACAAGCATGAGCAAGGTACAGGCCCCCTCAGGGACTTGTCAGCATCTAGACCCTCTTCAAGGAGCGCTGGTGGCACAGTGGTTAAGTGCTCTGCAGCTAACCAAAAGGTTGGAGTTTCAACCCACCAGCTGCTCCCTGGGAGAAAGATGTGGCAATCTGCTTCCTTGAAAGCCCTATGGGGGCAGTTCTAGTCTGTCCTATAGGGTCGCTATAAGTCGGGATATACTGGACAGCAAAGGGTCTTTTTTCTTAGGCCCTCTTCTTCCCCTCTTTCTCTGGCCAGAACAACTATCCTTTCCTTTCTCCATTCTCTTGTTTGATAGCATAAACTTATGTCATGCTTACTTGGGCTTCAGCCTTTAGATTTGAACACACCTAACTCTTGAAAATCACAAATCTTGGCTCTGGAGGCTCTAATCTCTGTTACGAGAGTCAAGATTCTAAATGGCTCAGTGTCAACAATTTGATGCTTTGTTTTCTGTGTTCTGCATAATCCTTCCCTTCCTTGGGAGTAGTGGGTACCTCGCGTGACTGGAAATCATGGTAAATGACGTTCTGTCAACCCTTGCTAAGTGCAGGGCCCTGACAAGTCCAACTCACACTTTAAGGGCAGCTGGACTAAAATAAATTTGCCGGCCCAGAGTCTGTTCATTGTCTTTGTCCTATGAGAAACCCAGAAGAATAAGGTTCGCTTGAGATTCTTAGAAAAAACTACTCCGTCACATGAATGGAAAAGTATCCTTTTAGGAGCAAAACTGTTTGGAGTAGAGTTTTTCAAGTTGCAGGTTGCAACCCATCAGAAGAGGGCGAGGCAAACTTTTTTCAGTAAAGGGGCAAATAGTAAATATTCTAGGCTTCATGGGCCATATTCAACACACGACTTTCAACTCGCAACTCTGTCAACTCTCAGCTCTACCATTGCAGTGTGGCAGTAGCCGTAGACAATAATAAACAAATAAGCATGGCTGTGTTCCAATAAAACTTTATTTATGGACACTGAAACTTGAATTTCATGCAATTTTCATGTGTCATGAAACATCATTCTTCTTACTATTTTTTTTCAACCATTTAAAAATGTAATAACCACTTTTAGCTCACAGACCATGAAAAGTACACACAAATGTACAAAACCCTCCCAGACCTCTGGGCAGATTTGGCTCTTGGGCAGTAGTTTGCTGATTAGGGGACCATGAAATCAATTAAGTGAGGCTCAACCAGCAATTAAAAAATAAAAGAAATAGAGTAGAGTGAAGAGGACAGAAAATCTCAGAATCCATCGTACACAGAAAGGGTTTTATGAAATATTTATTTCAGTTAATACACATACGTACATTGGATTGTGATGCAAATGTATTTCTTACTGTGGGATGTGGCTGAAAAAGTCTGGAAAACATAGACTTGGAGAAAGATTCCTTTCAGTATGACTCTGAAGACTTATTTCTCTACCCACTCCATGCACCTTAAGATTTGGTGTTAAGGTTGCCAGATAGAATACAAGATGCCCAGTTAAATTTGTATTTCAATTAAAAAAAATAATTTTATGTTTTTTGTATAAGTATGTGCCATACAATATTTGGGACATGTTTATATTAAAAATATATTCTTTTTAAAATTAAAAATTCAAATTAAACTGGGTATCCCTGTATTTGTTTTTCTACATCTGACACCTCTGTTTGGTGTATTATGAATCGTTTCATTGCTACCATAGTGACTTATTAAAACTCAGGTAAGGACAGTTTTATCTAGTTCAACTGATAATTTAAGGGGAAAAACGGACATTTTCAAAACTCCTCCAAATGCCAAGCCCTACACCCTTTCACAACTCTGCAAATACTAACCCTTACTACAACTCCCTAAGACAAGTACAGCTTTGTTGTCTCCACCGTACTAATGGGGACACTGAAGTGCAGTTTGCCCACAGCTAGTAAATGGTTGAGCATGAATAAAAAGATGGGCATTCTGACTCCAATTCCTGCTACATCCCCAGGTTGTTCTGAAAAATGAAGAGGAGAGCTGTGTAAAAGTGCCCTGAGCAGTTCCTGGAACCAGTATGCACTAAGGATGAGGGAGAGGGAATAGGGGGAGCTGTCCAGCCAGGGCAGTGGCAAAAAGGGGTGAATTGTGCTCTGCTGCTAACCAAAGGGTTGGTGCCTCAGAGGAAAGACCTGGCAATCTACTTCTGAAAAATCAGCTATTGAAAACCCTACGGAGCACCGTTTTACTCTGGCACACATGGGGTCTTCATCAGTCAGAACTGACTTAACAGCATCTGTTTTACTTGTAGAGAAGAGAATTTAAGGACTATATAAAGCTGATAAAAATAAACGTCTGCTTTTTATTGTCAACAGGCAATGCTGTGATAAAATACCCCCCCACCCCCATCACAGCAGACTTTTTGTATGCCATTACTTGGTACACAGTGGGTGTTCACTAAATGTTACTTTCCTTGTTCCTCTTTCTCTGCTTTTCTCTTCTCTCTACACAGGACTAACAAATAAGTTTCAAACCACTTGGCAATTCTTACTAACTGGTGATGACAGCTAGGACTGCCTGGTTGAGAAGGAGTCTGAAGTTGAACCTTTGTTCAAAGCAGAGGCGTGCTTGGTGATGTCTGCCGCGGGAACGTGAGTCGGGAGTGGCAGTACCTATTTCTTCGTATTTGCCGTCCTGTAGTTAAACATTTTTGTTAAATTCTGCAACCTCTAGATAGCAAACAATCATGCTGACCAACGATGAACCATGAACCCAAAGCTTCCTCCCACTTATGGCAAAGAGAGAAGAGAAGAGGGAGAGAATTTCTGCCAATTTTACTACTCCTCTACCCCCCGTCAAGGAGCCCTGGTGGTGCAGTGGTTAAGCACTCCACTGTTAACAGAAAGGTGGGTGGTTTGAACTCACCAGCTGCTCTCTGGGAGAAATATGTGGCAGTCTGCTTCCGTAAACATTTACAACCTTAGAAACCCTGTGGGGGCAGTTTTACTCTGTCCTGTAGGGTCACTGAGTCAGAATCGACTCGATGGCAATGGATCCCCTCCCCCACCTCATGTCCCCCTCGCCACATTCAATTCCTAAAGCTGAATGTTGTGTACGTAGAGGAGGCAGAAGTAGGCTGGTCAGGAAGATGCATGTTTGCTTGGGGTCAAAGTCATGTTTGTTGTTAATTGCCTTCAAGTTGGCTCCAACTCATGGGGACCCCATGGACAACAGAATGAAACAGTCCCTGATCCTGTACCATATTCATGATCTTTGGTCTGCTTGAGTCCATTGTTGTGGTCAGTGTACATTCTGAGTTCCTTCCACCCTAGTGGGCTGATCTTCCAGCATTCTATGGGACAATATTCTGTTGTAGGGTTTTCACTGGCTAATTTTAGGAAGTAAGTTGCGGTCCTTTTTTTTCTAGTCTGTCTTAGTTTGTAAGCTCAGCTGAAACCTGTCCACCATCGGTGACCCTGCTGGTACTTGAAATACTGGTGACATTGTTTCCAGCATCATAGCAACACACAAGCCACCATAGTAAAACAAACTCGTTTCTGCACGTGGCTCGTCCATAGTGCGACCAGAGGCCTCTGCTCGCGTGTGCCTTATTGGAAGCCGTGGAGAGGAATGTTTTCTCTTGGGCCAGACATGCGTATGGCTGAAGACAGGGCTACAAATATAGGCTGAAGGCAAGACTTTCCACTCCTCTATTTTCTCAAAGCAGTTTCTTCTTGGACACAAACTTCCATCTTCCTTAAATTCCCAAATTGAGTAACTACTTGGAATACTTTCTTAGTTGTTTTATTTTAAAATTATTTTTCCAGCTGTAATTTTTCTTCAGTCTGGAATTTTAATCTTTTCTACTTGGAACTTCATTGTAAATCCAAGGTTAAGATCAGACTTATGAATAGCTTTTGAGTACAGCAGGAATTTGGGAGTGCCGTGTTCTCAACTCGAAATAGTATCCTATCTACATGACTCCTTAATTCCTAGGCACCTCAGTTTACCCCTTCCCCTTGAAATGGGAGGTAATAATAGGAAGGCCAGGGGCAGACCTTCAGATGGAAGGAGATGATAAATTTCACAGTGCCTTTAAGGTCAAAGACAAGGAATTTTCAAAGGCATATAAAGGCATTTGGAGAGCTTCTTGGATATTTAATAACTTTGGTAATACCTTATTCTGTCGAATCAGAGTCTTGTGGGTCTAGAAACGTCTTCTAAAACTATCTGGTCATTTTCCCCTTTGGGGGTCATGGTGGGAGGGAGAAACCATCCCTCCCTCATGCAACTCAGATCAATGTTTTATTCTGTACAAAGGTGAGTCTACGCAAACGAGTTAATCACGTTTTGATGATTCTGGTATGTTGTTGCTGTTGTTAGCTACCATTGAACCAGGCTCCAACTCATGCACAACGGAAGGAAACATTGCCCGGTCCTGTGCCATCCCCATGATCCATTTTGGATCGGACTGTTGTAATCCATAATGTTTTCGTTGGCTGATTTTCAGAATTAGTTCACCAGGCCTTTCTTCCTAGTCTGTCTTAGTCTGAAAGCTCCACTGAAACCTATTCAGCATCATAGCAACATGCAAGCCTCCACCAATAGACAAGTGGGTGGCTAAGGATGAGGTTTACTGGCCGGGAATCAAACCCCGGTCTCCTGCATGGAAGGTAAGAATTCTACTACCAAACCAACAATGCCTTATGATTCTGGTTTATGTACAACTAAAAATTGCACGTTTGATTTTTCTTAACAAGGGTTAAGACAAGGGTTTCAGGAGAATAGGTCTAGGAACTTATGTTTTGTTTTGTGTTGCTTCAACCAAATGATTTGGTGAGTCATTCATTGTGCTTTTCCCTATGAATTCAGTGTTATTTTCCATTGTGTTCCTTAAACTCGCCTTCTAGGCTACTTAGTTGGGTCTCTTCACCAGACTCTCCAGGGCCACATTAATTCCTACTTCAGAAACTTTGTTCCTGATTAGACACCCTATTGACTTGTGTCTCCTCTTACACCTATCCCCTCACCCAATCCAGCTTCAAGGTCCCCATGAATCTTGGGTCACTCAAGCCATACTTGACTGGTCCAACACCCCATGATTTCTCCCATCTGTGAACTCCTGTTGGGGTATCATCAATATCCAATCTTTCCATTTCATCTCTGATGACTTTCTGCAGTTGTACAAATTTTTCTTGAGGGAGGCAACTGTATCTTACACTTTTTCTATATTTTCAAAATGCCTAGACTGTGTGGGGCATATCGCAACAACACTTGATTGATAAGTGGTTGAGAAGCCTTAACTGGGCCTACAGTTTGCACATCTGTATACATGGAGCTTCCCTTCATCTTTGTGAAGTTTGACCACAGTTTGCCCCCAGCCTTACCCAGTTACAGAGAAAAATAGCTTTTAAAGTAGGAAGCTAGTTCTGTGAATCAACATTTCCTTTGTTGGGCAATGATCTAGCTGCATGTGGCATAACTTTTGCTGACACATACTGTACCCATTTTTTTCTTTTTTTTCATGTCAGAAAAAGATAATTTCCATTCAAGTCACAAGTGGTGAAGGGTGGTGGTGGTTTCTCTGTGACCTTGGGCGAGTCATTTCATCACTTTCAGCTGCAGTTTCCTCTTCTACAACTTTTCCAGCTCCAAGGTTCAGCAATTCTATGCTTTTATGGCTGCTCAATTCCTTCTAACATCTCATCTAACAGATATGTTTGTATTACAAAGGGAAGGACTCTAAGCTGCCCTTCATTCTCTGCTCTGTATCTGATGATGGATGGAGCTAGTGATGTTACTAACCAGTGGCCTGGGCCTTCTCTCTATAGTGACCGTAGCTCCTTATATCCCACTAGCTAAGGCTCAGAGCCCACGTTGAGGAAGGTGGCATTAACTTGTTCCCCTAAGAACATCTAGAGTTTCCCAGTTTTGAGAAAATTTTTCTGCTAATCTTTTTCCCTACCACTCTGTATGTTCTTGGAAACTTCTGCCTGTAGTTTGAAACTTGGGCCAAGTCAATTCTTCTGTTAGAGCATTTGGGAAACCCAAGACACGTACCAGCAACTAGTAAAGGCTTTGTTAGATGTTCTTTCTCTGTCTTTTATGTGGTTGATGGCAATAGCAAGGCTGTGAGCCATAATTTTATGAGTTGTTGCCTATGTTTCTGCCATGTCGTTTTCGGTGTGACATCTTGAAGACAGATGTCCTGGGTAAGTTGACTTTCACTCATCAAAAGTTGGCTCTTGTGCTGGACTGGGAGTAGAGGGAACCACCCTATTATTAGAAATGAATGTTAACATCGTTATAAAGTCTGCTTTCTGTCATGATTGAAGAGAGAGCTAAAGTTTGGTCTAATTAAGAAATATCTATTATCTAATTGCTAAGAGCCCTGGTGGCACAGTGGTCAAGAGCTACAGCTGCTAACCAAAAGGTTGGCAGTTTGAATCTACCAGCTGCTCCTTAGAAACTCTATGGGGCAGTTCTACTCTGACCTATAGGGTCGCTAAGAGTCAGAGTCTACTCGACAGCAACAGGTTTTTTTTATTTTTTTCCTATTGTTGCTATGTTTAATAAACTATTTAAGACAAAGAAATTGTGTTGTGGAATTTTTAAGAAGTGATTTGATTGGCTGCATTTTGGTCTTCTAAGGGATTTGCAACATTTTTCCCTAAGAAGGCATTGTTCAGTGGGAAGTGACAGTGGGATTATTCCTCCTTGTTAAGCAAATTTAGCATGTGATTTATGTGCTTATATTTCTGTGCACACTCAAGGAAGCAATTCTCCTTTAGAACTTACAAAATAATGATGCCAAAAAGAAAAAAAAAGAAAGAAAGGGAAATGAGCATTTCAGAAGAAAGTAAAGCTGTTTGGATTAGAACTGAAGCCATGTGGGGCCCAGAAATCTTGTAGTATTCTGTCCATTAAAAGTCCTTCTTCAAATAAATGTGCACATGGAGAAGAGAGAGAAGCCAACCATTTAGATTCGACGTCGCGTTAGCCTAATTATATTAGACAATAGTGAGCTCAATAATTCCACTTTTGATCCATTGCTCTGTGAAGTTCATTATTATCTGTTTTGAATTATTGTTCATTTCAAGAGCTGTACAATGAAAAAGCACGTAGACTTTGAAAGAGCACTTGGTACCTTCCCCAAATACTTTGTGAAACATTTCTTTGGAAACATTTCTGCTGAGGCTGTGCCTTGGTTGTGAGTGGGCATAGGGGATGGGCGGCTGTGCTTCCCCTTTTCAAGTTTGTTTACCTTAAATACGTCTCCAAGGAAACAAGGTCGGCAGCTGAGCTGACTTTGGGGCTGTCCATAAGAGGAATGAACATAAAAACATAGCTAAAATGCTCATACAATCCACAAAAGGTCAGTCAAGGCAAGGAATTAAGGTTCATTGAGACCCTCTTCTGGACTGATGATTTTAAATAAATTTTCACATTTAACCCCGACAGTTAAGTAGTATTATCTCCATTTTACAGATGAGGGCCTTGAACCTCTGAACATTTACTCAAATAGTAAGTAACAAATCCAGATATGAACCCAGCCCTGTCTGATTCTGATGCCCACGCTGTTTCTATAAAACCACATCGCCAGTCGTTTCAACCTTTCCTCTCACCTCCCCCAAGCATTTTCTAGAACTATATAAAAAGGGGCCAACCCTGATGTTATCTTCTTTTGAGTAAATCAAGTGCTTGTGAGGATAACAATGCTAGGAAGAAGGAAAAGTAAGCGGCCTGGTTACTCCAAGGATGAAATCAGGAGCAGCAGCATCTTGAACAATTGCCTAAAATATTTCTGGAATCTCAGGCTGGTCTGGGAAAGCCTCATTTAACTAACAGTCTCTTGAGTAGGAAGGCAGCCATTTACCATATTTTCACTGTGTTCCACTTTGAAGAGAAGACAGGTGGTAGACTGGAAAGACTCCCACAGACCTGGGTTCAAATCTTGGCACCACCACTTATGACTTGCAAGACTCTGGGTAAAATTCTGAGCCACAGATGTAAATACCAAAACCAAAAACCAGTTGTCACTGAGTTGATTCTGACTCATGGTGACCCCATGTGTGCAGAGTAGAACTGCACTCCATAGGGTTTTCACGGCCGTGACCTTTCAGAAGCAGACTTCTGGGCCTTTCTTCCAAGGCGTATTTGGATGAGACTGAACCACCAACCTTTTGGTTAGTAGTGGTATGCTTAACTGTACTACCCAGGGACTCCCAGATGTAAGTAAGGTATCTTTATGGGGCAGGAGCTGGCCTCTAGGTGCTTCCAGTAAGTGGCCATATCTGCTTACACCCATGATCTCTATCTCAGACATATACAAATATTCAGCTTGTAGAGAGGGTCAACAAGGGCTTCTAGGAAAGGACTCGCCCTAAGGAAAGTAGTATGGTGTGAGGAGACATGTTCGACAACCAGGTCTGGGTGTTGGAGAGGAGGTACGGACCCCAGTACTGTATTGTGGCTGACACTAGAGCTCAACAGTTTAAATAGCTTTGTCGTAAACTTCATAGCACTTTGGAGCCTAAGCAGTTGACTGTGGGACACCCTAATGCCCAAGGAAACTGAGTGCTATTTAAAAAAAGCATTCTCTTCTTTATTTCAGGGATGACATACATTTCTGATATTGAGATACAGGGATTTTCAGCTCTAATGGTACCTAAGCAATGGCCATAGAGGGGGGATCATCAGCTTAGAATGGCTTCTTCATGGAGATGTCAGGACCTGAGGCCAGAACTCCTACCTCTGCAGGTCACAGATGTGAGTGGACAGCCAGGTGAGATCCATGGATGTGTCTAAGCAGTCCTGAGTTTTCCCAGAAAAAATATGGGGAGGACAACTCTTATAGATTGAATTGTGTCCTCCCAAAATATATGTTGAATTCCTGGCCCTTGTACCTGTGGATATAATCCTGTTTAGAAATAGGGATTTTCTTTTGCTATGTTTATGAGATCATAGCAGTGTAGAATGGATCCTAAACCTAATCACTTTTGAGTTATGAAAACACTAAGACACACAGGGGGAAGACAGATGCCATGTGAGGATTGTTTATAAGCCAAGAAATGCCAAGGAACCAAGGAATGCCAGAGCCTACAAAGATTGCTGGCAGTTATTAGAAGCTACTAGAAATAGACAAGGAAGGGCCTCCCCCTAGAGCCACACCCTGAATTCAGACTCTAGCCTTCTAAACTGTGAGAAAATAAATATCTGTTCTCTAAGGCCACCCATCTGTGGTATTTGTGTTATGGCAGCACTAGGGAACTAAGACAGTAACTCATTAAATATTGTTCTTGCATTGGAGCCACTGGATTTTGCATACAGATGATAGTGAGACTGGTCTTCAATGGCTCTGGATATAGGTGACTTGAGGATAAGTCACCTGTTATCGGGATGATAGAATGCAGTGCCTGGCCCATAAATCAAAACCAAAACCATTGCTGTTGAGTTGATTCTGACTCATAGGGACCCTATGCTGGCCCATAGTAGGCAGTAAATGTTAGTGATCTTTATCTGTCTGGGGCACAAGCAGTGATTGGCAAAATGGGCAAGTCCGGAACAATGGGCAGAGCCTCGCCATGCTGACCCAAATCTCAGGGGATGTAAGCCTAAAAGATCAGTTGTCAGGGTGCAGTCTGGAAGAGACATTAGACTCTAGATGAGGAGACAAGGTATAAATCCAGAAATTAACTAGGAGGATCTGAAACGAGAGAGACCAAGTCATGAGGCATCCAACTGGGAGGGCTGGAGCAGGCAGGAGAGATCCAGAAAGGTGGAGAGACTTAACCAAAGTCACACAGCTCATTCAGGGCCAAGCTGGCCTAGAACCTAATGGCTCTCTTTTCTTCTTTCAACTTTTTATTTTGCTATAATTTCAGACTCACAGAAAAGTTACAAGAATAGCACAAAGAATTCCTGTGTATCTTTCACCCAGATTCCCCAAATGTTAATATTTTACCACTTTGCTTTATTCTCTGTCTCTATGTCTAAGGTGTCCCTTGGTGGCACAAATAGTTAAGTGCCCAGCAACTAACCAAAAGCCACCTAGAGTTGCCTTGAAAGAAAGACCTGGAGATCTGCTTCTGAAAGGTCACAGCCATGAAAACCTTATGCAATGTAGTTCTACTCTAAAACACACGGGGTTGCAATGAGTCAGTGTGGACTTGACGGCAATTGGTTTGGTTATCTCTATCGCTATATCATCTGTGTCATTGTTATGTGCCATCAAGTCGGTGCCAACTCAGTGACCCCATGCATAACAGAGTGAAACATTGCTCGGACTTATGCCATCCTCACAATTCTAGGTATGTTTGAGCCCATTGTTGCAGCCACTGTGTCATTCCATCTCATTGAGGGTCTTCCTCTATTTCACTGACACACTACCTTACCAAGCATGATGTCCTTCTCCAGGGACTGGTCTCTCCTGATAACATGTCCAATGTGAGCAAGATGGCGTCTTGCCATCTTCACTTCCAAGGAGCATTCTGACTGTACTTCTTCCAAGATAGATCTATTTATTTATTTATTTTGTTCTTTTTTTTTTTTTGTTGTTGTTGTAATTAAATGAAGTTTACATTTAAGTTAGTCTCCCATACAGAAATTTTTTTTTTTAACTTGCATTGTTATTAGACCCCAACTGCTCACCCTATTCTGTGAAAGCATACTCATCCCCTCTGCCCCTGATTCCCCATGAACATTCAACCAGCTCCTAATCTCTCTGCCTTCCCATCTCACCTCTGGACAGAAGCTGTGCCTTTGGTCTCTTGTATCTACTTGACTAAGAGGTACATTCTTCACAAGTATCACTTTATGTCCCACAGTCCAGTCCAATCCCTGTCTGAAGAGTTGGCTTAGGAAATTGTTTTAGTTCTGGGATGATAGAGAGTCCAGAGGCCATGCTTTCCGGGGCGCCTCCAGTCTCAGTCAGACCATTAAGTCTGGTCTTCTTACTAGAATTTGAGTTCTGCATCCCATCATTCTACTGCTCCATCAGGGACCCTCTGTTGTATTCCCCATCAGGACGTTCATTGGTGATAGCTGGGCACCATCTAGTTCTTCTGGTCTCAGGCTGATGAAGTCTCTGGTTTATATGGCCCGTTCAGACAGATCTATTTATATTCTCATTCTTATTATATTTTTTCAAACAGTTTAAAACATGATGCTCCTTTAAATATTTCAGTGTCTATTTACTAAAAACAAAAACATTCTCTTTATTAACTGGAGTATAATGATCAAATTCAGGAAAATAACACTGATACACCATTGTCAATTGACAGCCCTTATTCAAATTTTACCAATTGTCCCAATAGTGTTCTTTAAAGCAAAAGAAAATCCCAGATAATGCATTGCATTCGGTTGTCATGTCTCTTCCTCTCCTTTGAACTGCAAGTGTTCCTTAGTCTTTATCTTTCGTGACATTGACTTTTTAAAAAATACAGGCCAGTTATTTAGTAGAATATTTTTTAATAGAGGTTGCCTGATACTTCCTCATGATTAGACTCTGGCTGTACATTTTTGGGATTGCAGCAGTACATCAGCAGGGAGCTGCCAGAAATTCAAGCCAGATTCAGAAGAGGATGTGGAACAAGGGATGTCATTGCTGATATCAGATGGATCTTGGCTGAAAGTAGAGAATAGCAGAAAGATCTTTATGTGTTTTATTGACTATGCAAAGGCATTTGACTGTGTGGATCATAACAAATTATAGACAACATTGCAAAGAATGAGAAATCCAGAACACTTAATTGTGCTTATGTGGAAGCTGCACATAGTCGTTCAAATATAACAAGGGGATACTACGTGGTTTAAAATCAGGAAAGGTGTGTATCAGGGTTGTATCTTTTCATCATATGTATTCAATTTGTATGCTAAGCAAAAAATCTGAGAAGCTGGACTATATGAAGAAGAATGTGGCATCAGGGTGGGAAGAAGACTCATTAACAACCTGTGATATGCAGATGACACAACTTTGCTTACTGAAAGCGAAGAGGACTTGTAGCACTTACTGATGAAGATCAAAGATCACAGCCTTCAGTATGGATTACACCTCAACATAAAGAAAATATAAATTCTCACAACTGGACCAACATCATGACAGAGAAAATATCAAAATGGTCAAGGATTTCATTTTACTTGGATCCACAATCAATGCCCATGGAAGCAGCGGTCAAGAAATCAAATGATTTATTGCGTTGGGTAAACCTGCTGCAAAAGACCTCTTTAAAGTATTAAAAAGCAAAGATGTCACTTTGAGGACTACTGTGCACCTGACCCAAGCCATGATATTTCAATCACTTCATATGCATGCAAAAGCTGGACAATGAATAAAGAAGATCAAAGAAGAACTGATGCCTTTGAATTATGGTGTTGGTGAAGAATTATGGTTATCTGATAACACGTACTTTGGACATGTTATCAGGAGGGATCAGTCCCTGGAGAAGACATCGTGCTTGGTAAAGTAGAGGGTTAACAAAAAGAGCATGACCCTCAATGAGATGGATTGACACAGTGGTTGCAACAATAAGCTCAAGCATATCAACAATTACAAGGATGGCATAGGACCAGGCAGTGTTTGGTTCTGTTGTACATAAGGTCACTATGAGTTGATACTCAATTCACCTAACAACATGCATTTTTGGCAGGAATAACACAAAAGTGATGTCATGTTCTTTCCAGTGCATCCTATCAGGAGGCACATGATACTAATCTGTCTTATGACTCTTAATGTTGACTTTGATCACTTATTTAAGGTGTCTGCCAGGTTTTTCTGCTGTAAGATTACTCTTTTTTGCTTTGTTATCAATGAGAATCTAGAGGTAGATACTTTAAGACTATGCCAATATTCTGTAACTTCTCAAACTTGCCCTCTACTTATAGCATCCATTCAGCCTGAATCAACTATCATTATGATGATGCCCTTCACTTACTTTTTGTGATGGTTAATTTTATGTGTCAGCTTGGCTAAGCTTTGGTTCTCAGTTTTTTGGCCAAACACTAGTGTAATTGCTGTCATGGAATGTGATTATATCAGTTGACTTTAGGTAGAGCAGATTACCTTCTGTCTTAGATTGGGTTTTCTAGAGAAGCAAAACCAGTAAAGCTTATAAATACATATATATAGAGAGAGATTTATATCAAGGAAATGCTTTCTGTTACAACAGCACTAGGAAACTAAGATACCCCACTTTTTCTAGCCTCTGCGTCTTACCTTACATACCTTCTCTTCCCTGAAATGCTTTGTGTCCCTGAATATTTATCAATAATTTCATTCAAGACCCATCTCAAGATTCATGTCCAAGGAACTTTTCCCCATTTTCCACAACCTACAGTGACCACCCTCCTGCCCCCCTTTACCCTCCTGCCTTTAAAATGTTTCTTAGTTTAGAGATATTTCTTGAATGCTTGTCTTTTCTTTACAACATGACTAGGACCATACCATATTTTATAACGTGCTTTCCAAACTATCCATGGTGAAGGACCAGTTTTTTGAAAATTTCTAAAATATTGAAAAAAAATGCAGTCCCACTGTGTGTGACTCACCACGCAAGTTCAACGGCACCCAAACTGGTCTACACCCTTTTCAATGAGACAGGTCCACTGGTCATACCTTGGATGTCATGGCAAATGTAAATTGCCCTAAACATTTCTAAACCCTCCATTTCTGGACTTAACATGGTCTGTAAGACTTTGAGTAGCATGTTTAAGAGCACCTCCTCTCCCTTCTCTCCCCTTTCCTCACTTTCAGAGCCAAGAGAGATAAATAATGGTTCTCACGTGAGAGAGAAAATTATTTTCCCGTTTGCCTCCATTCCATTTAATTTCAACTAAGATTCCTCTTTGTGACATAATCATCACCAAAGAGACCTGAGACCTCGTGTGTTAAAAACGATGGATAGTGGCTAATGAAGAATGAGTTTGATGAATGTGAAGGGAACATTAAGATTAAGGAAATTAACTCCTGACAGCATAGTATTTTAAGGGAATAAGCAGATCAGCATTCTCCATTTGAATAATTCAGTCTACGATAATCAAATGCATGAAATAACTCACTTTCCCACTCTGTTTCTCTTGGTAAAAACAGAACTCTTCATCCGATACCCTCAATAGTCATATAAAAAGGCTATTAGAAATATATATGTATAGATAGATTCTCTATTAAATGTCACCCAGCCACTGCAGTAGGCACTGGAGAAAAAGAGGTAAAGAAAACACAGTCCCTGCCCTCATGGAGCTGTGTATTCCTTCCAGGAAGGCAGTGATAAGGCCTACTGTCTTAGTTATCTAGTACTGCTATGACATAAATACCACAAGTGGATGGTTTCAACAAACAGAAACTCCTACTCTCACAGTTTAGGAGGCCAGAAGTCTGAATTCAAGGCACCAGCTCCAGGGGAAGCCTTTCTATCTCTGTCAGCTTTGCAGAAAGTCCTAGTCATCAATCTTCCCCGGTCCAGGAGCCTTTCAGCATAGGGTCCCCAGGTCCAAAGGACGTGCTCTACTCCTTGTACTTCTTTCTTGGTGGTAATGAGGTCCTTCTCCTCTCTGCGCACTTGTCTGTTTTATATCTCAAAAGAGATTGAATCAAGATACAACCTAATCCTGTAGATTGTATCCTACCTCATTAACGTAACTGCCTCTAATCCTGCCTCATTAACATCATAGAGGTTAGGATTTACAACACATAGGATAATCACTTCAGATCACAAAATGGAGGACAACCACACAATACTGTGAATCATGGCCTAGCCAAGGTGACACACATTTTTGGGGGACACAATTCAATCCATGACGCCTACCAAACAAAAAGCTGAGTCGCCATGGCATTGACTCTGACTCATGGCAGCCTCATGTGTCTCAGAGCAGAACTGTGCTCCATGGGGTTTTCAATGGCTGATTTTTTTGAAGACCTTTCTTCTTAGGTGCCTTTGGGTGGACTCAAACCACCAACCTGTCAGTTAGCAGTTGAGTATGTTAACTGTTTGCACCACCTAGGGACTCCAATAAGGCCTCCAGGGGAGAAAAACGGGAACGCTGAGATTTTAGGAGCTATTTGGGAATGAATAAAGCCTCTCTGAGGAAGTGACCTTAGAAGTGAGAGCTGAAGGATGAGCGGAGGTGGGAGGGGGGAAGGGAGAACATGCTCCCCCAGAGGAGATGTCTGCAAATGCAAAGGTAGGCAGGGAGTCCACGTAGTCAAAGAACTGCATGAGGGTCAATGTGGCTGGGACACAGAGAGAGGGAAAGGGGATGGACGAGGCTGGGCTGATTGGGAGGGGTCAGACATAGGGTTCTTGTGTGAAGGTAAGGGTCTGAGTCTTGGAGCCATGGGAAGCTACTGAGATTTTGAACAGGACATAATGGGATCAGATTTCAGTTTTAAGGAGATCCCTCTGTTGTAGAAGGCACATGCTGGAGGGGAGCAGAATGGGCTCCTGGGGACCAGTTAGACAGCTCTCCCCTCATCCAGGCCAGAGATGACGGTGGCTTGGATTAGGCAGTGGAGTCTCATGCTGTTTTCATCTTAGAGGGACTGCCAAGAACAGAGCTAATTAAATCCTTGGAGGGATGAGTGGGCAGCATTCTTGTTTCTCACATGGGGAGCTGATTGGAAGGAGCCCTACTCAAGGCATTTCTGCCCCCCATGGACAGTGAAGAGCATCAACTTCTTAGAGAAACAGAGACTACAGACCACATGGAGTCCAGGTGTGCTGGTGCAGGAAGATGGTTAGAGGGCTGAATTCTTCCCTTAGAAATGATGAGAAAGATGCTGTTATAGTCCCTTCTGCCCTTCACTCGGCTACTAACTAAAACGTTGGCAGTTTGAATCCACCCAGAGGTGCCTTGGAGAAAGGTGTGGTGATCTACTTCTGAAAAATTGGTCATTGAAAACCCTATGGATCACGGTTCCACTTTGACACACATGTGTGTCAGTGGCAACTGGCTCTTTTTGGTTTGCACTATGACTGATGAAGAAGCACTTTCTGCCCTTCTGACATTTCCACCCAGCAGAGCTTGACTGTGACAGGCCTGTAATGTTGTTGTTTTTAGGTGCCGTCCAGGGGGTTCCGACATAGCGACCCTATGCACAACAGAACAAAACACTGCCTGGTCCTGCGCCATCCTCACAATTATTGCTGTGCTTGAGCCCATTGGTGCAGCCACTGTGTCAATCCATCTCATTGAGGGTCTTCCTCTTTTTCGCTGACCCTCTACTTTACTAAGCATGATGTCCTTCTCCAGGGACTGATCCC
>NW_004443970.1:8190313-8233114 GCF_000243295.1 Trichechus manatus latirostris
CAATACCACAATTCAAATGTGTCAATTCTTCTTCCATCCTCCTTATTCATTGTCCAGCTTTCGCATGCATACGAGGTGGTTGAAAACACCATGGCTTAGGTCAGGCGCACCTTAGTCTGCAAGGTGACATCTTTGCTTTTTAACACTTTAAAGAGATCTCTTGCAGCCAATTTGCCCAATGCACTGCGTCTTTTGATTTCTTGACTGCTGTTTCCATGGGTGTTGATTGTGGATCCAAGTAAAATGAAATCCTTGATGACCTCAGTCTTTTCTCCGTTTATCATGATGTTGCTTATTGGTCCAGTTGTGAGGATTTTTGTTTTCTTTATGTTGAGGTGTAATCCGTACTGAAGGCTATGGTCTTTGATCTTCATCAGTAAGTGCTTCAATTCCTTTTCACTTTCAGCAAGCAAGCTTGTGTCATCTGCCTAACGCAAGTTGTTAAAGAGTGTTCCTCCAATCCTGATGCCCGGTTCTTCTTCATATAGTCCAGCTTCTGGGATTATTTGCTCAGCATACAGATTGAATAGGTATAGTGAAAGGATACAACCCTGACGCACACCTTTCCTGACTTTAAACCACGCAGTATTCCCTTGTTCTGTTCAAACAACTGCCTCTTGATTCATGTACAGATTCCGCATGAGCACAATTAAGTGTTCTGAAATTCCCACTCTTTGCAATGTTATCCATAATTTGTTATGATCCACACAGTCAAATGCCTTTGCATCATCAATAAAACACAGGTAAGCATCTTTCTGGTATTCTCTGCTTTCAGCCAGGATCCATCTGACATCAGCAATAACATCCCTGGTTGCACGTCCTCTTCTAAATCCAGCTTGAATTTCTGGCAGTTCCCTGCTGATATACAGCTGCAGCTACTTTTGAAGGATCTTCAGCAAAATTTTACTTGAGTGTGATATTAATTATATTGTTTGATAATTTCTGCATTCGGTTGGATCACCCTTCTTGGGAATAAGCGTAAATATGTATCTCTTTCAGTCAGTTGGCCAGGTAGCTGTCTTCCAAATTTCTTGGCATAGACGAGTGAGCACTTCCAGCACTGTATCCGTTTGTTGAAACATCTCAGTTGATACTCTGTCAGTTCCTGGAGTCTTGTTTTTCACCAATGCCTTCAGTGCAGCTTGGACTTCTTCCTTCAGTACCATTGGTTCTTGATCATGTGCTACCTCCTGAAATGGTTGAAAGTCAACCAATTCTTTTTGGTATAGTGACTCTGTGTATTCCTTCCATCTTCTTGTGATTCTTCCTGTGTTGTTTAATATTTTCCCCATAAAATCCTTCACTATTGCAACTCGAAGCATGAATTTTTTCTTCAGTTCTTTCAGCTTGAGAAATGCTGAGCACGTTCTTCCCCTTTGGTTTTCTATCTCCAGGTCTTTGCACATGTCATCATAATACTTTACTTTGCCTTCTCAAGCTGCCCTTTGAAATCTTCTGTTCAGCTCTTTCACTTCATCATTTTTTCCTTTTGTTTTAGCTACTTGATGTTCAAGAGCAAGTTTCAGAGTCTCTTCTGACATCCATTTAGGTCTTTTCTTTCTCTCCTGTCTCTTTAATGACCTCTTGCTTTCTACATGTATAATGTCCTTGATGTCATTCCACAACTCGTCTGGTTTTTGGTCATTAGTGTTCAATGCATCAAATCTATTTTTGAGATGGTCTCTAAATTCAGGTGGGGTATCCTCAAGGTCATACTTTGGCCTGTAGTAGGAAATTAAAACTGAGTTTTGGCTTTGACCCTATGAACACCCAAGTTCCTAAAAGTCTTGCTGATTGGAAGCAGAGGGGGAAGGCAGGGCTAATAAGACAAAGGTTGAATTACAGTATGTATTAAAAGAAATACAGTGTGATGACTTTCAAGGACAAAGATAAACCAATTAGAGGTTATGTATACAAAATAGTTTTCCTTTCTCTAATAGGCTAATTCTCAACCATAGCGTTCTTACACATTGGTGTGTTCCCATCAGCCACAAGACATGTTGTTAATGACAATAAAAATAAAATTAATAATAAAAATCAATCATAAAATGTTAATAATAAGGCAGTTATCACACATTGAGTATTTAGCATATGCCAGGTACACAGCTATGCATTTACCTTGCATAATTGGATCTAATCCTAAGAACGAACCCTTGTGATAGGAGTTTTATTATCATACCCATTCAGCAGATGGGAAAACTGAGGTTCAGAGAGGTTAAATAACTTCCTCAAGGCCACACGATTTCTAACTGAGGGAATCAGAACTGGAATCTGATACTAAGCTGACATGCAAGCCTGTAATCTACTCCTAGCGATGGGGAAGGAAGGCTTCAAGGCTTTTGAGTGATTGACTTCTTTTGCAAATTAGAGCGAGCTCATTGTTATCCCTCTGTGAAAGTCACTCTCAGTTGCGGGCAGTTTGGCTTCTGTGAGTAGGGAAAGAAAGGTTGGTGTCATGGCTGGTGGCTCCAGGAAATATGTATCAAGGATCTGCAAGGGGAAAGTCATGTGCCTTGTATGTCTCATCAGGAGAAAGGTTGAGAACCAATGACCTAGAAAAGAGACAACTAAGAATGATTCCAGGGAAATAATACTGGGGTGAATCTGTCTTGGCACACCTTTTCAGTTTTCAGCATGCTTTCTCTCCTAGTCCACATTCCCAAGGCTTCCCCAGGGGGCTTGCTTGGTGTCCCAGGGACCTTTGTGACTGCATGGCTCTGTGAATCCCTGACTCTGGAAATGCCCAGTGTAGATAATCTGAATCCTAGAGGCATTCTTCTGCTATGGGGTCCCAGGAAGTGAGGGTCTTTGGGACTTAGAAACCCAAAATAAACTTAGCAGTCCCTAACTTACTCCCCTGTGGTTCAGTCTTCCCAAGGGTAGCTGGAGGGATCTTTCTGAAGGTCAGGCTGACAATGTCACTCACCTTGAGATTCCTAAATGGCTTCACTAATCCTTGGTATGTAATTTGAATATCTCTTGGATCTGCTCTGTTTTTACTTTTCCAACCTTGGCTCTTGCCAGTGGCCCCCTCACTCTACTCTTGTTATAGCTTGAACTGTGTCCCCTCAAAAAGTTATGTGGATGTCCTAACCCCTGTACCTGTGCATGTGATCCTGTTTGGGAAGTGGGGGTTTCTTTCGTTATGTTAATGAGGGCATTATCAGAGTAGAGTGAGTCCTAAACCTGATCACTTCTGAGAGATGTCTTATAAAAAAAGAAGAATAGACATAGATACACATACTATGTGATGACAGAGACAGATGAATCTACAAGCCCAGGATTGCTGGCAGCTGCTAGAAGCTGAAGTAGACAAAGAAGTTCCTCCCCCTAGAACCAATCTTTGAATTCAGACTTCTAGCCTTGTGAACAGTAGAAAATAAATTTCTGTAACTCTGAAGTCACCCACTTCGAAGTATTTTTTTATGGTATGTATTTTTTATGACAGCTGTAGCAAACTAAGACAATTCTTTAGCCATACTCAGCCACTAGTAGTTCCCAAAGTGCCCCTGTGTAGCCTCTCACCTCCTTGCCTTTGCGTGCGCTGAACCCACTGCCTGTAATGCTCTTTTTCCCTTTTCTTATCTTTACTTGGCCACCTCCTCCTCATCCTTAAGACTCAGTTCTGGGGTGCCATTTTGTAGGGCACTTTTTCTTCCTTCCAGCCCCACCCCTGGCTGTCTAGGTTCAGGTCTTCTGTGTACTGTGGGCATATTTCTATCATAGTGTTTCCCATATTGTGTTACATGGTACATGTGTGTGTGTGTTTTCTGCTGGTCTCTCCCTTTCTTGTTGAGCCCCAGGTTAGTCGCATGCACATTAAAGGCTAAGAAAGAGTGGTCTAGCTCTTTCCCAGGAAGAAAATGAAATAGGTTAAGTGAGCAGCTTGCCAGTCTCTGCCAGTTTTGTTCGGAGATGTGCCCAAGGTGAGCGACAGAGCCTGCATTTGAAGCCATGTCTTCTGATTCCAAGCCTGTGTGTTACCCTATCCCACCTGACTGACTCATAGAGGTTAGGAGTCTGGGCTTTGAACTTAGACAAACTTGAGTTTCCATCTAATCCACCGCGTGCTACCTGAGTGACTTTGGGCAGATTGCTTGACCTCTCTGAGCTTCAGTTTCTCATTTGTGGAATGGGGATGAGATAATTAATGCGAAGAGAATAATCCATGCATAGTGCTTGGCACATAGCAGGTGCTCAATAAATGTCAGTTATAGGTGACTGAGAGCATAACTTTGATCAAGAATAGACATCAATCTCACCAAAGTAGCTATTCAATCACACACATATTTATTAAGTGCCTTCATTATGCAGGGTGTTTGTTAGATGTTGCAAAGAGAAAAGGACTCAATACTTCCTGAAGTGTTCACAAGGGATTTAGGGAACAAAATATATCAAGTGACTCAAATTCATAGAATGCGACCCAAAGCCAACTGAAGTCTTTGAGGTTTCAAAGAAGGAAAAGTTCATATCCTGTTGAGTGATCAGGAAGAGCTTTATGAATTAGGCAGGGGCCTTGAAGTGTGGATAGAATTTCACAGGTCTTGGGGTAGATAGGGCATTCCTGGCAGAAGACAGAGAATAGTCTGAGCAAAGGCATGAAAGGCATTCATAAAATAGCAGATTTCCAGGTGACTTTTCATATAGACTACGTTTATGAGGAAGTCTCCAGGTGGTGCAAATAGTTAAACAATTGACTGCTAACCAAAAAGTTTGAGTCCGCCTGGGGCACCTTGCAAGAAAGACCTGGTAATCTGTTTCCAAAAAATCAGCTATTGAAAACCCCGCGGAGCACAGTTCTACTCTGACACATCTGAGGTCGCCATGAGTTGGAATCAAATGACAGCAATTTGTTGTTGTTATGAGAGTCTTGGGACATAAGCCTGGAAATATAAACAGGGGTCGAATTTAATCTAGGAAGCAAATGGGGAACTGTTGGATGCCATTACCATTAAGCTCTCGACTGCTAACCAAAAGGTCTGCAGTTAGAACCCCCGCAGTGGCTCTGTGGGTAAAAGACCTGGGGATCTGCTCCCATAAAGATTACAGCCTAGGAAACCCTATGGAGCAGTTCTGTCACATGGAGTAGCTATGAGTTGAAAATTGATTCGACAGCACACAACAACAACAATGAAAGCATAACATTATGATGGTTATAATGGTGGGAAAACAGGCAGATGGATCCTTCTAGTGTTTTCCTGAGCACCTGGAGGTGATGTTGGTGCCCAGCCCAGGGCTCCTTGACTGGGCTGGTGTTCCCACTCCCCAGCTGCTAGGAGTGCTGGATGCCAACAGCTCACAGCTGCCCCCTTCTCTGAGAATTGCCTTTGACCAACTCAGCAACAGCTGCCTCGCTCAGAAAGTTAACTCCCTCCTCCGACATAGCCCACTGCCCTTGGCTGATGGTAATGAGGCTCCAAAAGATAGGCTGCGTTGCCTCAAAGCAGGACCTACTCTGTGGTGCCGTTCCAGCTCCAGAGCTGCCCTTGGGATCAAGTTGAACTAGACTCCAGCCAGCTCCACATCTTGATTAGCTCTTTCCTCTGTTCTCTCCAGCCTCCCTGATCCCTTCTTTCCTGAGAGCCACCCTAGCTAGTCACATGCACTGCATCCCATCTTAAATGTGCCTCTAGGAACCCGACCTAAGAATCCACCTCTTCCAAGGAGAGATTTCCTTCTTTTTCTTTTTCTCCCTTGATATTTTCTTGACTTGTGTTATGTAATTCAACACCACCCAAAGTAGGTGTTGAATTCCTGGCCCATATACCTACAGACGTGATCCTTTTTGGGAATAGGGCCTTTCTTTTGTTATGGTAATGAGGTCACACCAGTGTGGGGTGGATCCCAAACCTAATCACTTCTGAGTTAAAAGAGAATAGACATAGAGAATGCACAGGGGAAGATAGATGCTAAAGAACACCACAGAACACCAAGGAACACCAAGGACTGGCAACAGAAACCAGAGATAAGAGAGAGCCTCACAGAGCAAATTCACATGGCTGAGACCCTGCTTTGGACTTTTAGCCTCTACTGTTTTTGTGTGCTGTCAAGTTGATTCCAACTCATAGTGACCCTATAGCCTTTAGAACTGTAAGAAAATAAATTTCTGTTCTTTTAAAGCCACCCTCTTGTGATATTTCTGTTACACTAGCACTAGATCAATAAGACAACCTGTGACTCTGGACCTGTGATAAAATTTTTTTTCTTCTCTGGGACACAACCAGCAAGTAATTGCTGAAATTATGAGTGATCTGGCCCTGGCACCATGAAGATGGACCACAGGACCAACAGACTTCAAGTGCTTGGAGTGGTCTGGGGAATGGGGGTTAAATGGAGCATGGCATAGGCATGGCACAAGGCCCTGATGAGTGTAACGCCAGGGAAATGTATGATTTCTTATTAAGTTTGAGTCTCAGTTGCAAGAGTCTGATACTCACCCAGTTACAGACTAACAATAATGTGTGATGATCATCCAGGCTATTCCTTCTGGGAACAAGGCAGAATTGCATTTTCCCACCCAAATGGTTAAATGCTTGACTACTAGTCGAAAGGTTGACAGTTCAAACCCACCCAGAGGTGCCTCGGAAGAAAGACCTGGTGATCTGCTTCTGAAAGTTCACAGCTATGAAATTCCTGTGGAACAATGTGGCCATGTGCTTTGTTTTGGCCAATGTCATGGATTGCATTGTGTCCCCCCCAAAAATGTGTGTAGCAACTTGGCTAAGATCATGATTCCCAGTATTGTATGATTGTGTAATCTGATGTGATCTCCTTATGTGTTGTAAACTCAATCACTATGAAGAGGTTATATGTGACCTCCTTATGTGTTGTAAATTCTATCACTACAATGAGGTTATACTGATGAGGTTGACAAGATTAGATAGTGTCTTAATGCAATCTCTTTTGAGATATAAAAGAGAAAAGTTAGCAGAGACACATAGGGAACCTCATACCACCAAGAAAGCAGTGCCGGGAGCAGAGCGCATCCTTTGGACCTGAGGCTCCTGCGCTGAGATGCTCCCAGACCAAGGAAAGACTGACGACAAGGACCTTCCTCCAGAGCCGACAGAGAGAGAGAGAGCCTTTTCCTGGAGCTGATGCCCTGAATTTGGACTTGTAGCCTACTGGACTGTGAAGAGAATAAATTCGTCTTTGTTGAAACCATCCACTTGTGGTATTTCTGTTAGAGCAGCACTAGGTGACCAAGATAGCCAATAAAATGTGACGAAAGTGATGTGGCCCCTCCTGGACAGAAGGTTTAAGAGCCAGTGCATACCTATTCATACTCTGTTCTTCTCTGTCCTGGCAACCAGTGACATTAGAGATGAAAGCTGTTCTGTCTGCCTGGATCACTGGGTAACTATGATGAGCACAGCATTTGCTGAAGCACAGTGGACACGTAGTATGAGAAAAAAGAAAAATTGTTGTTTTAAGTCACCAAGACTTTGGGGTTGTTTGTTACTGCAACATGCTGACTGACATAAATATTTTTTAAAAGTAGCAACCATTGGAGGGAGTTGGTAGTTCAGTGGTAGAATTCTTGCCTTCCATGCAGGAGACTCAGGTTTGATTCCCAACCAATGCACCTCATGCGCAGCCACCACTCATCTGTCAGTGGAGGCTTGTGTGTTGCTATGATGATGAACAGGTTTGAGTGGAGCTTCCAGACTAAGACAGACTAGGAAGAAAGGCCTGGAGATCTACTTCTGAAAATCAGCCAATGAAAACCCTGTAGATTACAATAGTCCAATCTGCAACTGATCATGGTGATGGTGTAGGACCAGGCACCATTTTATTCCACTGTGCATGGGGTCAACTTGATGGCAGCTGACAACAATTCAGGCCGGATTCAGAAGAGGACATGGAACCAGGGATATCATTGCTGATGTCAGATGGATCCTGGCTGAAAGCAGAGAATACCAGAAAGATGCTTACCTGTGTTTTATTGACTATGCAAAGGCATTCGACTGTGTGCATCGTGACAAGTTATGGATAACATTGCGAAGAATGGGAATTCCAGAACACTTAATTGTGCTCATGAGGAACCTGTACGTAGATCAAGAGGCAGTTGTTCAGACAGAACAAGGGAATACTGCGTGGTTTAAAGTCAGGAAAGGTGTGTGTCAGGGTTGTATCCTTTCACCATATCTATTCAATCCTCATGCAGAGCAAATAATCCGAGAAGCTGGAGTATAAGAAGAAGAACGGGGCATCAAGATTGGAGGAACACTCATTAACAACCTGCATTATGCAGATAACACAGCTTGTTTGCTGAAAGTGAAGAGGACTTGAAGCACTTACTGATGAAGATCAAAGACCATAGCCTTCAGTATGGATTATACCTCAACATAAAGAAAACAAAAACCCTCACAACTGGACCAATAAGCAACATCATGATAAATGGAGAAAAGATTGAAGTTGTCAAGGATTTCATCTTACTTGGATCCACAATCAACACCCATGGAAGCAGCAGTCAAGAAATCAAAAGACACATTACATCAGGCAAATCTGCTGCAAAAGACCTCTTTAAAGTGTTGAAAAGCAAAGATGTCACCTTGAAGACTAGGGTGTGCCTGACGGAAGCCATGGCATTTTCAATCTCATCATATGCACGCAAAAGCTGGACAATGAATAAGGAAGACTGAAGAAGAACTGACGCCTTTGAATTGTGGTGTTGGTGAAGAATATTGAATATACCATGGACTGCCAAAAGAATGAATGAATCTGTCTGGGAAGAAGTAAAACCAGAATGCTCCTTAGAAGCAAGGATGGCGAGACTACATCTTACATACTTTGAACGTGTTGTCACGAGGGATCAGTTCCTGGAGAAGAACATCATGCTTGGTAAAGTAGAAGGTCAGCGAAAAAGAGGAAGACCCTCAACGAGATGGATTGACACAGTGGCTGCAACAATGGTCTCAAGCATAACAATGATTGTGAGTATGGCACAGGATCAGGCAGTGCTTCTTTCGGTGGTACATAGGGTCGCCACGAGTCAGAACCGACTAGACGGCACCTAACAACAATGATGGGATCTGCTCTGAGTAGCCAGTCAGTTGAAAAGGAGTTGCCTTGCAGGGTGTTGCCTGCCTCTAATATAGCTGGACTTTCTGCCAAGGCTCTTGGGCTTTTGCTCACTCCGGATCCTGTAGCTGGCTCCTGTTTGTTCTTGAAACTTGAGCTAGCAGCTTACCTGTGGTCTTGCCTGCCGATCTTGGTATTTGTTGAGCTCCGCAGCCTGTGAGTCAGGAGAAGCCTCCAGCCTGACCCATGGACTTGGGACTTTCCAGCTTCTACAAACTTGTGAGCCATTTCCTTGATATAAATCTTTCTGTATATAAGTTTATACACATTTCTGGTTTTGCTTCTCTAGAGAACCCAGCCTAACAGAGGAACCTTTGGGAGACTGCGTAGAACATGCCTCAGAGATTTCCTGCCCAAGGGGTGAGGAATCTTGGGTATTTAGCCACCAGCTCCCCTCAGTCACTGGTTGAGGGCTGCTCCCAGGGGCGTCAACTCCTTGGCACACTGGCTGCCCCACGCATAGGCTGGGCCAGTGCCTGTGGCCAGAGAAAGCCATCAGGAAGGGGCCCCAGCGTGTACAGTAAGAAGCCACCAAGAATGGTGAGTATCCAGGGGTTTCAGGAGGGACAATGACAGTGCCTTCTGTACAGCATAAGAGGAGGTAATAAGAATAAAAACTTAACTTCAGGGTATTGTTGAGAAACTCGATGAGGTAATATGTGTGAAACCACTGTGTAAATTAAAAATCATCATACAAATGTTCCATTTCATATTACTGATGGTGAGGATGACGATAACAATGAATCATGAACTAGTACCTAAGCTGATAAGACTTGCTCCATCTCCCTCACAAGAATTGCTGGCTGGTACACTGGGTTGAACCAGTAGATGTTTAAGTCTGTACTCAGTGTTATGGTTTGAATTGTGTCCCCCCAAAATATATGTTGTAAATCCTAAACCCCTATACCAGTGGATGTAATCCCATCTGGGAAAGAGGCTTTTTTTTTTTTTTTTATGTTAAGGAAGCCCATATCAGTGCAGGGTGTGTCTTAAGCCAAACAGCTTTGAGATACAAGAAGAGCAGGTTAGGCACAGAGAAGGAAGCACAAACAGAGGGGAAGATACGTGACACATGAAGGTCACCAAGGAACAGAGGAACAGAAGCTGCAAAGAGAGAAGGATCTCCCGAAGAGCCAACAGAGAGAGAAAGCCTTCTCCTGGAGCTGGCACCCTGAATTCAGGCTTCCAGCTCCTAAACTGTGAGAGAATAAATTTCTGTTCGTTAAAGCCACTTGCTTGTGCTGTTTCTGTTATAGCAGCATTAGGAAACTAATACACTTGGTAACCTGAGGTAGCTGAGAGTGACTTTTCTTTAGTTTGGTAGACTTTGTTTCAGAGTGAAAAATAAAACTTTGCCCATGATTTCCTCTCTTCCCAGCCCTGGGATCACACACGTTTCAGTAAGTGAATGGTGTGTTTTTTTTATCTCTAACATTTTTAAGTCCAACTTTCTGAATAGGTTATATGTTTGCATGGAGCAAAATTACAAAATATATATATATATTAAGAAATATACAACAAAACCTTCCCTGACCCCCATTCACTCAGTGCCCTTGCTCCCACAGCTCACCATTATCACCAGTTTCTTGTGTAATTTGTGTATTTGTATTTGTTTGTACTTAAAAAACCAAACCTGTTGCTGTCCAGTCGATTCCAACTCATAGCGACCCTATAGGTTAGGGTTTCCAAGGAGCAGCCGGTGGATTCTGACTGCTGACCTTTTGGTTAGCAGCCAAGTTCTTAATCACTGCCTCACCGGGGCTGTAATATAAATTCTTATTTCCTGTCTTTTTTTAAAACAAAAGATTTCCAGCAGCACATACTGTTCTTTGCCTTGCTTTTGTCACTGAGCACTAGATCCCTAGCTGTACATGAAGAGCTTTCTTTTTTTTAAACAGCTCTATAGTATTCCATATACCTTCTTGTTGCAGAAAATAATAATTGCCAACATTCAACCAGCACCTACTATGAACCAGGCACCCAGAAAAGTGCTTAACATACCCAGAACCCATACCCCAACCCTTTGCCATCAAGTCAACTCTGACTCGCGGCGACCTCGTGTGTTACAGAGTAGAACTGCTCCGTAGGGTTTTCTGGGCTGTAAGCTTTACAGAAGCAGATTGCCAGGCCTTTTTTCCACAGCACTTAGGCTCAAACTGGAAAATCTTTAGATTAGTAGTTGAGTGCTTAACTGTTTGCATCACCCAGGGACCTCACTTAGCACACATGATCTAATTTAACCCTTGAACAGCCCCAGTGGGTAAATAGGGGTGATTGTGATCATGCCCATTTTCGATAAAGGAACAGAGGCTCATTGAGAGATTAAGTATCTGGCCCAAAGATAGGAGCAGGTAAGTGGCAGACTTAGAAGTGAGCCTGGGCCTGCCAGACTCCAAGCGTGTCTCTGAACCACTGGACCACCTGCCTTAGGAGAAGAGACTGAGGACCACATTAAGGCAGTGAGCTGTGCAAAGTGTGTAAAGATCCTTGACAAAAGCCACAATGACACCTTGTGTATTTCTTTGACAACAATGCCATCTAGCATTATGTGCGCTTTATTTTATCTGGGTGTGTATTTATATGATTTCCTGCCTTTAAAGGATCCCATGTGGGGCATGAATGATTGGCTGGATGATGTCACCTTTTTAAAGGACAGACTTAAGAGTGTGGGGAGCAGCTGCCCTGAGTGAGCTGAGGACCCGGTGGAGCTGAGCAGTGGGGGCCACTTGGCAGCAGGGAGGGGGTGCACTGTGGGGCCTGGGGGTGGAATGGAGCTGTTCTGAGGCCAGGGAAGGGTCCAGGGCTCTGGGGGGGAGGGGCGGAGTTCAAAGGAGGAAGCTGGGAAGGGAACTGGAAGCAGGAGCAATGTGAGCCTTGGAAAGTCTCTCTGGAATCATATGGTTCAAGGCCACATTTCTTCAGGTGGTGAAACTGAGACCCAAAGCAAAGTGGTGGCATTCCCAAGTTCAGAGGTGGAGCTGAATGAGAGGCCAGCTCTCTGATCCCTAAGCCAGTGCTTCGTCCACTACCGGGCTAAGGACAAAAGCAAATGGAGTGTGTGTGTGTGTGTGTGTGTGCACGCACATGTGTGCGTGTGCGTGTGTCAAGGGCATTTCTACTCTGTCACATAGGGTTTCTATGGTTGGAATTGCCTCGACGGCACACAACAACAACAGCAATCTTCTGTGTATGGACATGCAGTACAAGCTCAGGAATGGAGAGTAAGAGGAACTCAGAGCAAAGAAACAAAACCCAGAAATCCTTCCAATATGCACACAAGGCCCAAGGACTTCCAGTGTGGAATTTTGCCACCTTGAATTCCACAACAATGTTTGACAGCATAACTGGTATTCATTTTGGGGGTTGTTGTTTAATTTTAATGACTCTACTGGTTGCAGATTTTAAAGTTCTCGGGCCCTTGGGCATCTTCACAGACCTTCTCAGTTATCCACGGCCTCAATCATTCCTCATGTGCAGTGGGCATGCTGCTGTTGCCTGCCCAGCATCCACTTGCCCTGCTTCAGGCAAAGCCCTACTGGATGATATGGACTGAGATGGAGGAAGGGTATTGCCCTAAAGACATTTTGCTAAGTTATTGAGGAGCAAACGTTCTTTCTGCTGTAGCTGCTTAGCACAAGGATGTAAAACTGGAGTTGAAGACGCCATCTTTGCCTCTTCATGGGCAGAGCATCTGAGGATGAAATGAGCAGAGAGTGAATCTGATTGATACATTTTGAGCACCTGGATCCAGTTGTGCCTGAAGCAGGTTCCCTCTGGACTTTCCAATTACAGGAGGCATTCAGTTATCTTTTTTGTGATATACATAGTGATTAAGATCCAGACTATCTGGGTTTGAATCTTAGATCTGCTGCTTACTAGTTATATAACCTTAACCTCTCTTGGCCTCAGTATTCTCATCTATAAAATAGGATAATAATAGTATCTACTTTATTGGGTTGATACGAAGATTCAATGAGTTAACATATATGAAGCATTTAGAATAGTGCCTGACATACAGTTAGCATGTTTTTGTTTTTGTTGTTGTTGTTAGGTGCCGTCGAGTTGGTTCTGACTCATAGCAACAGTATGTACAACAGAATGAAACACTGCCTGGTCCTGTGGCATCCTCACACTTGCTGTTATGCTTGAGACCATTGTTACAGTCACTGTGTCAATCCACCTCTTTGAGGGTCTTCCTCTTTCCCTGACCCTCTACTTTACCAAGCATGATGTCCTTCTCCAGGAAATGATCCCTCCTGACAACATGTCCAAAGTATGTAAGACGTACTCTTGCCATCCTTGCTTCTAAGGAGTACTCTGGTTGTACTTCTTCCAAGACAGATTCGTTCATTCTTTTGGCAGTCCATGGTATATTCAATATTGTTCGCCAACACCACGATTCAAAGGCGTCAATTCATCTTCGGTCTTCCTTATTCACTGTCCAGCTTTCACATGCATATGATGGGATCAAAAATACCATGGCTTGGGTCAGGCGCACCTTAGTCTTCAAGGTGACATCTTTGCTTTTCAACACTTTAAAGAGGTTTTTTGCCGCAGATTTGCCCAATGCAATGTGTCATTTGATTTCCTGACTGCTGCTTCCATGGGTGTTGATTGTGGATCCAAGTAAAATGAAATCCTTGACAACTTCAATCTTTTCTCCATTTATCATGATGTTGCTTACTGGTCCAGTTATGAAGATTTTTGTTTTCTTTATGTTGAGGCGTAATCCATACTGAAGGCTACGGTCATTGATCTTCATCAGTAAGTGCTTTAAGTCCTCTTCACTTTCAGCAAGCAAGCCTATGTTATCTGCATAATGCAGGTTGTTAATGAATGTTCCTCCAATCCTGATGCCCGGTTCTTCTTCATATAGTCCAGCTTCTGGGATTATTTGCTTAGCATACAGATTGAATAGGTATAGTGAAAGGATACAACCCTGACGCACACCTTTCCTGACTTTAAACCACACAGTATCCCCTTGTTCTGTCTGAACAACTGCCTCTTGATCTACGTACAGGTTCCTCATGAGCACAATTAAGTGTCCTGGAATTCCCATTCTTTGCAATGTTATCCATAATTTGTTATGACCCACACAGTCGAATGCCTTTGCATAGTCAATAAAACACCAGTAAGCATCTTTCTGGTATTCTCTGCTTTCAGCCAGGATCCATCTGACATCAGTCATGATATCCCTGGTTCCACATCCTCTTCTGAATGCAGCCTGAATTTCTGGCAGTTTCCTGTTGATATACTGCTGCAGCTGCTTTTGAATGATCTTCAGCAAAATTTTATTTGAGTGTGATATTAATTATATTGTTCGATAATTTCTGTATTTGGTTGGATCACCTTTCTTGGGAATAGGCATAAATATGGATCTCTTCCAGTCGATTGGCCAGGTAGCTGTCTTCCAAATTTCTTGGCATAGACAAGTGAGCACTTCCAGCACTGCATCTGTTTGTTGAAACTTCTCAGTTGGTATTCTGTCAATTCCTGGAGCCTTGCTTTTCTCCAATGCCTTCAGTGCAGCTTGGAGTTCTTCCTTCAGTACCATTGGTTCCTGATCATATGCTGCCTCTTGAAATGGATGAACGTTGACCAATTCTTTTTGGTATAATGACTCTACATTCCTTCCATCTTCTTGTGATTCTTCCTGGGTTGTTTAATATTTTCCCCATAGAATCCTTCACTATTGCAACTCGAGGCTTAGATTTTTTCTTCAGTTCTTTCAGCTTGAGAAATGTGGAGCATGTTGTTTCCTTTTGGTTTTCTATCTCCAGCTCTTTGCACACGTCATTATAATACTTTACTTTGTCTTCTTGAGCCGCCCTCTGAAATCACTGTTCAGTTCTTTTCATCATTTCTTTCTTTTGCTTTAGCTACTCAACATTCAAGAGCAAGTTTCAGAGTCTCTTCTGACATCCATTTAGGTCTTTTCTTTCTTTCCTGTCTTTTTAATGACCTCTTGCTTTCTTCATGGATAACGTCCTTGATGTGATTCCATGACTCATCTGGTCTTTGGTCATTAGGGTTCAATGCATCAAATCTATTTTTGAGATGGTCTCTAAATTCAGGCGTGCTATACTCAAGGTCATACTTTGGCTCCTGTGGACTTGTTCTAATTTTCTTCAGTTTCAACTTGAACTTACATATGAGTAATTGATGGTCTGTTCTGCAGTTGGCTCCTGGCCTTGTTCTCACTGATGATATTGAGCTTTTCCATTGTCTCTTCAAGTTGTCATTCCCAGCATAGTAGACCATATGATCGTCTGATTCAAAATGGCCAATACCAGTCCATTTTGGCTCACTAATGCCAAGGATATCTATGTTTACGTGTTCCATTTCATTTTTGATGATTTGCAATTTTCCTAGATTCATACTTTGTACATTCCATGTTCTGATTATTAATGGGCGTTTGCAGCTGTTTTTTCTCATTTTGAGTCGTGCCATATCAGCAAATGAAGGTCCCAAAAGCTTGACTCCATCCACGTCATTAAGGTCAACTCTACTTTGAGGAGGCAGCTTTCTTCCCCAGCTATTTTTTGAGTGCCTTCCAACTTGGGGGGCTCATCTTACGGCACTATATCAGACAATGTTCTGCTGCCATTCATAAGGTTTTCACTGGCTGATTCTTTTCAGAAGTAGACTGCCGGATCCTTCTTCCTAGTCTGTCTTAGTCTGGAAGCTGCGCTGGAAGCTGTCCACCATGGGTGACCCTGCTGGTATCTGAATACCGGTGGCATAGCTTCCAGCATCATAGCAACATGCAAGCCCCCACAGTATGACAAACTGACAGGCACATGGGGGAGATCCCATCATGGAGGTGATCAAATTATATCAGATCTCATCATGGACGTGATTATACCATTGTACATCATAACTGCCAAACCACTGAGAATCACGGCCCAGCCAAACTGACACACAATCTTAATGATCCCAGTGCCCACTGGGATTAATCTTCAGTTGCTCTTCGCAGTAACCTGTTCATTAAAGCACAAGGTGTTGGCTTCCTTCCCTTCTCTTTCTCACATCTCCACCCCTCACTGATGTTTTCTGAGATTAAGGCCCAGGTGAACCACTTGCTCTCACATCTTTGTCTCAGGATCTGCTTCTGGGGGAAACCCAACCCAAGTTAAAGGCACATCACTAGGGAGTAAAGGAGCAGTAACCGTACTCAAAAGCCCATGCTCTCTCTACTCTTCCGTGCTGCGTCCTTCGTTAGCTCTTCACAGAAGACAAAAAAGGAGGTCAAGAGGAGAGCAAATATTCTCTTTAAAAACCAGGCTGAGTAAAGCTACAGATTCAAGCACAATTAGCTCTGAGCATCCCAGTATTCAAAGCAAAGACAAACATGATTCCAATTAATGAGCACAACAAGAGTTTAAACTTGTCTTTCAGACTACATTTAAAAAATTGTGATTTTTTTTAGCCATTCATTTTGTGTTTGAGAAATAACTGTAAATATTCATCAGAGCTTTTTCACAAACGTACTATATTTGTTTTTTAAGCAACTTCCTTTCTTGTCCAAGAATTAAATTGTCACTTAAAATGGTCTATCATTTTCTTACAAAATCAGATAATCTCTTGAAGGCAGCTATGTTTCGAGAACTGCAATGGGGCTGCCATGAAACTTCCAGAAGAGCTAAAATATTTGGGCTGGGACCCTGCTGGACGAGTGAAAGGGGTCCACCAGGCAGAAAGTTGGAAGAGGGCATCCCAGGTGCAGGGACTGGCTTTGCACGGATGTGGAGAACATGCCTGGTGACAGAACAGCAGAATAAATGCTTATGTGAGTATAGAAATGTACGCACCACACTCTCCCTCCCAAGACGGTAAAGAAAGGAATCATGAAATGAGTGGTGGATAGGGAAACTTGCCTGGTTTCCTCCAGCTCAAGAATGGGGCCCTCAGGGCAAGTTTGCCCTGGCACCCTTACTGAGCAGGGCTTTGTGTGATATCCTTGAGTCATTGGGGAGGGCCCCATGGCAGTGGCTGTCGACAGCTCCAGGACAGTGGAAGCTTTGTTAAAGACGCAACCTAGTGAGGCAGGGGCTCCAGGGAGGCCCTTTTACTGGGTCAGGGGGTTTTTGCCTGGGAATGAGAAGGACAGCCAGAAGTGAAGTGGTATTCATAGACTGGCTCATATTCTCAACACTTTTAATAATTGAGATGCACGATCAAAAAGTTTCAGGACTACTCTTCTATTACAGTTCTTAGCACATGTGTTATAACTGGTTGCATGGGTTTGTCTCCAGGGACACTGTTTCCTACAAGTCAGGAACTATGTTTTATGCATTTTAAATCATCTATTGCCCATCATGAGGTGTTGGTGGTTCAGTGGTAGAATTCTTGCCTTCCATGCAAGAGATCTGGGTTCAGTTCCTGGCCAATGCATCTCATGTGCAGTCACCAGTCATCTGTCAGTGGAGGCTTGGGTGTTGCTATGATGCTGAACAGGTTTCACTGGAGCTTCCAGACCAAGACAGACTGGAAGAAAAGCCTGGTGATCTACTTCCAAACAGCAACCAATGGAAACCCTATGGATCACAACTGATTTACAACTGATCATGGGAATGGCTCAGGACCAGGCAGCATTTTGTTCCATTGTGCATGGGGTCACCACAAGTCTGGGATCGACTTGACAGCAGCTAACAAAAACAACAACCTTGTCCAACACAGTTCCAGGCACGCAGTAAGAGCTTAATAAATGGGTGTTGAACAGAATGTATATGGAAGCATTCATGCTTCAGCATTTTCCTCGAGAGCTACTTTTGATTGAGGAAGGGGAAGAGATTGTTTTATACTTAAGACATTATAGATGAGTACGACTGACCAGAGATCCACAGTGAATTGTTCTCTGTGTTAGATCCTGCATCCACCTGCCTCCCAGGGATCCTCTACCTGACAGTAGCACTTGCAGTGGATTCACTGTGCTAGATCCTGCAGCTGCCTGCCTCCCAAGGATACCCTACCCGACAGCAGCACTTGCAGTGGATTCACCAAAGCTGTGACTGTAAAAGGATTCATCTTTTCAGCTTAGATACTACAACTGTCAGTCTGAAGGCTCCACTCTCAGAGACTTTTTTCTTCTTAACTTAACATTATAATCTTCTCTTGAGACACAGGGAAACTGCCCTGGCAAGCTTCACTGTTGACATGGCAGTTCTGACTGGTACCCTAGATTTGGTCAGAATTAGTCTAGAACTTTGACTAAAAGGGAATGAAAATACTGAGCATAACTTTTGGGTGGAAAATGTGCTCATGGAACAATAAGAACAAGAATGCAATGAGCAAGGCTTCCCCTCTCCCTCTCCTCCCCTGTGCTTCTCTCCTCTGCTGGACTCCATTCTCCTCTCAGCTCACTTTATCTTTCCTCTGACAAGTCTAGTGTTCTTCCCTTGTTGTTGTTAGCTGCCGTCAATTTGGCTCGAACTCATGGCAACCCCATGCACAATGGAACAAAACACTACCCACTCCTGCACCATCTTCATGATCATTGGCATGTTTGAGTCCAGTTGGACAATATTCTGTTGTGATCCATAGGGCTCTCATGATCTAATTTTTGAAAGTAGATCACCAGGCCTTCCTTCCTAGTCTTAGTCTGGAAGCTCTGCTGAAACTTGTCTACCGTGCGTGATCCTGTTGGTATTTGAAATACTGATAGCACAGCTTCCAGCATCATAGTAACATATAAGTCACCACAGTACGACAAACTGGCAGACAGGTGGTGGTTTCTTCCCTTACCCTTTGCCACCGAGTCAATTCTGACTCAGAGCGACCCTATAGAACAGAGTAGAACTGCCCCATAGGGTTTCCAAGGAGCAGCTGGTAGACTTGAACTGCCAATCTTTTAGTTAGCAGCCAAGCTCTTAACCACTGTGCCACCAGGGTTCTGGTTTCTTCCTTTAGAGGGGATGTATTAGTTTCCTGTGGCTGCTGTAACAAAGTACCACAAACTCGTGGCTTAAAATGATGGAAATTTATTCTCTCACAGATCAGGAGGCTTGAAATCAGAAATCATGGCATCAGCTGGGCCATGCTTCTTCCAAAGGCTCTTGGGAAGAGTTTGTCCTTGCCTCTTCCTAACTTTGCTGCTTATTGGAAATCCTTGGTTTGTTGCAGCCTAACTCCAATCTTTGTCTCCCTCTGTGTCTAAATTTCCCTCTTCTTATAAGGATACCAGAGCCCTGGTGGTGCAGCGGTTAAGAGCTACGGCTGCTAACCAAAAGGTCGGCACTTTGAATCCACCAGCCACTCGTCGGAAATCCTGAGACTATATTCTACTCTGTCCTTTAGGGTTGCTATGAGTTGGAATAGCCACTACGACAATGGGTTTGGCTTGGTTTGGTTTTATAAGGATACCAGACATTGGATTAGTACCCACCCTAATCCAATATGATCTCATCTTAACTTGTTTACATCTGTAAGGACTCTATTTCTAAAAAAAGGTCTCTATCACAGGTTCCGGGTGGATATGAGTTTTGGGGGTACACTATTCACCTCAGTTCAAGGGACATAGCATTCTAGGAACACAGCCTTCTGGTTTCAAATCCCAGAGATTAATTACCCTTGCTGGCTGTGCTATTGTGGGCCAGTTGCTTAACCTCCCTGTGCCTCGGTTTCCTCATCTGTACAATGTAGGCGATGGTAATAATAGCATCTACCTGTTAAAGCTGTTGTAAGGATTAAATAAATTAAGAGATATAAAGGGCTTAGAAAACTGCCTGGCTAAATTAAGGGCCAGCCAAACAATAATACACGTGAGGAACGTGCTTCTTAGTTCGGTCAAGTATACCAGACCAAATGGGCAACACCTGCTCAAAAGCAAAGACGAGAAGGCAGGAAGGGACAGGAAAACTGGACAAATGGACATGGAGAACCAGGGTGGAAAGGAAAAGGGGGAGAGTGCTGACATGTTGCAGGGATTGCAACCAAAGTCACAAAACAAATTATGTATAAAATTTTTGAATGAAAAGCTAATTTGCACTGTAAACTCACCTAAAACACAATTTAAAAAAAAAAAGTAAGGGCCGTATGGATCTTAGTTAATGTCATTCCTTATAGAATTAGCTGAGGCAGAAAATACAATAAAACCTGCAAAAGCTGGAACCTGTGTAAAGCTGAAACTTGTCAGAGAAGGAAAACTAAAATATTTTCCACTAATAGAGAGCGATAGAAAAGTGGTATGACTGCACCCTGTCAAAGGCAGAAAACTTGCAAGACCTAGAAAAACCAGGCAGTCCTGTCGAGTTCTGGCTCTCACAGATTTCACTGTAATAATGAGATAAAAATAGTGTGATAAAGGAAAGGATTTCCTGCCCTGGAAAGGATACCCAAAGCTCCTGGAGGGTTTCCCTTGAGAACAAAGCTCATCTGCAAAACAAGATGACCTTGTGTTTGGCCTTGGCCTAGGAGCTAATAATGTCATGTTCTAACGTGGCCTTGCTCTATGACCTTGGACAAGCCAATTAGTCTCTCTAGGCCTTAATTTTCTTGTCTGCTAAAAAAAAAGGGAGAGAAGGGGGAAAAAGGAAAAGAAAACAATAATACAGTCTTATTCACAGAACACCTTGGTTCCTAAGGAAGGCTAAAACCAAACAACCAAACCCTCCACCTTTGAGTTGATTCCAACTCATGGTGACCCCATGTGTTACAGAGTAGAACTGCTCTGTAGGGTTTCCTTGGTTGTAATCTTTATGGAAGCAGATTGCCAGGACTTTCTTCCACATTGTCTCTGGGTGAGTTTGAACTGCTAACCTTTAGGTTAGTAGTCAAGCACAAACCTTTGCACCACCCAAGGACCTTTCTAAGGAAGATTAAAACCAAAACGAAACCAGCTGCCACTGAGTCAATTCCAACTCACAGCAACTGTATAGGACAGAGTAGAATTGCCCCATAGGGTTTCCAAGGAGCGGCTGGTGGATTCAAACTGCCGACCTTTTAGTTAGCAGCCAAGCTCTTAACCAGTGTGCCACCAGGGCTCCAAGGAAGATTAGAGGCTCTAAAAACTTAGGTGATTATTTAAGTTGCACTTGACGGCAGTGGGACCACTTATTATCTTTAAAACTCTGAGGATATGGGGTGAGCTTGTTGCTAGATGAGGCTGAAATGAGACTTTCAAGATATGCTTCCAGTGAATGTGAATTCATTTACGTTAAAGATAGAAGACCAAAACGCCACCAAACCAAACCTCCTGCTGGTTCCGACTCACAGTAGAAATCATGGTTGGTGAACATCTAATTTATCACTTATCTGACCACAAAGGAAAGGAGATAACTTATCAGAGGCTTTGAAACCAAGAATTCTTCAGTTTGTGTTTCCCTCACAGCTCTGAGGCACAAGGTCACTTTTGAAACCTAAAATGGGACACAAGGTTGACCAAAGGGCTATTTCTCATTTGTGAGGATATTTGAAAAAGGAATAAAAATCAAATCAAATGGGATTGTTGCATTAAAACAAAAAGGAATAAAAATCAAATCAAATGGGATTGTTGCATTAAAACAACAACAGCAGCAGCAATATGAAGTTGAGACTGCCCTGGACAATGTGAGGTGAAGGGTAGGGGATGATTGTTGATTTCACCAGTATCCATATACCCCTTCCCAGAAAGTCCTGATTCCCATTGTGGCCCACTGACTCTATGGCAGTTGACTCCACCCTTCGCCTTAAGGAGCATGTGATCCCGACCAAGTTAATTAGTGGGTCCCTGACTTGGCCAAAGTGATTGATTCAGTGTTGGGCAAATGGCCTAAGCCCATCCAACCAAAGTAAATTTCAGGACTCTTGTTTGAAAATCTGGGTCAAAAGAATCCTCTCTCTTCCTCAGAAGAGGTGTGGATTGTGGATGTGAGCAATGAAGTTGCTGCAGCCATACTTGCTACCTGTTGTTGTTGTTGTTGGGTGCTGTTGAGTCAATTTCAACTCTTAGCAACCCCATGTGACAGAGTAGAACTAACCCATAAGAGTTTTCTAGGCTGTAATTTTTATAGGAGCAGACTGTCAGGTCTTCCTCCTGTGGAGTAGTTAGGTGGGTTTGAACAGATGACCTTTTGGTTATCGGGCGAGTGCTTAACCTTTGTGCCACCAGGTTGCTACCTGGAAGGTATCGAAACAAAACAAACAAACAAACAAAAAACCAGTTGCCATTGAGTCAGTTCCAAATCATGGTGACCCGTGACTTTCAGAGTAGAACTGCACTCCATAGGATTTTCAATGGTTGTGATCTTTCAGAAATAGATCGCCAGGCTTTTTTTTTGTGGCACGTCTGGGTGGATTCAAACCTCCATCCTTTTTGTTAGTAGCTGAGTGCATAACCACTTGCACTACCCAGGGACTTTTACTTGGAATACACCTGGAAGGTAGCTAGCCTGAAAATACCATCCACATAACAGAAGAGATCAGCACAGAGACAGTAATGGAAAACAGAGTGAGACCCTCTGGAAAAAACTGTATCTGAAGAAGGCCCTTGACCTAGACTCCTGGCTTACATGATCCAACACATTTACTCAACAGTCAGGGTCCAGTCAGGAAAACCGAAACCACACTAGATACTTCAAACACAAAGGATTTACAAAAGAATTTGTGACACAAATAAGAGATCAAAAAGTGGATGCTGAGGTAACAAAGAGATTAATTAATAACCCTTAGAGATGATGGAAAAAGGGAGTGAGGCTGGTTACCAGAACCTAGGACCTTGGAAGGTGGTCTCATGGGACTGGTGCTGGGCTCCTGGGGGGAAACTGTGTAGCTTGTGTTCAGAACCCTGAAGCACTCAGACCACTGAGGAAGGGACAGAAGTTGACAAGAGTCGCACAGCCAACGTGGTGCTCCAGCATTGCTTTGACCCCCCAGAGCGCATGGCCCAGTGGCTGAGAAAGGAGGTGTAGCTGATATTCCACCTGCCCAGGGGCCATGGGTCAGCTGCTACAGGGGCATGGTGAGGGGGCTCTGAGTTTGCCAGGAGGAGCTGGGAGGTGGATCTCACCGTCTGCTCCAGCTGGAGAGACATTGGCAGAAACTAGAAGGCAGAAATGAAGCCTCTTCTCTTCTTCTCCTGCCTTCCAACCTCCTTCTAACCAACCAGTTACCACTGAGTCAATTTCAGCTCATGAAGATCCCATGTGTGTCAGAGTGGAACAGTGCTCCACAGGGTTTTCAAAGGCTGATTTTTCAGAAGTACATCACCAGATCTTTCTTCTAGGCCTCCTCTGGGTAGATTTGAACCTCCAACCTTTCATGTAGCAGCTGAGCCCATTTACCGTTTGCACCATTCACAGACTCCAGTCTCCCCTAGTGTCTGATATTGGCAGAAACTCACAGGGAGTCAGCTGGCACGAAGATCTGTGAACTGTGCTTTGCAAAGTACCAGCTCCAGTGTCACAGAGAAGAGTCCAGAAGTGTGGGTTTGGAGATGACAGATGAGAGGTAAAAAGTAGGGGTGATAGTATATCCAGTTTGAGTTGAGTTTTCTGTTATTTGCATCCTCTTGATACACCTGATTATCATATTTATCTTAATTATGCTTTTAGCCCGTATTTCCTTAGGCTATAATCTGGAAACCATCTTGATAATCCAAAATTCTATTCTTTACTTCTAAGTGCTCTGTTGGCTGCTAGGGTGTTCATCTTCCGTTGTCTTTGGTGAGAAGACCAAGTACAAGAGGCTGGTGGTTACCAAGTCACTCCTCACTGACATTTCCCTTTTGGAAAAGTTCCTGATGCATAGTGACTCTGGGGCTTTTTGCAAGAAGAAAACTGGAGGCTTCTTTTGGGGTTGGGGATTGGATTAGGATGCTTTTGGCTACAAAAAAACCCCAGAAAACCCTGCCTGAAGGGGCTTAAACAACAAGAAAATATATCATCTCACATAACTGGAAGCCCATCAGCATGCAGCTTCTGGGAAAGTTAATTCATCTGCTCAACTGCATCATCAAGGATACAGGTTCTTTCCATCTTTTCCCTCTATCATGGTCCTCAGAGTAACACCTCTCATGGTTACAAGATGGCAGCCTCAATTCCAAGGATGATATCCAGATACACCAATGTCCAGTGGAAGAAGAGCACCATCTTGTCTTTCGATTTCTTTTTCTGAGCAAGGAAGCCTTTCCCAGAAACCCCCCACTAGAGTGCCCATCAAAGGCTAGAGCCAGGTCACATCCCTACACCTAAACCAATCAGAGAGGCAGAACCACTAGAAAATGGTTTTACATATGAATATAAGGGATTTGTTACAGGGATTTGATGTTTTATAACTGTAGGAGCTGGTTAAACAGTCTCTGTAGGTGTTGTCAGGTGCACCTTAGTCTTCAGGGTGATATCTTTGCTTTTCAACACTTTAAAGAGGTCTTTTGCAGCAGATTTACCCAATGCAATGTGTCTTTTGATTTCTTGACTGCTGCTTCCATGGGTGTTGATTGTGGATCCAGGCAAAATGAAATCCTTGACAACTTCAATCCTTTTTCTGTTTATCATGATGTTGCTTATTGGTTCAGTTGTGAGGATTTTTGTTTTCTTTATGTTGAGGCATAATCCATACTGAAGGCTGTGGTCTTTGATCTTCATCAGTAAGTGCTTCGAGTCCTCTTTACTTTCAGCAAGCAAGGTTGTGACAACTGCATAATGCAGGCTGTTAATGAGTCTTCCTCCAATCCTGATGTCCCGTTCTTCATATAGTCCAGCTTCTTGGACAATGAATAAGGAAGACCGAAGAAGAACTGATGCCCTTGAATTGTGGTGTTGGTGAAGAATACTGAATATACCATGGACTGCCAAAAGAACAACCAAATCTGTCTTGGAAGAAGTACAGCCAGAATACTCCTTAGAATCAAGGATGTCAAGACTATGTCTTATATACTTTGGACATGTTGTAGGAGGGATCAATCCCTGGAGAAGGACATCATGCTTGGTAAAGTGGAGATCAGTGAAAAAGAGGAAGACACGCAAGGAGATGGATTGACACAGTGGCTGCAACAATGGGCTCAAGCATAATAATGATTATGAGCATGGCACAGGACTGGGCAGTGTTTTGTTCTGTGGTGCATAGGGTTGCTATGAGTAGGAACTGACTTGATGGCACCTAACAACAACAACAACAACATAGGTGCTGTATATAGAGCCTTGGTAGCGTAACAGTTAAGTGCTCAGTTAGTAACCAAAAAATTGGAGGTTCAAACCCACACAGCAGCTCCATGGGACAAAGACCTGGTGATCTGATCCAGTAAAGATTACAGCCTAGAAAACCCTGTGGAACAGTTCTACTGCATGGCACCTAACAACACCACCATAGGTGCAGTGCAATGAATTGCTTTTATATGGCCTTTCTAGACATGGTCTTCTAAATCCCACAGAATGATTGGGTGGGACTATGCAGGTAAGGTGTGTGGAACCCTTGCAGGGATTGGACAGTCTGCTAATGCAAATACGGTGCATGGAACCCTTGTGGGGGTGGGATTATGCAAATAAGGCACCTGTGGCCCACCTAGGGGATTGGTCAGTTTTGCCATCCTGCTAGGCTTAAAAATGGCCAATCCCAGAGGTTGAGGGGCAACCTCACTACTATCAAGACGAAGAGCTGGGAGTGGAATGCATCCTTTGGACCCAGGGTCCCTGCACTGAGAACCTCCTTGAGCCGGGAGACCGAATTGTAACACTGGAGACAGTGCAAGATGGTGACAAATGGCAGCAAGTATGGCAGAGTCCAGTGTCAGAGAAACAGTGGCAGCAGAACCAGGAGACCAGCATGAAACGGTGTGGTGAACTTCCCAGCCCAAGAAGCAAGGTGGCTACAGCGGACTTCCCAGCCCACAGAGTGAGAAAGCTGAGTGCTGGTGGAGTGGAGTGCCTCCAGGCACTTATTAACAAGCTAAAGAGCTATAACACCTGCCCAAGCAGGGCCCAGCAGCAGAGGCCTGCCTGTGAGCACCACCAGGAAGAAGCTGTCCTGATCAAAAAACTGTATCCTGAGTTGTTCCTATTGCTTCCAAGTTGATCCTGATTCTGAACTGTAACCTGTTACTTCCTTAATAAACCCTATAATTGTGAGTATGGTCTGTGAATTCTGTGTGGCCATAGCAACGGATTATCAAACCCAGCAGAGAAGTAGAGACTGCCGTGGGAGGGATGACTGGTGCCAGAATTGGTAAAAAGTTTGGAGGGTGTACGTATGTTTGACCACTGCCTCATAGGAATCAGCTTGGTCTAATGCTGATCTTGATTATCCTCCCCACTCATGAAGTTAGATGTGGAGGTCTGATGCCGATGCCATTTTACAACAGGTGTTATGGATTGAATTGTGCCGCTCATGTATATACCTTCTTACATATTATAATATATAGCCTAAGGAAATATGGGATAAAACTATAATTATGATAATCAGGTGTATCAATAGGATGCAAACAACAGAAGACTCAACTCAAACTGGCTATACTATCATCCCTGTTGAATTCTTGGCACTTTTACCTGTGGATGTAATCCTGTTTAGAAATAGGGTTACTCTTTTGCTGCACTAACGAGGTCATACCAGTATAGGGTGGATGCTAAACCCAATCACTTCTAAGCTATAAGAAGACTAGAATAGACACAGAGACACACACACAGTGGGCAAGACAGATGCCATGTGAGGATCATCTACAAATCAAGGAATGTCAAGCAGTCAAGGAACACCCCACCTACTGTCAAGGAAGGAATCGACATGGCTGAGACTCTGCTTTGGACTTTTAGCCTCCAGAACTGAGAAAATAAATTTCTGTTCTTTAAAGCCGCCCACTTGTGGTATTTGTGTTACAGCAACACTAGAAAATGAAGACAATAGGTTTGTTGTCTTTTTGTCTGATGCTGTGACTTGCAGTCCACAGGGCAGGCAGTGGGGAAGGGAAGATGGATATAAAGTGGGAAGAGAGCAAGGACAAGCTGAAATCCATGAGCATTAGCTGGACCCCACAGGATGGACTGGAGCCTGTGCCAATTCTCACTGCCTCCAACCTTGATGTCCTGCAGGAGAAGCTGGTCCCTTCATCACTGAGCTGAACACAGATCTGGCCGAGGAGTTGGAGAAGCGGAAGGAGGATCCAGGCAAAGGTGAGGCAGTCGGGGGCCCAGCCACCATTCTTTCTGAGCTTCACATCTACCTTCCAAATCTCATCAGAAAATACCTCCTGTGGCTGAATTAAATAATACAGGAAAGGGGATTCTGGGACACCAAGTTCATCCTAGTCAAGCTAATACATTTCAAAACCCTGAAGAGTGGATCCTGAACAGAATTGGGGTGCTGTAAGCAAGGAAGGGGGCAGTGGTGGTTCGGTGGTAGAATTCTCGCTTTCCATGCAGGAGAACTCAGGTTCGATTCCTGGCCAAGGTGCCTCATGTGCAGCTACGACCTGTCAGTGGAGGCTTGCATGTTGTTAGGATGAGGAACAGGTTTCGGCAAAGCTTCTAGACTAAGACAGACTAGGAACAAAGGTCTGGTGATCTACTTCTGAAAATCAGCCAAGGAAAACCCTATGGAAAACCACGGTCTGATCTGCAACCGATCGTGGGGATGGTGCAGGACTGGGCAGCGTTTTTCTCCATTGTGCGTGGGAACTCGATGCAGTTGGAGTGCTGACTCTATGCAGTTAACAACAAGAAGAAACAAGGAAGGAGAGAACGGACCCGTGGGGGGCAACCATAAGTGTTTGTACTATAAGAGGAGAAATTTTCTCCTGCCTCATCCTGAGTTACAATTTTAGAAGTGGTTTATGTGTGTAAAATATGCATGACGGTGGGATGTAACGACACTGCGTAAGTAGAACGCTGCCTCTCTTTTTTCTTCTAAAGGATAACTGGCCCTCCAGGCTTATCATAGGCCAAGCCCTGGCACAAAACGCTAAAGAAAATAAACTCATGCCTTCAGCATGTAGAGGAGCTCCTGGTCTTCCTCTGAGTCACCACCACACTGCTCACGTCCCCTGCTTGGGTTCTCCTCTCTCCACTTCCTGTTCTGGTTCTGTAAGCACACACTGAGCAGGTGATACAAGATGAGAATGAAATGAATCCGAGTTCCCACTCTGATGGGTGATCTCCTTTCTCCACCCTCAACTCCAGTCTTCCAGAAACCTCCCCAGATGCAGGAGAAGTCACCCCAAGCACTCCAGCAAAATCCCGCAGCCTGTGCACATGTCTCCACAAGGCTGTAAGTAATTATCTGCAAGTATGTGTGTATATGGACATGTCATTTGTATTTTTAATGAATGCATTATTTCTGTTGGTCCCATCTTCCCCCTGGAGCGCATAAGAACTTTGAAGGTTGGGTTTCAGTTTCCGTCACTGTTCATAACTACACAAAATGTGCAGGGCTGTTGTGCTCCAAAGGGAGAAATCCAGCTAGGGTTTCCAAAGACAGCAAGTAGCATTTCCGTAGTGCCTCAAAAGATGCAAACTGTGCTTTGCACATCTCAGTTCCTCTGTTCCTCACACCCCACTCTGTGAGGTTGGACCTATGTTTGCCCCCATTCCTCTGATGAGAAAACTGGGGATCACGACAGTTGTGTGACTTATCTAAGGGTTCACAGCTGGTAAGTCAGCCGCAGAAGCAGAGTTCCAGCATAGGGCCCTTGTTTCCGGGGTCTATACTCAGATCTGGGCGTTGGTGGTTCAGTCATAGAATTCTTGCCTTCCACGTGGAAGACTAGAGTTCGATTCCCAGCCAATGCACCTCATGCACAGCCACTACCTATTTGTCAGTGGACACTTGCGTGTTGCTATGATGCTGAACAGGTTTCAGCAGAGCTTTCAGACTAAGAAGGACTAGGAAGAAAAGCCTGACAATTTACTTTTCCAAAAATCAGCCGTTGAAAAAGCCTACGGATCATAATGGTCTGATGACGAAAGATCAGACAATGTTTCCTCCTGTCGTGCCTGCGGTTGCCATGAGGTGGAGGCCAACTAGATGGCAGCTCACAATAGCAACAATGCTCAGACCTGCGGTTCCACTGACTTCAGGGATGTGGTGTGTGTATGCATTCTTATACATTCGTTGGGGGCTTATTCCGTGGTGGGCTTTCCACAGTTCTAGTTGTTGTTGTTGTTAGGTGCCGTCGAGTCGGTTCTGACTCATACAAACCCTATGTACAACAGAACTAAACACTGCCTAGTCCTGTGCCATCCTCACAATCCTTGTTATGCTTGAATCCATTGTTGCAGCCGCTGTGTTAATCCATCTTGTAGAGGGTCTTTCTCTTTTTCGCCGACCGTCTACTTTACCAAGCATGATGTCCTTCTCCAGGGACTGGTCCCTCCTGCTAACACGTCCAAAGTATGTGAGATAAAGTCTCTCCATCCTTGCTTCTAAGGAGCATTCTATCTGTACTTCTTCCAAGACAGATTTGTTCACTCTTTTGGCGGGCCATGATGTACTCAATATTCTTCGCCAACACCATAATTCAAAGGCATCAATTCTTCTTCAGTCTTCCTTATTCATCGTCCAGCTTTCACATGCATGAGGTGATTGAAAACACCATGGCTTGGCTCAGGAGCCCCTTAGTCTTCAAGGAGACATCTTTGCTTTTTAACACTTTAAAGAGATCTTTTGCAGCAGATTTGCCCCATGCAATGTGCTGCTTGATCTGGTGGTAGATGTTATTACTACCCCCATTTTTAGTGAGAAAACTGAGGCTTAAGAACTTCAAGTAACTGGTAAGTGGCGGAGCTGGAGTTCAAATCTAGTCCATTCTAATACCCACATGCTTGTTTTTAACTGCTTTGTCATCCTGACTTGACTGTGATTTAAAATGATGTGAGTGAATGTCTAGAATTCACTTGTCCAGCCCTAAGTAACTGGGCTCTGGAGCGAGACCACCAGCGTTCAAATCCCAGCTGCGTGGCCTTGAGCAAGATACTTTATTTCTCTGAGCCTTCTTCCTCTTCTGTACAATGATGATTTAGTAAAAAAAAATAGGAGCAACCTCTTAGGCTTGTTGTGAGGATTAAACCGAAAAAAAAAAAAAAAAAAAAAATGCACGCACGTGCTTTCCACAATGTCTGGCATGAGGCAAACACCCAATAAATGTCAGATTTTATTCTTACAACAGTAATAATTTTTATTATTAGCCTCATCCAATAGTCTGGTCCACAGCTTCCCCAGCAGAGCCATCACTGTCAGGGTATTGCTAGTACTGAAAAGCTTCAATTCTAGGGAGCCTCGGATTCTTCCAGAAGCTTTTACCGGAACTGTCCAATGGCAGCTGCCTCTGCACAGGGGAGCCTGTGTGTGTGGCCAGCTGCAATGCCCAGGCGTCCTTGATGTCACTGGTGTCCTGGCCTAGCTGGCCCCACTCAGCTACTCCACACATGCTCCATATATGGGAGGCGTTAGCGGTGAACCCCATAAACCCTCCTCCTAGCCATGTTGTGCAGCGTGTCTGGCTGTTGGCAATCACTCAGCCAAGCCCAACAGCTCAGAGAGGAAACAGCCTTCAGCATTTGTAAATACCAGCATGCCCTAAAAAGAATCTTCCAGAGGCTGCATGGGGAGGAGGGGCAGCTTCTCCTGGCTGCTGGAACAAGCTCTGCTTTCACTCATCTTCTTGCAAAGGACCAGTTAGTTCAGATGAGTAATCACAAGGAGCTGGCTCAGGCTTCTCCATTGGGACATTTGAAAATGGTGATCTTCTTTGAATTTAACAACGCTTCTTTATGAGGTTCTCCATAATCCCAAGTTAATCGAGGAAGCTGATATGCTGCAAAGGGACTGACAGTCTTCGTCTTGCCATGCCGAACCACATCCAAATGCATTGTGCCTTCAAGTGGCTGGTGAGGGAAGCTTGAGCTGGGAGCTGGGTCAAAACACAAACCATCTTGCTCGCTCACGCTCAGCTGGTTCTGGCGGAGATGGAAAGATCCAAAGCCTGGAACAGGCTTAGGATAAATTGCAGTGGGGGGAAGGGCAAGGGAAGCATGAGGAAGCTAGGTGTCCCAGTAAGGGCGTGCAGAAGTTGAGGGGGTCAGAGAACTGAGGGTTACCAACCCTGATGCAACCATGTCAACCAGATCTTTCCTTAGAAGAAGATGGAATTAGATGCATTTAGCAAGTGAGGTACAACTGTAACTCCTCAAAAAGAAAACCAGTCGCTGTCGATTTGATTTTGATTCATGGTGACCCCATTTTTCAGAGTAAAGCTGTGCTCCACAGGTTTCCAAAGGCTGATTTTTCAGAAGTAGATCTCCAGGCCTTTCTTCCGAGACATCCCTGGATGGGGTCAAACTGCCAACCTTTCAGTTAGTAGCTGAGCACTTAACCATTTGCGCCACCCAGGGACTCCTATACTTCCTTGTTGTTGTTGCTGTCAGTTGGTGTCGAGTTGATTTCAACTCATGCCAGCCGTCTGTGTGCAAAGTGAAATTGCTCCATAGGGTCTTCAAGGTAGTAACCTTTCAGAAGCAGATGGCCAGGCTTGTCTTCTGAGGTGCCTCTAGGTGGGTTTGAACTGCCAATCTTCTGGCTAGTAGTTGAGTGTTTAACCATTTACACTACCCAGGGCAACCTCCTGTACCTCCTTAAAAAGAAATCAAACCCATTGCTGTCGAATTGATTCCAACTCATAGGAGCCCTATAGGATGGAGTAGAACTGCCTCCTAGTGTTCCCAAGGAGCGGCTTGCGGATTTGAACTGGCTTGCCATTGCTCTTAACCACTGTGCCACCAGGGCTCCTGTAGTAAAGTATAATTACGGCATCTGAAGCTCTGGAGAACAAGTTACTTTACCTCTCTGAGCCTTGGTTTCCTCGTTTGTGAAATGGGGATAAATATAGATTTGGTGTTGGAGGAGGCAGGGTGTCTGGCTGAGATTATTCTTGGGGCTGCCACAAAGAAAGACACAGTTATTGTCCTACTCTCCCCAGAGTGCCCATGAGGGTGTTTCTAGCAAAAAAACCACAAAGTCTGGAGTGTGATGAGGGACCTTTGGGGAAACCACGTCTTAGCATGAAACCCATGCTAAGCATGAAGCCACTGAAGCCACCTCCTGATTATTCCCTGGCCCTCTGCCAAAGGGTGCAGGAAGGAGAGGGGGAATCCGAAGATCAGAGGGGCAGAAAGAGGAAGAGAAAGGATAGAGGGGGTGAGAAGAAGGCGGAACAGAGAGGAGGCCAGTGGGCCAGCTGGGGAGAGGGCAGAGAAAGAGGCAGGCAGGGGCCAGGCAGGCAGGAGGGCGTGCAGGGCTAGAGGGTCTGCAGGCAGCTTCCACAGCAGCAGAGACCATCAGGGCCCCTTTGGTCCCACCCAGCCTCTGTGGGGGGAAATCATTGGAGGGAGGCTGCCAGGTGTCCCTCTGTGGCAGGTGAGGCGCCTGAGATTCAGGGAGAGTTCAGGCTCCTTTTTGCCTGTCAAGGCCCCTGGGTGGTGCAAATGGTTTACGCTCAGCTACTAACCAAAATGTTGGTGGTTCAACCCTACCCAACAGCGCCACGGAAGAAGCACCTGGTGATCTGCTTCTGTAAAGATTAAACCAACAAAAACCAAATCCATTGCCATTGAGTCGATTCCCATTCATGGTGATCCCATGTGTTATAGGGTAGAACTAAGCTCCATGGGGTTTTCTTGGCTATAAGCTTTATGGAAGCAGATCATCAGATCTTTCTTCCATGGTGCTGCTGGGTTCAAACCACCAACTTTTTATTAGTAGCCAAGCACAAGCTGTCAGTGCCACCCAGAGACCTCTCAGAGCCAAGAAAACCCTGTGGAGCTCAGTTCTACTCTTAACACATGGGATTGCCATGAGTTGGAATCAACTTGATGACAACAGGTTGGGTTTTGGTTTTCTGCCTGTGTTTACACAACCAGCATTGGGTAACTGAGCACAGGCCCTAATGGAGCATCCCAGAACCCCAGGCAGACGCCCTTAATTACAGCTGGGTCACTGTCCTCTCAGGGCTCGTCATTGAGTTAGGAAGGAACAAGAGGAACAGCAGCCTTCAGAGCTGAGGTATACAGCGAGAACTGTGAAAGCCAGAACTCGACGGGACTGCCTTGTTTTTCCAGGTATCGCAAGTTTTCTGCCTTTGACAGGGTGCATCTTACCACTTTTCTGTTGCTCTCTATCAGTGGAAAATATTTGAGTTTTGTTTCTCTGACAGGCCTCTGCGTTACACAGGTTCTGGCTTTCACAGATTTTACTGTACAACCAACATCCAGGACTTTGGGGCCAGAAGCCCTCCATTCTTCACCATTCCTGCCCACTCCACGACTTCAGTCCCCTCAGGAAACAAATGTTATTTGTCTATCTCAGGCTTTTGTCGAAATGCAGTTTCCTGCCTGTTCTCAATCCCCTCTTGAGAGTCCTTTCCAGTGGGGTGAGAGAAGAAAATGAGGTGAAGGGTGCCCACGAGTGAAGTGGGTTCTACAGACAGAGAAATGGGAGGGGGCCACCATTGTTACTCCGCCAGCTCTGGAGCCAAGACCCTAAAGGTAGCTACAACAGATGCTCAGCACCAGGTGGACTCAGACACTGGGCAAAGGGATTAGACCAGTAACGGGCTAAGGCAAGGGTCTCAGTCCCTGAACGCTGCTCCCTGAGCCCCCCACAGCCCTTGCCCGGGCCGCCCATGCACTGCCTCCAGAATAGTTGCTCAGCATCAGGAACGCCAACCTCTCTGCTCCTTCCTCCCCCTGCCCAAATTCAGAAAGCCTTCTGGTCTGACAATGACCTAAAGCAGGACAGACGCCCCTCTCTGCGGAGGGAAACTCCTTAGATAGCCTCGGATTCCCTTTAAGAACTGTCTGCATTTCTCTGCTCAGATAACTCCCCACTCTGGCCTGCAGGTGAGAACCGTCTTTGCAAATCCTTGGCAAGGGCTGTTCCTATTCCTTATCTCCTATTCCTCTTATTTTTCAGACCCCTGAAATGTACCTAAAAGGATTTGCTGCTCTTCCTGAGCCTTTATGGTTTTGCCTTTTCTGTCTGTCCCACTGCTTTAGGCCTGTGTTAAATGTAAATATCTTTAGAAAGAAATCTATGGAGATTAGCAGGGAGAAGGGAGGTGCTAGCCTGTCATCTCCTAGAAAGGAAGATGGAAAATCCCCCTCCCTGGCACCTCCAACCTGCAAACCTCTGACATTTCTAAAGTTTACTCCACCGCCTACATCACACTGCTCGTCCCTCCGGCTTTATATTTTGTTTATTATCCCCTTAAATTACGTACCCCCTTAAGAAAGAAAAAGAAATGGAGAACAAAGAAAGTTAAGGCCTCTTAAAGTACTTTCATGGAAGCTTTTCTTGAACTTTACAAACGGAGTTAAAAAGAAGTGTGAAAGGATTTTTCAAGGAAGGAACATGCTTTTGCAATTTGCTGGAAGTTTTCCCTTATGTTCCAGAAAATCAGCCTCCCCATTACTCACCAGGGAGGCACGTAGGCCAGGGAGGAAGGGGACTCAGCGAATGAAAACAGGCCTTCCCCCTGTCCATGTGCAAACAGCACTTAATAATCAAATTGAAAAAACACACAAATGAAATTAAAACGTTTTCCAAATGGGTTGCAGCCCTGAGGCCAGACATCGTGGGGCCACGCCGGGCACATTTGTATCTTTGCCTTAATTGGGCTCCAGGCAAAGCAGCTATTGGGAAAGCCAGATTCTGGTGTCAGGAGGAGAGTGGGGCACAAAGGGCCACTGGAACAGAGAGGATGGTGGGGGGCCAGCCCCCAGCCCCTCTGACATCTGGTCGCCCTGCAGCCATTGTCCATCTCCTGGGATTCTGTTTAGGTTTATAAATCTGCTAGCGCTCAGACCTCTCCCATAGGACAGCGAACCCTCCCTGACCCTTATCTGCATTCAGTTACTCCCTCCTTCCCTCACTCATTCAATCCCATCAGTACACTGACCTGCTGTTATTTCTCCAATTGTAAAACAAAAACAGAAAAAAAACAAAGTCAACAACTTCTCCTGACTCTACTCCTTTGCCCCCAGCCCCCTCTTTCTGCTCCCCCGTTCATCTGCCTGTTCTCTGTCTCTTTACTGTCTTCATAATTCTCCTAAGGTCAGTGAGTAGGCAAACAGTTAACGAACTCGGCTGCTAACTGAAAGGATGGCAGTTTTTGTCCATCCAGATGCACCTCTGAAGAAAGTTCTGTCCACTTCCTAAAAAATCAGCCATTGAAAACCCCACAAAGCACAGTTCTACTCTGACACACATGGGGTGGCCATGAGGAGGAATTGACTCAACAACAAATGCTTGGTTTTGGTTCTGAATCTCTCCTAAACTCCATGTTGGAGTCCTTGGGTGGTACAAATGGTTAAGCACTGGACTACTAACTGAAAGGTTGGTGGCTCAAGCCCACCCAGAGGCTCCTTGGAAGACAGGCCTGGTGATTTGCTTCCAAAAGATCACAACCTTGAAAATCCTATGGAGCAGTTCTACTCCGCACATATAGGGTTGCCATGAGTCAATCAACTCGATAGCAACTAACAACAATAACATGGTTGCATGACACTGTGAATATAACTAATACCACTAAATTAAACACTTGAAAATGGTTAAAATGACACATTTTGTGTTCTCTATATATTTCATCACCAAAAAACAAATGAAAACTCCTGACACACTCTGGACTGAAAGTGGGCTGGGATACACCACTTGAACTTTATTAGGAAGTGATTGGACTTTCTTCAAAGATGTGTGTATATGTGCAAGTGTGCATGGGGACATGTGTGTATTTCTCTGGTTAGGGGAGGGGGTGGGCCCCTATGCTTCCACCCTCTCAAATGTAAGCAGACGCCTGGATTCCTTCAGCATGGAAAATGGAAGATTTATTAAGTAAATGAATGAATGAATGGATGAACAAACGAATGCCATGTGCTGGACACATCATCTGAGGTGGGTGAGAGATACTTTCTTCTTTCCAAGAGCAAGAAAAGGGCCAAGAGCACCTTGGACTATTTGGGAAGGAAATGTAGAGCTGGTGGGCAGGGAGCGAAGCCAGGAGGAGGTGGAAGAGGAGGAAGGTGGCTGGGGAGCTGAGGTTGGTCTTTAGGTTTCCTTTGGCTCTCCTCTATGAAATTCATTGCCTCTCGTGAGAGTGGCTCTTAGAAAAGCTAAGAAAATGCTTTTTGATTCTGAAGTTGAGAGCTCGTTCCAACTCTTAAGCTCACTGTGTTCCCCAGGTCCTCAGCTTTGGGCACAAGTAGAAAAGAATGAGTCTGCCAGGTTGAAGGTATCAAAGAGAATTCAGCTGACTGAAGTCTTCCCATCAGGACTGTGTAGGTAGACGAGTAATGGAGTGAAAAGGGGTTGCATTTCAGAATGTTTGACCAGCTGTGTCACCTCCTTGGTGACCTCAACAAACTAAGGACCCTGTGGCAGCCAGAAAGTACAAGGTCAGATCTCCATGTTGAGTCTCTTCCCTGGAGCCAATGGACAGTTAAAGCCAACACTGATTAATATTCCATGAGTCCCCACAGAGGTTAGAACCTGAAGAATTCAGAGGCAGTCTTTAAAATATTTGCTCTCAACTATTTATGGAGCTCTTACAGTGGACTAGATATGATATCAGGAGAAGAAAGATGAACACTAAGCTCCCTGATTACTAAATTGTAGTTTAATAAGGGAGGAAGACAATGAGACAAATAGTTGTCAATCAGTGCAATAAAAACTGTAAGAAAAAGTGATGCTGAAGAAGTCCCTGGGTGAGGCAAATAGTTAAGCACTTGACTAGTAACTGAAAGATTAGTGGTTTGAACCCACCCAGAGGTGCTTTGAAAATAAGGCCTGACAATCTGTTCTGAAAGATCACTCCACAGAGTGCAGTTCTATTCTGTAGCACATGGGGTCGCCATGAGTCAAAATTGAGTTGACGGCAACGGGGTTTTTTGGAAGAGGAGGTCATGGCTACCTCTCTTTGATTAAATCAGGAAAGGAAATTAGAGATGAGTCTTGAAGGATGAATAGAAGTTCTTCAGAAAGAGGGGTGGAGAATGCCTCTGGGCTGACCCGCCAGCCAGAAGGAACATGTAAAAAGACACAGGGCTAAGAAAGATTGTTGTACATTCAGAGAAAGGTGAACACATTGGTGGGGCTGAAAGTTCAGGTGTGGATGGAGAAGTGATGAGAGACAGCCAAGGTAAACTCAGTCCAGGTAATGAAAAGTTTTGTACCTGTGGAGGTAAGACTTTGTCTTGGCATAATGGAGAGGTAGCATAGATTTAAAGCAGGGGAAAAAACAAAAAACCGTGATGTTTTAGTAAGATTTTAGGTTGCAGAGAAGAAAGACCAGAGGCGGGAGGCTAATTAGGAGGCTCCTGAAATAGACTACACAAGATCTGATGAGAGCTGGAACTTGCCCATTGCCATGGAGATAAAGAGGAGATAAGAGCATCAGGTCTATGGAACTGACTGTGAAGTTGAGGGAGAGCGGGAAGCTGAGAATGAGTCTGAGGTTTCTGGTTTGGGTGACTAAGGGATCAGTAGAACCAGCCACTACTTTAGGGATTTGAGGAAGAAATGTGTGTTTTGGGGGTAAGACAATAAATTTCATCTGAGAAATATTTAAGTTTAAAGTGCACTTGTATTTAGTGCTACGTGATTGTATAATGTCTTTTATTTAGCTAGATTTTTTTCACTTTGTTCTTTCTCTTGTTTCTAAAGCTTAATTTTTTAGTCATCAATTCATTCTGGTGCATTCATTCATTCAACAAGCATTTATTAAGTACATTCTCATTGTCTGTGGCATTTATTTAATTCTCACAACTCACCCCACCTCTAAGCCCAAGGATAAGCAGTAAATCTGGGCATGGAATCCGAGTCTTCTGCTGTTCAGCTCAGTGTTTTTTTCACAATACAACGGCTAAAGAAAGAAAGTAAAGTGTATAACAAGTTTCTCTATATGCTTGTATCTCATTTAAATTCTCACAACAACACTATGAGATACCAAAAAAACCAAACCCGTTGCCGTCGAGTTGATTGCAACTCATAGCAACCCTATAGGACAAGTAGAACTAGTCCATAGGGTTTCCAAGGAGCAGCTAGTGGATTTGATCTGCTGACCTTTTGGTTAGCAGCCTGAGCTTTTAACCGCTGTAGCACCATGAGATAGGTATTATTATTTTTCAGCTTGAGGTAGGAGGGAAGGATTACAAAAGGATATCAGTAAACTTTTAAGGAGGTTAGATATGTTCATTCTGGTTGTGATAATGGTTTGACAGGTATGTACAGATGTCAAAACTTATCAAAGGTACTCTTTAAACTTGTGCAGTTCATTGCATTATTATATGTCAGTTATACCTCAATAAAGCTGTTTTTGAAAAAGTCTGGGGCAACAACAACAAAATTAACATTGAATAAGTTGCCATTTGCTAAGATAGGAGTAAGTTACAGGGTGAGGAGAAATCAATAATTTAATTTTGGAAAACAAGCAAACAAAAAGCTTATGTTTTCTTGCTTTTCCCTGTTTCTTTTCTTACCTGCTTTCACCTCTGTTTCTCATTTTTTTGGTGACTCCTTTTTTTTTTTCTTAATGGTTTACCTTATTTAGAATTGCTCTGGTTCAGACAGAACTGATTTTTTTTTTTAAGGTGTAATTTACATACAGTAAAATTCACCCTTTTAAGTGTAAAGTTCTGTAAATTTTGACAGACACATACAATAGCATAACCACCACCACAATCCAGATAGAGAACTTTTCCATTACCTGCAACATTCCCTTGTGCCCTTTGAAGTCAATCCCCTCCTCCCACCCCCAAACCCTGGCAACCACTGATCTATTTTCTGTCTGTATAGTATGCTTTTTCAGAATGTCATTTAAGTGGAATTATATAGCGTATAGCCTTTTGAGTCTGGCTTCTCTCACTTGGCACGGGGTTTCTCAACCTTGGCCCTATTGAAATTTTGGGCTAGATAATTCTTTGTGGTGGGGAGCTGTCCTGTGCTTTGTAGGATGCTTAGCAGCATCCCTGGCCTCTACGCCATAACACCACTCTCCCCAGTTGTCACAACCAAAAATGTCTTCAGACATTGCCATGTATCCCCTAGGTGGGGGCAAAATCACCCCTGGATGAGTACCACTGACTTAGCATAATGTGTTTGAGATTCCTCCATGTTGTTGCGTTTATCAACAGTTCGTTCCTTTTTACTTATACAATTATAACTACTACTGCATACCATCTGTGCAAAATATGACAAGTCAGAACAAACCCAAAGAACTGATGAGCACAGGCCAAAAGCACAGTTGGAATGGGTCTCTCTGGGATGAGGACAGAGCTGGTATGAAGATGGCCAGTTTGCTTTCCTCTGAAATCAATTCTTCTTCCAGCAGAGACTTGAGTTATGGAGTCAACTGCTCTCAATCTGAGTAGGAGGTGTCTACCAAAATATCTACTGCTACTGAACTTCCTATAAAACAATCACACTCAGGCATCTGACAACTGAAAAGGTGGCAGGATGTCAGTGGTCATGAAGGGTAGTGCCCCTTATTCATTGGCAGAGTTGACTTCTCATCTGTCTTTCTTGTCTCACGTGTAAAGCAGTGATTATAACACTACAGGACAGTTAATGCCAACCCATTGCCATCAAGTCAATTCCGACTCGTAGTGACCCTATAGGACAGAGTAGAATTGTCCCATAGGGTTTCTAAGGCTGTAAATCTTTACAGAAGCAGACTGTCACATCACATCTTTCTCCCAAGAAGCAGCTGGTGAGTTTGAATTGCCGACCTTTTGGTTAGCAGCTGAGAGCTTAACCATTGTGCCACCAGAGCTTCTTAACTGGATGGTTAGCATTGAAGTGAGGTCAGCCTTCTGCATATGTTCAGGGGCCTGGCTGGGGTGGACACAACCATCTCACTATGCTAGGGTGTCCCCTGAATGCTTCTTGGTCCATTGGTGCATACTTCATGCTGTCTTTCCCTAACAGCCTTCGCCCACTTAATTGCGTGTGACCACACATCTGTTGCGGGTGGTGAGCAACAGTCAGTACACTTAAGGAGTTGGGGAGGGCTTTCTTCAGGGAAAACTCTCCAAAATTCTGGAGCAGGGCATGGTGAGCTAAAACGGTCCTGTGCTTGGCCAGACAGTGTGTTTGGGATTTGTGCTGGTTGGATGGAGACATGAAAGTTTCTATTTAGAACAAAAACAATTCTAGGGAAAGCATTAGAGGAGTAGGCCTTTTCATTTTCTTTTTGAGAAACGCTGTTTATAATAAAAACAATCCCATGATTTTGCAAAGCTGCATTTGTTGACTGATGGAGTAAATAAGTGAATAAATTTAGTACACAGCTGGCCCAAAGCAGAACTGGGGAAGAGAGAAAGCCGGTCATGGCTGCTTCCAGGCTCTATCTTCAGGAGCCCTTTTCTTGCTTTTTAATTAACTCAGCAAATATTTCATGAGCAACTCCTATGCTGCAGGCCCTGTGCTGGGTGGCGGGAAGACAGGCATGATAAAATACCAGTTTCACCCTCCAGTGGCTCACAGCTGTGTCACGAGGATAAATGAAGGCAGGTAGTCTGATTACCAACAATAGACACACAATAGTGCTCTTTGTCATTATGCTCTGCTTTCTCATGTCACATGGGCGAGACTTTCAACTCTCAGATGCTAGATCCCAGAATAATTCATTCAATAAATATTATGTGTCAGACACTGTTCTTAGCACTGGGCATATGTTACTGTTAGGTGTTGTCAAGTTGATTTTGACTCACAGCGATCCTATAGGCAGAGTAGAACTGCCCCATAAGGTTTTCTAGGCTGTAATCTTTTTTTTTTTTTTTTTTAATTTTATTGTGCTTGAGGTGAAAGTTTACAGCTCAAGTTAGTTTCTCATTTAAAAATTTATACACATATTGTTTTGTGAGATTGGTTGCAATCCCCACAATGTGACTGCACGATCCCCCGTTCCACCCCAAGTTCCTTGTGTCCATTTGTCCGGTTCCTGTCCCTTCCTGCCTTCTCATCTTGGTTTTGGGCAGAAGTTGCCCGTTTGGTCTCGTATATTTGATCAAACTAAGAAGCACGTTCCTCACGTGTGTCATTGTTTTATGGGCCTGGCTAATCTTTGTCTAAAAAGTGGGCTTTGGGAGTGGCTTCAGTTCTGAGTTAGCTGAGTGTCCAGGGGCCACAGTCTCGGGGGTTCCTTTAATCTCTTCCAGACCAGTAGATCTGGTCTTTTTTGGTGAATTTGAATTTTGTTCTACATTTTTCTCCTTCTCTGTTCGGGACTCTCTGTTGTGATCCTCATCAGAGTGGTTAGACTGTAATCTTTATGGAAGGAGAGCACCAGGTTTTTCTCCCATGGAGACGTCGGGTGGATTCGAACTGCCAACTTTTCTGTTAGCAGCTGAACACTTAACCATTGCGCCACCAGGGCTCCGACTGGTTATATAGCAGTGAACAAACAAAGATAAAAATCTCTGCCCTCAGGGCCTTTTGGTTTAGTGGGGAGAGGCTCACAATACAAAAATAAATAAGTAAATTATATATTAGGTTCTATGGAGAAAGATGAGGAGCCCTGGTGGCACAATGATTAAGTGCTTGGCTGCTAACTGAAAGGTTGGCGGTTTGAACCTACCAGCTGCTTAGTGGGAGAAAGATGCGACAGCCTGCTTCCGTAAAGATTATAGCCTTGGAAACCCTATGGGGTAGATCTACTCTGTCCCATAGGGTCTCTATGAGTCGACTCAATCGACTCAATGGCAACAGGTTTACAGAGGAAATCATGGCAGGCAAATGGAATAGGACGAGCAGGGGATTGGGCTGCAATTTTCACTAGGGTGGTTAGGGAAGGTCTCAAATTTGAACACATACTCGAAAAAGTTAAAAGTTCAGATATGTCTGGAAACAGCATTCCAGGCAGAGAAATCAGCAAGTTCAATGGTCCTGTGGTAGAAGCATAACACTTGAGGAACAGCAAAAAGACTCATGTAGGTGGAATGGAGTAAGCTAGGAGGAGAACAATAGACTAGCTCTAAGTATGGGACATCAGATGTGGAAGGCCTTGCAGGCTATTGTGAGGGCACTGGCTTTCATTCTGTGTGCAATGGTACACTATTGAAACGTTCCGAGCAGAGGAATAATGCAATATGACTTGTGTTAACAAGAACTCACCCTGGCTGCTGCATTGAGAATTAACTGTAGGGGGCAAAACTAGATGAAGTAAGGGTGGTCTTGATATCAGGTGTCATGGTGGCTTTGACCAGTGAGGGGATGAGAAGTGATTTGATTTTATATATTTTTTTAGGTAGAGTCAACAGAATTTATTGACAGATTGGCGGTAGGGTGGGAAAGAAAGAGAAGAATCAAACATGAAACCAAGAGTTTTGGTCTGAGCAACTGGAAAGAGAGACTTGCCATTTACTGAGAAGGAGAAGACTATGGAAGAAGAAGGTTAGAGACTAAGGTCAGGAGTTTTTTTTTTTTTGGACACATAAAGGTGTGATGCCCATTTGTCATCCAAGAGGTAATGTCAAGTGAGTATTTGGTTTTAAGAGTCTGCAGTTCATAAACCAAAGCTAAGAAGTTTCCTGAGTACAATCAAACACTTTGGGGGACAGAGTAGCAGGGTAGGGGTCTGGGGACCATGCTTTCAGGGGACATCTAGGTCAGTTGGTGTAACAAATCTTGTTAAGAAAATGTTCTGCATCCCACTTTGGTGAGTGGTGTCTGGGGTCTTAGAAGCTTGCAAGCAGCCATCTAAGATGCATCAATTGGTCCCAACCACCTGGAGTAAAGGAGAATGAAGAACACCAAAGACACAAGGAAAGTATT
>NW_004443970.1:8233214-8259121 GCF_000243295.1 Trichechus manatus latirostris
TGGTCCCAACCACCTGGAGTAAAGGAGAATGAAGAACACCAAAGACACAAGGAAAGTATTAGCCCAAGAGACAGAAAGGGCCACATAAACCAGAGTTCATCAGCCTGAGACCAGAAGAACCAGATGGTGCCTAGCTACCACCAATGACTGCCCTGACAAGGAACACAACAGAGAGTCCCTGATGGAGCAGGAGAAAGGTGAGGTGCAGAACTCAAATTCTAGTAAGAAGAGCAGACTTAATGGTCTGACTGAGACTGGAGGAACCCCTGAAAGCATGGCCCCTGGATTCTCTATCAGCCCAGAACTAAAACAATTTCTGAGGCCAACTCTTCAGACAAGGATGGAACTGGACAGTGGGACACAAAGTGATACTTGTGAGGAGTGTGCCTTTTAGCTCGAGTAGATACAAGAGACTAAACGGGCAGCTTCTGTCCAGAGGTGAGATGGGAAGGCAGAGAGGGTTAAGAGCTGGTTGAATGGACATGGGGAATCAGAGGTGGAAAGGAGGAGTGTGCTGTCACAGTATGGGAAGACCAATAAGGGTCACGTAGCAGTGTAGGTATAAATTTTTGTATAGGAGACTAACATGAAATGTAAACTTCATTTAAACTACAACAATAAAAAAAAATGAAAAAAGAGTCTGCAGTTCAGAGGAAAGGTCTGGGCTGCAGATGTAGAATTGGGGAGTCCTCAGGGCACACAGGTGGCAGAAGCTGGATGACATCGCAAGGGATTAAGTGTGGACAGAGGAAATATGTGCTCTGTGGGCTCATCTCTGGAACATGTCAACATTCAGAATTTGAGGGCACTGAGAAGGAGCAGTCAGGGATATGAAAGGAAAACCAGGTGAGTTCTCCTAGACTTCAAGAGAAGAAAGAGAGCCAAGAGAGGGAGTGAACAACAATGCCAAATGCTTTTGATAGGTTACGTAAGATGAGATCTGAAAGCTGACCGTTGGAGTTAGCATTGGTCATTAGATTTAGCATTTAGCACTGACCCTAAAAAGGTCATTAGTGACCTTGACAAAAGCAGCTCACGGAGTGGTGGAACAAAAGCTTGAGTGGAGTAGGTTCAAGAGAAAAGAGAGAAGGGCGGGAGACAGACAACCAGAGAGAAGTTTTGCTGTGAAAGGAAGAGGAAACATGTGGTGGAGGCCAGAAGGAGATGTATGGGAAGAATTTTCTCTAAAAGAAACTACTGCACAGTCGTACACTGACAAGATAGTCCAGAGGAAGAACACTGATGACACAGGAGTTGAATTTGTGGAGCTCTTTGAGATTATGCAATGAGGTAAATGCAAAAGGATTATGCAGATTAGGTATAGCAGAGAAATACTTACGATATAATGTTCTGTGGCAAAAAAAACTCACAAGAAAGAAAATGTGATGTACACATACATTCATATGGGTAAACTTACACGAACACTTGAGCAAAGACATGAGAGAAACATGCAGCATAATAATAGTTTTTATCTTCTTGCATTTTCTAATCATTCTGCAATATTGTTTTCTTAATATTTGTTATGGATTGAATTGTGCCCTCCCAGAATATGTGTTGGAATCCTAATCCTTGTAACTGTGGATGTAATATAATGTAATGTAATGTGATGTAATGTTGTTGTTAGGTGCCATGGAGTTGACTTCAACTCATAGCAACCCCATGTGTTACAGAGTAGAACTGCCTCATAGGGTTTCCTAGGCTGTAATCTTTATCAGAGCAGATCACCAGGTCTTTTCTCCTGAGGAGTCACTGGTGGGTTCGAGCTGCCAACATTTTGGTTAGCAGTTTAACTATTGCGCCTCCAGGGCTCTTTAATGTAATGTAATGCAATGTAATGTAGTGTAGTGTAGTGTAATGTAACGTAATCATCTCCCATAATGTTATCTAATGTAATGCAATCATTCACTCAGTTGAGGTCATAGGGGTGGATCCTAAATCTAATCACTTCTGAGTTATATAAAGAGCAGCATAGGCACAGAGACACACACACACATACATGAGGGAAGACAGATGTCAGGTGGGGATTGTCTACAAGCTAAGGAACCAAGGAACACCTGAGACTGCCTACAAGGAAGAAATTGACATAGCCGAGAACCTGATTTGAACTTTTAACTTCCAGACCTGTAAGAAAATAAATTTCTGTTCTTTAAAGCCACCTACTTGTGGCATTTCTGTGACAGTAGCACTAGAAAACTGAGACAATATTGTGAAATATTTTAAAAGTAAAATATGTTGGTATTTGCAACCTTGCACTGCATGAACATGGGAATAGGAACAAAGGTTTTGTGCAGGTGAACTTTATAATGGATTTTTAAATTGATCACTTTGATTTGTTCATTCATTCAACAAGTGTTTATTGAGCACCTACCATGAGTAGGTGCCTGAAATAAAGTGGTAAACAAGGCAGGTGAGGTCCCAGCCGTGAGGATTGGACCCTGGTTATCAGCGAGCACAGGGGGCCGCCCAGTAGACTTGCAGGGGTGAGGCTGGAGGACGGTTATTCTCTGAAAACATGCCTCATTTCCAACCGCTGTGCTGCTCACACCTGCCCCTCAGGTACAGGAAGCCTCGTCCCAGAACTGGATAGTCATCACCCTGCACCTTTTCACAGGGACCAGTGTGATGACTGATCTCCCTGCCTCCCCCTGACTCTCCCTGCTCTCCAAATCTGTATTGCTGCTAAGATTCTACAAGGCCGGCCTGACTTGGCTGTTGAGTCCTGTGCTGGCATCACCCTCACTTCCAGGTACAATGCAGCTTTGTGTACACATGGAAAATTCCTTACTCAAGGCTACTTCCAATGTCAAAGTTTGCGTTCTCAACCACAATGCTGTATTGCCTCTAGATCCCCAGGCTATATCATCTCCAGTATGCCTATCTTGAAAAGAACCAACAAGTCTTTGGAAAACAACATAGGAGCATGAAATAGTGCATTGATCATGATTGTTTTTAGATAGCCCTTAAACCCAAACTAGGGAACCACTCTTTGGTACTGAAATTTGCCAGAAGCCTTGGAAAGAAACCACTTGCTCAAGTCTCCTAGGGAAAACAAGAAATTGTGCCAAAACAAGAATAAAATGCCACTCATATAGGTTGTTACCCAAAACAAATTAGGATAAGATTGGAAAGAATGGGAATTCCAGAACACTTAATTGTGCTCTTGAGGAACCTGTAAATAGATCAAGAGGCAGTAGTTTGAACAGAACAAGGGGATACTGAGTGGTTTAAAGTCGAGAAATGTGTGCGTCAGGGTTGTATCTTTTCACTGTACTTATTCAGTCTGTATGCCAAGTAAATAATCTGAGAAGCTGGACTATAAGAAGAAGACAGCTGCATCAGAATTGGAGGAAGACTCATTAACAACCTATGTTATGCAGATAATACAACCTTGCTTGCTGAAAGTGAAGAGGACTTGAGGCTCTTGCTGATGAAGATCAAAGACTACAGCCTTCATTATGGATTGCACCTCAGCGTGGAGAGGACAGGGATCCTCTTGGCTGGACCAATGGGCAGCATTGTGGTGAACAGAGGGAGGATTGAGGTTGTTGGGGATTTCATTTTGCTTGGATCCATGGTCAGCACCCTTGAAGGCAGTGGTCAAGAGGTCAAACGATGCATTGCATTGGGCAAATATGCTACAAAAGACCTCTTTAAAGTGTTAAAAAGCAAAGATGTCACCTTGAAGACTTAGGTACGCCTGACCCAAACCATGGTGTTTTCAGTCGCCTCATATGCATGCAAAAGCTGGACAAAGAATAAGGAAGACTGAAGTAGAATTAATGCCTCTGAATTGTGGTATTGGCCAAGAATATTGACTATACCATGGACTGCCAAAAGAATGAATGAATCTGTCTGGGAAGAAGTAAAACCAGAATGCTCCTTAGAAACAAGGATGGCGAGACTATGTCTGACCTACTTTGGACATGTTATCAGGAGGGATCAGTCCCTGGAGAAGGACATCATGCTTGGTAAAGTAGAGGGTCAGCAAAAAGGAGGAAGACCGTCAAGGAGATGGGTTGACACAGTGGCTGCAACAATGAGCTCAAGCATAACAAGGACTGTGAGGATGGCGTAGGACCAGGCAGTATTTTGTTCTGTTGTATATGGGGTTGCTGTGAGTCGGAACAGACTCCACGGCACCTAACAACATATAGGTTGAGAGGCAACATGGTAGGGTAAGGGCATGGACTCTGGTATTATGTGGACCTGACTTAAATCTCGAGCTTATTGCTCATTGAGACCTATGGCTGGTCACAAAGGCTTTGCGCACCTCAGTTTTCTCATTTGTAAATGAGAATGATTATGTCTACTTGTGGGAGTGTCATCAGGATTACAGGAATTAAGCATAAAATACCTGACACATTGGAGGTGCTTAATCATTGATAATTTTTATTATTTCTTGTACACTCTTGTAGAGGTTGTGGTAGTAACAGTGAAAGCACGTGTTTGTGCATTTGTGTGCATTGTTATTGTTGTTAGGTGCTGTCAAGTGCATTTTCTACTCATAATGACCTCATGTGACAGAGTAGAACTGCCTCATAGGGTTTTCTAGACTGTAGTCTTTATGGGAACAGATAACCAGGTCTTTCTCCCGTGGAGCAGCAGTGTGAGTTCGAATCACCAACCTTTCCTCTTGGTTAGCAGCCAAACACTTTAACTGTTGCACCACCAGGGCTTCTTATGTGTGCATAGGTGTGCACATATGTGTAAGAATGGGAACCCACAGTCATGACCCCAGCGTGAACTCATCTATGTATGACTGAACAGGTCTGATATAGGGATGGATGAACTTCCAGGAGTGGATTTGCAGGAAGGTGTTCTCATGGAAGGAGAATGAGGGAATAGTTTGGTCAGATATTCCTAGATGGGGGAAGGAGGAGTCTGTCTTGGACATTTTTCCCTCACCTGGTCCCAGATATGTGTATCTGAGAAGAAGCTGCAGGAAGAAGCTAAATGAATTAGTTTTCTGAAGGGCTATATGATGAAGAGAATGAGAGAATGGAAGAGGCATCTTCCGACTTCCGAGAAAACTGTTGTTGTTAGTTGCTATTCATTTGGCTCTGACTCATAGCCACCTTAAGTATATCAGAATGAAACATTACCTGGTCCTGTGCCATTCTCACAACTTTGGTATGTTTGGGCCTATTGTTGCAGCCACTGTGTCAATTTATCTCATTGAGGTTCTCTCTCTTTTTCACTGATCGTCTGCTTTACCAACCATGATATCCTTCTTCAGGGAATTGGTCCTTCTTGATGACATGTTCAAAGTAAGAAAGTTGAAGCCTCGTCATCCTTGCTTCTAAGGGACATTCTGACTGTGCTTCCTCTAAGACTGATTTGTTTGTTCTTCTGGCAGTCCATGGTATATTCAATATTCTATGGCTTTAACTTGTGGAGGACTCAGAAGTGTGCAATACTACATTGTCACATTGAGGGTTTACAGTCTTAAGGTGCAGAGGAGAGCAGCCTGGGCAAGGCAGCATTTTCAGGGAGGGAGGCACCTCTTCTCAGTGGACTTTGGAAATGCCACATCAATGAGGAAAGCTGGACAGTCTTTCTAGAGTGTACATGAGATACTCCCAGGGACACACAGAAATCAGCAATCAGACTTTGCAGGACATTGGAAGTCTTGTTTTATCAGATAAGGGTAATATACCGATTATTACTGTAGATGTGCTTGCATGGGCCTCTTTGACCTTGTATCCATTCCTCACCCTTCCCTGCTCTGCTCTGTATTATACGAGTGCTTCCGCCTGCAGGCTGTGTTTCTGAGCCCCTGTACCAGCAGGCTTCTGGCTGGATTCAGCCAATGAGAGGCATTGGCAGGAGATGGGGGTAGGGAGGAGGTGGGGGGGTGGAGAGTGGTTGGGGTGGGTGGCGGTGGGGGTGGGCAGGAAGGGAGAAGCCAGGTTCTGCTCTTGTTCCCTCTCTGCCTTTAGTAGCTTCTCCAACTGTGGCTCTGTCTTCCCTGTGGCTCCAGCTCCCACCAGATAGGCCCATCCTGGCTCTAGCTTCTAACAGGTGACCTTGGTCTCTGGTCTCTATAACCTGGCCTTCTCTCTTTGGCTCTCCAGCCTTAGGTTAACAATGGCATGCTGCTGTTACTAATCTCCAGGTTGTCTCACTACCCCCTATTTGGCTCTCAGCTTCTCCATTACCAGTACAACAAATTCCCTCTATTGCGGAAACTGGAACTGGTGTCTGGTTTCCTGTTTAGATTCTGTGGCTACACTGCTTTCTTTCCCATAGGATGGGGGAATCTGGGGAATGTTGAGTTATATCTATATGAATACATATATAAATACGGAGGGAAAGGAAGGAAGAGGGACTGTTATAAAAATGTATGAGCTGCTAAAAATGACTCCACTAGAGTTATGCAAGTCTTACTAATCCATGTGTTTCCTTACCTCAACATCCCCAGGAAATAACAGGTTTGTTTCAAACACTCAGCAAGATGATTCTCTAGTCTTCTTTCCCTCTGCTTAAGCTCATATGGACTGTGACTCACATGGTTTGGATCCCACTTAGGCTAGGGTGTTCAATCCCACTTCAGATATACTTCCTTTTTGTGAGTAGAAAGTTACAGTAATGGCTCCCAATGACTCACCTTCCCTGTGCCCATGCCCTTGTGTAGTCTGCTCCCATATTGACTCTGAGCTTGGCCACGTGATTTCCTTTGGATAATGGGACAACAAACATAACACAAGCAGACACTTGAAAAGCATTTGTGCATTGAGCCTTTCCCTCTCTCACTGCTTCTGGAACCCAGCCATGATAAGAAGAAGCCGACGCTGGTTCCTGGAGATTCATGGACCAGCCAACAGCCAGCATCAATTGCTAGAAAAGTGAATGAGGCCATCATAGACTATCCAACTTCATTTTGAGTTGCTAAATAACTGAAGCCAGATGAATGGCCCTAGGTAAGACCAAGAGAAGAACCACCCAGCTGAACCCAGACCAAACTGCTTACCCACAGAACCATAAATAAATAAAATGGTCGTTGTTTTAAGCCACTGAGTTGGGGGTGGCTTGTTATACAGCAAAGGCTGACTCACACACTTCTCTTTCTACTTTTTCTCCTTTGCCACCAACTACCAGCACTTTCGGAGCCCTGGTGGTGCAGTGGTTAAGAGCTACCACTGCTAACCAAAAGGTCGGCAGTTCAAATCCACCAGCCACTCCTTGGAAACCCTTTGAGGCAGTTCTACTCTGTCCTATACTGTAGCTATGAGTCGAAATCAGCTCAATAGCAACAGATTTGGTTTTGTTTGGTTTACCAGCTCTTTCATTCTGTTAAACAATCTTTCTAGGAGACAATGCCCTTAACTGACCTTTTACCAAAAGGAAACTTACCCTCCACCCAGAAGCACAGGTTCCATCAGCAAAGACCCTGTCTTAGTCATCTAGTGCTGCTATAACAGAAATACTACAAGTGGATGGTTTTAACAAAGAGAATTTTATTGTCTCACAGTCCAGAAGTCTACGAGTCCAAATTCAGGATGTCAGCTCCAGGAGAAGTCTTCCTCTCTCTGTCGGCTCTGGAGGAAGGTCCTTGTGATGCATCAGTCTTTCTTTGGTCTGGGAGCATCTCAGGTCCAAAGGACGCACTCTGCTCCTTGCGCTGCTTTCTTGGTGTTGTGAGGTTCCCATGTGTCTCTGTTCATTTCTCTCTTTTATATCTCAAAAGAGATTGGATTAAGACACTATCCAATCTTGTATACCTCATCAGTATAACCTCATCATAGTGATAGAGTTTACAACACATAAGGAAATCATATCAGATTACACAATCATACAATACTGGGAATCATGACCTATCCAAATTGACAGATTTTTTGGGGGACACATTTCTATGCATGACAGACTCTATGGCTGTTCCTATACTGACTACCCTCGAGAGTTAAACTTTGACTTCATTACATGTAAACTTTCCTTAAAATTTTTTTGGGGAAAAAATGTGGTTTGCTTCCAAACGATGTTCCAGAGCTCTCTGGCTCACCAAGGAGTAATCCCTCAGCTGGAAAACACAGCAATGCTGCTATTTTAGTATGGCACCAGGCCTCTGGCTTCTTGATTTAGCCAAGACTGCCGATACTTCTTTATGGAAAACTAAAACAACTGCCTAAGCTATAAAGACTTGTCCCAAAGGGTGCCAAGCAGGAATAGTTCAGAAAGGAGAGGCCCTTGTCTTCTTTCCATTCTGACCGTTTCTTCCCATCCTCTCACTCCCCCAGCCAAAGATGAGTCTCTTTCCTTTGGAGCAACTGAACTTCTAACCTGCTTAAGTGGACGCCCATCTGTTGTCTCTGACCCTTTGGCGTCCCCCACACTGGTCCTAATTGTTCTGTGATGAAGGCTTAGTGTAAGCCTATGTAACACTCCAAAAATGCATGGCTGGCTGACCAAACATTAACAAGAAAGACAGCTATGAAAAAACAATAAGCCTGTTCGCTCAACCTCCCCTTCTGCTGGCGGACTAATTCTGGAAATGTTCCCACTCTCCGAGGCAAGAGACACTTGCTAATCCAGCCAAGTGTCAAAATGGATGGAGTTTGAACAGCTTCCTCAGGCTATTGCTGTTTTTCAGACTGTCCCTTGGCAGAAACGTCTGTGGATTCTGTGCAGAAAACCTCTCCCCTGGGCCCAGAAAATGGGGCAGTTGGGGAGGGGTTACTTCTTACGGCAATAGTTGCCTTTTATCAAGCACTGCTTTCCCTCTTACCCCCCAGAGAAGATTAGCTGATCAAAGGTCACTCCAGAAAAGCAGAGGGTCAGGGGGGCTGCCTCAGATGACTCATCTGCAACAAAAAAGGGCTGGAGATTTGGGAGTGAGATCAACAGGTTCAGGGTCCCAGGTCAATGGGCTAAGTGTCAGCTGAGACCACCTCTTGGGAAACGCAATCAGAATCCAAGTTTCCTAGGCCACACCAAGGCTCGTGATGACAGCAATAGACCTGGTGCGTCTTGCTTCTCTCCTTCCACCCGAGAGTTCTAGAAGTACTCCCTCTTCCAAACTTACTTCTGAGAAGCCTTCCTTGTCCCACCTGCAGCTAGATCAGTCTCTGTAACCTGCTTATCCACTTGTGTAGCACACTCTAACTTCCTGTTTGTAAAATTTATTGCACTCGTAATAACTTGGTTACCTGTAGTTTTCCCCATCAGACCAGATGCTCCAAGAGGGTAGAGACTAGGTCTGTCTTGTCCATGGCTCATAGTAGGCACTCCACAAATATTTGTCAAATGCTTGCTTGTCTCTGGCCACACTGGAAAATGTGGGGTCCCATTCTCCCTACTTACTGAGGCTTCCCCAAGATTGTTTCACATGTATTCATGGGTAACACCTCATAACATCTACCATTTTCATCCTCTCCTACTTTGTGATGTCCTCAAAGCTGTTGCATGGGCACGCGTATATACCCACCCACCCACCCTTCCACTCAAATACACACACACACTCAGGTTGCTGATGGTGCTTGGCACTAAAGTTGGTTTGCTTTGCCAATATTGCTCAGATGCATTGTCCACTGAAATGGGGAGAATTATCTCTTCTACTTTTGGGATTGTCACTGTTATGTGAGTCCTGAAGTAAAGTGCTCTTGTCATCCTAGAGTCACACAGAGGAGCCAGTGAAATTGCCTTTTCAGTGCTACTTACAGATAGCTCTTCCCAGGAAAATGAAGTTGTCCTTAGAGATGGGCCAGAGGCCATTTTAGTGTCAACCCCTCCAATAGCTTTGGAATCACTCTGCCCAGAGGTACAACTCTAGTCCAAGCTTTTGAGCTGCTTCAGGGATAAGGCTCCTACCCCTCATGAACATAGACATCTTCTGGGTCCAACTCTTTGGTGGTCTGGACATGTAGAAATGTCTGAATCCCTGAATAACCTAGCTGAGGTTCAAGTTGAAACACTGCCTGATGAACTTTCAGACTTTTCACACTTTGGGACAAGGTCTTGCTTCAGGGCATCTTCCTGATCCACTGTGATGACAGGGTGGCGGTGACATGACAGTCCCCAGTTACAGATGGGCCTCCCTTCTGAGCCAAAGGCTGAGGCAGCCAAGAGAGATTTCCAGGCCCTGTGTTCCTGAATCTGTCTTCTCCATTGGTAGCTGCCTCCTACTTCCTTCTTCCTCCACATCACACTTCTGTGGATTATCTAAACTCTAGCTTTTTGTCACCTCTTCAGGGTAGGCTGAAAGAAACTCATTTCCAGTCAGAAATAGGATCCAAGACAATTGGATGAAACACTCTTAATTTTACGGCCCCAAATATGTGCTTCCTCCAGGCATGAGGAATTACCTCGCTATGTCATTTGAACAGCTCTGTTAAGAAGACCCTTGTATCTTAAAAATGCCTCCTCTTCCTTGAACATCACAGGGTCCAAAATTCCTTTGAGATAAAAATAAAACCTTTCTCTATAGTAGCCTCTTTTAAATTGTAAACACTCACAGGTGGAGATATGGTCCTAACAGTTTAGTATGGATTAAGAAGATTCATTTATCAAGAATATATTGTGTACTGTGAAGCAATGTAATGTGTGTGTGTGTACGTGTGTGTGTCTTCTCCTGGTTTTGCCTGGAGTTCCCTTCCGTGGCTGCCATCATCTGATGGCTCCACTGGGGCTGTCTCTCGTTTGTCACTGGCAGTTGGTGCTGGCCGTTAGCTAGAACCGTTCTCTCTACATGTCCTTTCATCTACCAGTAGACTACACTGGGCTTCTTCACAGCATATTGGTCTCAGGGTTACAAGAGGGCAAGAGTGGAAGCTACAGATCTCTTGAGATGTAAGCTCCAGAGCTACTGCAACATCACTTGCACCACCTTATAGTGGTCAGAGCCAGCCTCGAAGCTAGATCAGATTCAAGGGACTAGAGAAATTGACTCCATGTCTCCATAGAAGGAGTGGCTAAGTCATGTTGGAAATGGCTGTGTATATAGGGAGACATAAATGGCATGTCGTTGTTGCTGTTGTTGGGTGCTGGCGACTTGGTTCCGACTCATAGCGACCCTACAGGACAGAGTAGAAGTGCCCCACAGCGTTTCCTAGGCTGTAAATCTTTACGGCAGCAGATCACCAGGTCTTTCTCCTGCAGAGATGTCAGTGGGTTTGAACCACTGACCTTTTGGTTAGCAGCCGAGTGCTTAACTATTGTGCCACCAGGGCACCTTATGAATGGCATAGGGGATTGTTATTATATCAATCCTGCGCGTGCGTGTATGTGTATGTATGTACATGATTACATTTCAATATAACCCACAAGTTCAATTGTCCATATCTGGACTATAAATGAGATCACATTTAGGTTAATGCCCACCATACTATAATACTCACACCCCACATTGGGCCTCAACCCTCTATGCTTAAAAAAAAAAAGTTTCTCCTAATGATTCTGGGATTCTTCAAAGATGAGCCTCACATGTACTTAAAGATCCATCTGTGAATTACACTTGGCACATGGTTTTGCCATGATCTTCCCTTCCTGCTCGAGCTCCGACTGGTTGATGTCCACTGTCCTGAAGTCATCAGAAGGAGCCTCAGTTTTGTCCCTGCTGCTGGTACCCTCATGAGATTGCCAGTTTCTGGGCCAAGGATGCCATCTCCCACACCCCCTCTCCCTGGGAGCTGGGACAGAGCTGGGTTCATGCTTGGTAGGGAGGGTGTCAGAAAGACAATCTCTTCGCTCCATGCCACGCTTCGTTACTAGGCCCCAAAGTAACACTGCTTGTGCACACGTCTGACAACGTCTCTCACGAAAACCATACTGTCAGCTACTAACCTCTTCTTCTTACCCCTTCAAACAACTTTCTACTTTGAAAAATATTCACCCCTCTGTCAACATCTAGCAAACTTCTTGCACACTCAAGAAAACATTCCCCTTACACCAGAATTAACGAGCAGCCACCAACGCTCTGTCTTCATGATAAACGTTTGCACTCAGTTTAATGGTGACTTCATAATGGGTAGCATCCCTGGGTAGTGCAAACAGTTAATGTGCTCAGCTGCTAACTGAAAGGCTGGAGGTTCCAATCCACCCAGAGGTACCTCAGAAGAAATGCCTGGTAATCTAATTCCCAAAATTCAGCCATTGAAAACCATATGGAGCACAGTTCTACTATGACACTCACATGGGGTTGCCATGAGTGAGAATCGACTTGATGGCAACTGGTTTTTAAAACTGAATAAAAGTCTCTACCTCTAGAGCAGAAAAAGTCTTGCAACTTTAATGGTCCTTTACCAAGATTTCAAACATCTAGAGATTTCAAACCAACCGCTGAATGTCATTTTTATTACAAAGCTTTTCCTAATCCTTTTGACCTCTCCCTCCTTTGTGCCCCCTCTGTATTCCAGACATTCTTCCACATAGTACTGCATACTCTCTTACACTTATGGGTTTATAGGTTTGCTTCCTACAGAGAGGAGACATGTCTTATTTACTTAATATTCCCAGCTCCCAACCCAATGCATAGAGTGGGTACGTACTCACTAAATGTTTACTGAATGGAAGAATGATCATCCTCACTGTCCATTTAACTTAGGCAGGGCAGAGTAGATAAGGAGCCCCGGTGGCCCAACAGTTAATTGCTCAGCTGATAACCGAAAGGCCAGCGGTTCAAACCCACCAGTAGCTCTGCAGGAGAAAGACCTAGTGATCTGCTCCAGTAAAGATTACAGCCTTGGAAACTCTATGGGGAAGTTCTACTCTGTCCTATCGGGTTGGAACAACAACAACAACAGGTCAGAGTAGGTAGTTTGCCCAAGGTCACTGGCAGGTGAGTGACTGAGCCTGGATTTGGACTCAAGTCTGTCTTAGTCTAAAGCCTGTGCCAATTCTACTACTTGCCTTGCTTCCCCAGTTAGTGCTGCCTGTCCATCACACACACACACACACACACACACACACACACACCCCTCGGGAAAGCATGGACAGGAGTATAGAATGTCAGAGATGGAGATGACAGCATATATCATGGAAACCAACACAATTATTAACAAATGAGGAAACTGAGGCCAAAGAAATTAAATGCTTTGTGTGAAAGAAGAAGGTACAGAAACACTCGCTGTGGGCCTACTTCAAAATTTGATCTACAGCCATTCCTAATGGTAATCAAATTCAGTTGAATTTAACCCATAGACCCCATGGAAGATACATAGCTGAATGATACACAGCTCCTGCCTTCAGAGAGATTCCAGTATAATAAATAAACATGTAGCTATAATATAGGACAGAATGTGAGAGATTAAAAGTGGATTGTATCTTCAGGGGAAGGAGAAATCCCATTCTATTTAGTGGAGTCAGGAAAGGCTTTACATGGCAGATGATATTGAGACGAGCCTTGGAAAAGGGATTGTTGTTGTTACTAGGTGCCTGTCTTAGTCATCTAGTGCTGCTATAACAGAAATACCACAAGTAGATGGCTTTAACAGAGAGAAATTTATTTCTTCACAGTAAATTAGGCTAAAAGTCCAAATTCAGGGCTTCAGCTCCAGGGGAAGTCTTTCTCTCTCTGTCGGCCTTCTTATCAATGTTCCCCCCGGACTAGGAGCTTCTCCGCACAGGGACCCCGGGTCCAAAGGACACGCTCTACTCCTGGCACTGCTTTCCTGGTGGTATGAGGTCCCCAGTCTCTCTGCTCACTTTTCTCTTTTATATCTCAAGTGATTGCCTCAGGACACAATCCAATCTTGTAGATTGAGTCCTGCCTTACTAACACAACTACCACCCATCCTCCCTCATTAACATCATAAGGGCAGGATTTACAACATATAGGAAAATCACACAATACCAGCAACCACGGCCAAGTCAAATTGATACTCACATTTTTTGGGGACATAATTCAATCCATGACAGTGTCGTTCAGTCCGTTCCGACTCATGGAGACTGTAAAAATGGCGTGGCAGAGGTGTCATCTGACCTCCTCTAACTTCACAAGGCGGAAGGAGAATCAAGATCAACAGCCCAAGGCTGATTCCCATGAGGTGGAGGTCAGACATGCCTCCTCTCTCTGCCATCTTTACCAATTCTGATATCAACCATCCCTCGCATGGCACTCTCTACTTCTATGCTGAGTCTGATAATTCATTGCAATGGCCACACAGAACTTACAGATCATACTCACAATTACGGGTTTATTAGGGAAGTAACAGTTTACAATTCAGGCTCAGGAACACTCAGGATATGGTTCTTCTATCAGAACAGACTCTTTTCAGTTGTGCCCACAGGTATGCTTCTCTCTGGCCCCTTGGCTTCTGCCCTGCTAGGGCAAATGTTACAAAGCTCTTAGCTCTGGTGATAAGTACCCCAAGGCACCTCACTTGGCCAATAAGCCTCAGCCTGAAGGCGCTCAGCTATAGCTCTATGGGTCGGCAAACCTAGCTCCACCAAGTGTTGGAGGCACGCTACTCCACCAGCAAACCTCCTATGGGAAGGAACTCAGCTTTCTCTTTCCGTGGGCCAGGAAGTCCACCACGGCATCTCTTGCTGGTCTCACCTGCCACCATTTCTCTGCCGCTACTTCTTGCTGTCTTCAGTGGTACAGCTCTCTCTCTCTCTGTCTCCTGGTTCCAGGAGTTTCTCCAGGTAGGCATCCTGTTTGCAAAGGACGCCCTCCAGTCTTGGCTTTTCTTACCTTAGTGGTGGTGATATCCTTTCCTTCTCACCTCTGGGATGGCTCATTTGAAGCCTAGCAAGATGGCAAAACTGACCAATCCCCCTTGGTGGGCCACAATTACTTTATTTGCATAGTCCTACCCAATCACTTTGGTGGGAGTTACAAGACTGTGATGAGAAAGGCCATATAAAAGCAATCTATCTCACCGCAGGCCACCCCCTGGCTTTTCTAGCCATAGTTCTTTCATACTTGAAGAATGAACTTCCCCCTCCCAATTATTTTACCCGTCCAAAACAGACATTAACAGTTAGTCCTTCTATAGGGCAAAAAGTCCTAAGGGTGAGAATCCTCAGGTACCAGCCATTCAGGTCTGCTGCAGGTGTCCTTCTGATCTGGTTAGGTTCTCCGAAAGTTTTCTCGGCTTTATCCTTCCTGGTATCTGATAAAATTTAACTGATAGAAGATTATCCCCTTGCTCTGAGTCTCACGAGGTATCTGCTAGCAAAACCTTTAAAAGACTTTACTCAAGTCCAGCAGTGCCTCCCCCTTAGTCCTCTCTTTCACAGCTACATCTTCTACAATTACAGTTTTTACAATCACAATTAACCCTGTTAACAATTAACACTCACAACTGAATCATATAGTCCTATCAGTATCTTTCCCCACCCTCTCTTCCCCAGACCTATCAGGAAAGAGGAATTTGTTCAGTGGGGATCTTCCCTTCTCCCCCTTATTTTGCATGTAAGCATGCCCATGAAAGTATATAAGCCTTTATCTCCCCCTGTTTTAGATAGCCAATGTTTTAAATTGCCTGTCCCTATCAAACCAGCACTCTGAGGAGACGAGCATGTTCCTTTATCTGAAGAATCTTCTGTTTTGGTTGGAACTTTGAGCGTCTGTATCCATAAGCAAAGTCCAGTCCAGAGCAAGCCATCAAATTGCAGCAATCTACACCAGCTTACAGTGTCAAACATCCTTCTCTTCTTTTGGTTGGGCTCTGGTCGGCTCATCCTTAGCCATCTAAGCTAGGTCACAGTGAGGAGCCCTTTTTCTCTCTCTCATCTCTAGCCCCCGTGGGTTAGTATCAATGGGCTCTACCTGTAAACTCCATACAACTTCCTGCACTTCTAACTGGCCAGCCTTTCCTCCCTCCTTCTCATCCCTAGGCCCTATAGGTTAGGTCAATGAGTGCCAATGGAACATGTTCAAACTCAGCCTATCTCTTCATTGCTGCACGTTCCCCACTTCCACTCTTCGAGTGGACCCAGGAAGTTATCACAAGCAATCATACTAAGCTGTCTGCTCACCAGCTCCCTTTAACTTCTAGTCCTGGAAGGGGGTTCCTTCTGATGGACACTGACTTTTCCTGCCTTGATGCATCTAATGGCAAACTGCTGGCTCAAAATGCAAACAGCAAAACAGTCTTTTTTTTTATCTCCCACGCAGGTCTTTCCTTCAAGTGCAAATCTGTTCTCTTACTAGTTCTGGGTATGTCTGCAGAATGAAGCATTGCCCGGTCCTGTGCCATTCTCACAGTCATTGCTATTTTGAGTCCATTATTGTAGCCACTGTGTCAATCCATCTTGGAAAAGGGACAGAAGATAGAAAATTCAGGCAGAGGGCACAGCATGTGCAAGAGCATGGAAATGGGAAAACACATCCTGTGTATCAGAGGAATGTTGTTGTTTTTATTTACCTTTGAGTCAGCTCCAACTCATTGCAACCCCGCGTACAACAAAACAAAACATTGCCCCATCCTGCGCCATCTTCACCATTGTTGATAAGTTCGAGTCCATTGTTGCGACCACTGCATATTTTGAGTAACTTCCAACCTAGCGGGCTCATCTTCCAGCACTATGTCAGACAATATTCTGTTGTGATCCATAAGGTCTTCTTTTCTTTTTGTTGTGGTGAAAATATACACAACAAAACATATGCCAATTTAACAATTTGTACATATATAATTCAGTGACACTGATCACATTATTCAAGTTGTGCAACCCCTCTAGCCACAGGGTTTTCACTGGCTAATTTTTGGAAGTAGCTCACCAGGCTTTTCTTCCTAGTCTTCCTAGTGTGGAAGCTCTGCTAAAACCTGTCCACCATGGGTGACTCTACTGGTATTTGAAATACTAGTGACATAGCTTCCAGCATCATAGCAACATGCAAATCACCACAGTACAACAAACTGACAGACAGTTAGTGGATCAGATGAATGGTAATGTGTGAATTTGCCTGAACCATGCGCTTTATTTACATGAAGGGACAGCAGGGGACATAAGACTGCAAGGCTGCAGAGGTGGCTGGGGCATGCAGTGGAATGATGAGAGCAGGTGGGAAGCAGAATCATCTCCAACTTGGATATATCAAGCTGTCACTTGGTGTCTCAGGAGGGGCATTGCTGACAAGTCCCTTTGGGAAAGTGAACAAAAAGGCAGGGACCAGGAGTTTTGACAGAAAGTAAGAGAAAAAGAAAAATTAAGTGATTTGGACCAATGAGAATATGGTTCTTTAGGCTACAAAAGAGGGGAAAGGGGGAATCCCCTCTGAAGGCACTAATATACTTATCTCTTCTGTTTTCCCAAATACACACTTCTCCATTCACCCTAGATATCCATCTGCCTATATATAGTAGGAGGAATGATCATGTAAGGAAAGGGATTGGAATTGGTTACAGAATGAATTCCAAGAGAGAGATACCTAGGTAATGTTCAGCTTTGGTCATTCAAAACAGAATTATGCAGAAAGTCCCAGCCTTAGGAGCCACGCTCTTATCCTGATGAGGGATTTTCCAAATGCTTCCGTCTCCTCCTTTAGTATATCAAGACTAAGCCTAACATACTTAGCTCAGAGATCTCCCATATACTCAAACCAAATCCATTGCCATGGAGCTGATTCCAACTCATGGTGACCCCATGTGTTACAGAGTAGAACTACTCCATAGGGTTTTCTTGGCTATGATCTTTTACAGAAGCAGAGGGCCAGTCCTTCCTTCCATAGTGCTGCTGGGTGGGTTGGAACCTCCAACCTTTAAGTTAGTAGTCAAGTGCAAACAATTTGCACCACCCATATACAGAGGATGCCACAGTTAGACATTTAGGGCTAACTGGAGGCAGGAAGGAAACCCAGGTAGCATAGTGGTTAAGAGTTTAGCTGCTAACCAAAGGTTGGCAGTTCGAATCGACTAGGTGCTCCTTGGAAATCTTATGGGGCAGTTCTACTCTGTCCTAAAGGGTCGCTATGAGTTGGAATCAACTCGACTACTGTGGGTTTTTGGTTTGGAGGCAGGAAGGAGAAAAAGTGGAGGGAAGTAAAGAAAAAGACCATCTTTTTCTGTACCTGGGAATCTTGGAAAGGAGATAGAGTGGGCAGAAGGAGAACAGCAAAATTGTCAACCAAGTTGTCCTGCATTCCCCATCTCTGAGACTCTGGGAGGAAGCCATATAAGAGCCCAGGGTGCCACACAGAAAAGGAGCTCCATGTGGCCAGCCAGGGGGAGGCCTGAAGTTTAGCTTCCCTGGTCCCCCTCAGTCCTGGGGTGCAGCTGCTGCATTGGGAGCCAGAGGGTCCACTGGTGGGACTGCCTGTTATAAGACAAGGTGACCTCCAGCCAAGTGTACTGGGTGGACCTCTCAGCAACCAGGCTGGAGAGCCAATGGAGGATGTAGAAAGAGCTTTAGGGCTGTGTCCCAGCAGAGGCCAAGCCCCCATGACTGACACCAGGAACACTGCCTGGGCTGGAAGAAAGGGTGCATATTTTTAGTAGGGAGAACAGGAGGTCAAACATGATCCAGGCAAATAAAGGACATCTTCCAAAGACCAATGGACAGTAACTGACACACACCCAAGGACCTTTGGGGACCAAAGAACCTACTGTCCCGGGTGCCATGAGGGGTTAAAGCCCCCTTGCTCTACACACCCAAAAGCCTCTGAAGTGACAGAGGGAGTGGGAGCAACTAGAGACACTGAGTGATTTTCCTCAAGACCAAACATGATCCCAGTGGTTTAAAATATCCGCTCAGAGTTTAACTGGATTGGACATTTAGTTTATCCTCTGATCCCACTAACTAGTGGGTGGGGTTCTGAGGAGAAAGACTAGATTAGTTCTAAGCAAAATAGTGATATTTTTTTTTTTTCCACATGCAGTGTGTGGTGTGAGTTATACTGGTGCAAACTGGCTACTCTGAATTCTTGGGACATGGGGCCAGTTGTAAACTATGCTAAGCAGCCTGGTGGAGGCCCCAGGTTAACCTGGAAGGAGGTTGCTCCTACATCCGGGCTCTGGATCTCCGTGGCAGTGCTGCTGGCCAGCCCTGCTGGTGTCTGCAGCAGAGTCACGAGGACTTGTGGAGACAGGCCTCAGTGTGAGGTGGGGTCTCTTGTTCACGAGGAGGGAGCCAGGATGAGGACTGGCTGGGGATGAAGAGAGATTCAGGTGTATAGGTTGGGAAGGTGGTTCCTAAGGCCTGCGAGGAACGTTGAGGCCTTAGGTGGGAAGCAGCTGACACAGCAGGCTTTTGGCTGGTATGGCTGGGAGGGCTCATTACCCAGTCTGACAGAGGTCCCCAAGGACCCACCCCTCCAGGGAAGCGCAATCCACCCTCCTTCCAGGCAGAGACCTGTGAGCAGAGGCAGGCTGGCTTTGCACATGGTGCTGCTGCCCCCTCCTGGGAGACTTTGGCAAGTTCTTGCTTCGAAAGCTGTTTTCCCTGTCACCTCAGGCCTGAGGTTTAAGGTGAGTCCTACTTAGATCTAACTGCCGCTCCCACTTCTTCTACCAAAACCAAACCTATTGCTGTCAAGTTGATTCTGACTCCGTGACCCTATAGGCCAGAGTAGAACTGCCCCATAAGGTTTCCAAGCCTGTAAATCTTTACAGAAGCTGACTGCCACATCTTTCTCCCATGAAGCGGCTGGTGGGTTCGAAACTCTGACCTTCCAGTTGGCAGCTGAGTGCTTAACCATTATGCCACCAGAGCTCCTACGTCTCTGTTTAAATCACTTAAATCCACCCTCCCTTTGGGTTGCATCCCCTGTGTCTTCCCTGGTCAGTTCTCCTCTCTTTGACCCTCAAACCACGGAGCTTTGTGATCGCAAGGGCCACTTTGGCCTCAGGCGGGCCAGTTAAGGCCCAGGCTCTGCCAGTTTGACTGGTTCCTTAGCCTCACCAGGCCCTAGGTGCTCACTCATGAGGTAGGTATGACCTCATGGGTTGCATGAGGATGCTTGCTGAGTGTTAGCACCATGCCTCCATTAATGGGTGCTTAATAAATGGGGTGCTCATCTTCTAACAGTATATCAGTCAGCATTCTGTTGTGATTTCCACTGGCTAATTTTTGGAAGAAGTTTGCCAGGCCTTTCTTCCTAGTCTGCCTTAGCCTGGAAGCTCTGCTGAAACCTGTCCTCCATGGGTGACCCTGCTGGTATTTGAAATACCAGTGGCATAGCTTCTAGCATCACAGCAACACACAAGCCACCATAGTATGACAAAATGAAAGATGCGTGGTGGTGGCATCCCTGGGTGGGCATGAGCCACCAACCTTTTGGTTAACAAAGGACATCATGATTGGTAAAGTGGTGGGCCAACAAAAACAAGGGAAACCTTCAGTGAGAGGGATCGACACAATAGCCACAACCATGGGCTCAAACATACCAATGATCACGAAGATGGTGCAGGACTGGGCAATGTTTCGTTCTGTTATACATAAGGTTGCCATGAGTCAGAGCCCTGTGATCATGTAGATTATCATCATAGTCTAATCAGTAACAGGAGCAAGACATGTCACTCAGATTCACTTTCAGTTGAATAAAAAATTTGGAGTGAAAATTCATGTTGACATTTTGGGATTATTTGAAGAATAAATCTATATTTTTATTAAAAGAGCAAAATTGCAATAATTATGCAGAAATGCAAAACGCTATAATAATAATGTGTGTAAACACAATTATCAAAAGGTTTCAAAAGAAATGTTAGCTGCTGTCAAGTCAGCCCCTGACTCCTGGGGGACCCCAGGCACAACAGAAAGAAAAGATGCCCAGTCCTGTGCCATCTTCACAATTGGTTGTGGATCAGATGGCTGTGGTCCGTTGGGTTTTCACCGGATGATTTTCAGAAGTAGATCACTAGGCCTTTCTTCCTAGTCCACCCTAGTCTGGAAGCTGCACTGAAACCTGTTATGCATCATAGCAACACATAAGCCTCCGGTGACAGATGGGTAGTGGCTGCGCATCAGGTGCAATGGCCAGGAATTGAACCCGGGTCTTCCAAGTGGAAGTCGAGAATTCTACCACTGAACCACCACTGCCTCAGGAAACGAAATAGACAGACAGCTGATACAAGTCATTAAGAGAGGGAGAGAATTACTTAAATAACTTTAGAAGGAGTATATCTCTCGAGGCAACAAATAAAAATTGAATTCATCAGTTACTCACTGTGTAGTCAAACCTAAAATGAAGGTCTCTGGTTGTTTCTGCACATGCTTTATCTTGGGTATATTGCTCAGTCCTTGTTAAATTATGTTTTGATAACTTCTTTATTTATAAAATTTAAATAGAAAAACAAGGCAGAATAATAAAACTTCCATTATGTCATAATTCCAGTCTTTGTAGAATTATATATTTGTAATGGAATACATATAACCTTTAACAACTGTATTTAATTTTCAGCTATATAATTTTATTTTAGCCATGAGCCTTTCAATAAAAAGTCAGACTTCGGAATTCTTTATATCTTGTGAGGCTGAATTACTTTGACTCCTCAAATTTCCTGAAGAGGAAAACTTCAAAATCAGGTACAATATCCCTGTTAAACTATTTTTCCTTTGTGTTTATTGAGTTTTAGCCTACATTCAGTAAAGCACCCAAATCTCAAGTGCACAGCTCAATTATTATTTTTTATTTCCATGCACCTATCTAACGATCAGCCAGATCAAGGTATAGAACATTTCTAGCACCCAGAGGCTCCCTGTTACCCCACCCAGTTACTACCTTCTCAAAGGTAACTGCTGTTCTGACCTCTACTATAATAGATTAGTTTTGCCTGCTGTTGAGCTTCTTTTAAATGGAATTACACATTATACTCTTTTTTTTGTCTGGCTGCTTTCGCTCAACACCATGTCTGTGGAATTCATCTATGTCATTGCCTGCCTCATTAGTTGTTTTTTTCCCCTCCTTTTTAATTGCTGTTTAGTATTCTATTGTGGGACTCTAGCACAATTTATTGGTCCATTTTCTTGTTGATGTACATATGAGTTATTGATGGCTTTTGATTATTATGAATAAGGCTATAAACACCTTGTGTCTTATACATCAGACATTTGGATATGCGGAAGCAACCGAAGGTCTTCTTTTAAGTTTGACCACATGATGGATAATTGATGAGTTTGACTTTGACTCTAAAATACTTCTTTAGAGATTTCAGGGATTCTCACAGATAATAACCGTATGAATCAGACCAAAGAAATACTAATAGAACAGAGAATTAGCAAAGAAAAATTTCATGCAATCACCACCAAAATGGAACAAATGATGAAAGTTATGAGTGATCTAGGAATCCAAGCATATGGTATTTTATTCACACCCTTCAGTTGTATGTTCAAAAATAATTATAGTACCACAAAAGGAAATAATATTACTAGACATAAATAGTAATACAGGTCACTTTCATCTTTCTTCTATAACCAAAGACAAAGTGCATGATATGTAAAACGATTTTGGAACTCTTGTCAAGTTCTTATAAAAGCTATTCAAACAAGATGGAATAGCAGCTATTTAATGTACAGTGGCAAATTCTTTGACCCTCCTTCCATCAAGTGGTGGACTCTATGATCCCTCCTTTGAGCTTGGGTGGGCCTTGGTTACTGCCTTGACCAATAGAGAGTATGGCAAATTGATGCTGTGGGACTTCCTACACTACAAAATAGAAATATCAAAACTCTATCTAGATTTCACTTTTCCTCATGGGACACTCACTCTTGGAACCTAGTGACCATGCTGTGAAGAAGCCCCAACAAGCCCATGTGGAGAGAGCACATGGACAGGCCACGTGTAAGTATTCTGACTGACAGCCTGGCTGAGGTCCCAGCCAACAGCCAGCATCAACCACCAGATATGTGAGTGAAGGCTCCTCCAGATGATTGCAGCTCCTTGCAATTGAGTCATTCACAACCTTCAAGTCTTCCCAGTGGAGGACCCAAAGACCATGGAGCAGAGAAATGCCATCTCCCTTGTGTCCTGGTTGAATTCCTGACCTACAGAGTCTGTGAGCATGAAAAAATGGTTGTTTTCTTCCACAAAGTTTGGGGGTGGTTTGATACACAACAATAATAACTGGGACATATTTAAAAGGCTATTTGAACAAAAGAGAGCCTAATATTTTACTTTGCAGACTAAAATACCAATATAGCAGGGTTTAGTAACAACCACGAATTTCCTGCAGAGAATATAGTTTTCTGGGGCTTGATGAAGAAGTAACCCAATCAATGTGCCTTGAGAGTGAAAGTATTAGTATTATATTTGTTGTCAAGACCCTCCTCTCAGCAAAAATGCCAAAACTGGCATGAATGCAGGGACAGCTGAGATGCAGATGGCTGATCATGAGTGACTTTGCCTTCTTGAAAGCTGTCATGTTGTTTTATTGGCGCATGTCTAGATCCACAGTTTAAAAATCACTACAAGTGATTTTTGAAGACACAGAAGTATGAGTGAGAGTAGTATCTTAAGTTTGTTTTTGATAATATTAGAAAGCATCTTCTTAAAGTGGTGCTGAAAGCTTCAGTTTGTGAGATGCTTCAGGAAACCTGCATCACTCTCATTAACTACATCTTCAAGTCTAGGGAGTGAAGAACAGATAAGTCATTTAGGATTAGAGATAAAAGGAAGCTTAATAACCATCAACAATACCTTATCCTGGCAGAATTAACTAAAAAAAAATCTCATCCACCACCAGTCTATAGCTAACAGTCGTTCTAGAAGAAGAGAATAGGGAGAATGGGGAAAGAGGGAATATTTGAAGAGAGAATGGTATAGAATTTTGCAGAATTGGTGAAAAACGTGAGTATTAAATTTGAAGAATTGCAGTACATCCCAAGCAGCTTAAATGAAAAGAAATCCGAATGTAGACATAGCATTGAAACTGGACATCATGAGAGATTAAGAAAAAAAAACTTAAAATCAAGGAAAAAAATAGATTGCTTATAAAGGAGCAATTAGACAGCAGACATCTCAATGGCAACAAGAGGTCAGAAGACAATGGAAAATCCTTCATAGTGTTCTTGGTAAAATAACTGATAACCTAGAATTCTTTACCCAATTCAACTTTCGTTCAAGAGTAAAGGTGAATCCATCAACAAATGAATGGATAAACAAAATGTGGTACACACATACAATAGAATATTACCAGCCGTAAAGAGAAACAAAGTGCTGATGCATGCTACAGCTTAGATGAACCTTGAAAACATTATACTGAGTGAGATAAGTCAGCCCCCAAAAGACAAATATTGTATGATCCCACTTACATGAAATATCTAGAATAAGCAAGTGTGTAGAGACCAATGTTTATTAGTGGTTACCAGGGGTGGGCAGGGGGGAAGAGGAAAGGAGGACTCATTGCTTAGGGACGTTGAGTTTCTGTTAAGGGTGATGGTATAATCTGGGAATGGATAAGCGTGATGGTTGAACAACAAGATGAACATAATTAATGTCACTGAAGTGTGCATGTGAAGATTGTGGAAATGGTAAATACTTTGTTGTGGATATATTTACCACAATTTACTAAAAAAAGATAATTGTTTGAACTAAAATAAGAACAAGGTTTTGGGAAGCAGAGCCAACATAGTGCTATAGACAAAAGCCTCCATGCTGTCCCTCCACAGCACAGCTGAAAAACTAAGCAAAACAGAGACAAATGTCAATCCTGGAACCCTAAGTGTCAAATGAAGAGATAAAGAGCTCAACCAAGCACTGAATGGAATAAGAAACTGACAGAGAATAGAGGTAAGGAGAATACGAGCAGAGGTCCCCTATCAGCTAATGCAGCACGTATTTGCCATCTTGGACTCCTGTCAGAGATCAGTAGACAGGCTACATGGGAAAGCAGCTTCAGGGAGCTCTCAGCGGGAGACAGAGCACCCGGTAACCAGCAATACACACTTTCCCACCCCCAACCCTTCCTTCCCCTGCTTAGCCTCTAACACCTTCCAGCAGTCTGATCCGCCAATTCCTAGCAGGCTGAGTGACCATGGACCAGGAGGCACTGCCTCTATTCCTCATGGATTTGCCCCACTCACACCGGCTGACTCCTTCAGTGCCATTTCTTTGTTGCTGGTGTTGCTTTTTTTGGCTTCCTTTCGTTTCTTCCCTGTCTCTCACTTCCTCCCCCTCCTCTCTCTTGAACACCTGGCTCTGTGTGCCATCTATGCTTCTTCTTGACAGGCTGTGAAGCGCTGCTCAGCTGGGGAACTGCTTCCCAGGTCTGTGCTGCCAGGCGGGTGGGATCCCTGAGGGCTTTTTTTGTTTATGTCTTTTCTCTTTCTTTTTTCCTTTTTGTTTTTCTTCATTTCTTGGTTTCTCAACTCTTTCTACTTACCTTCTTTTCCTGTCTCCTAAATACCTGGTGCTGTGTGCCATCTCTGCCCCTTCCAGCCAGGCTGTACTGTGAGGCTTGGGAGCCACTTTCTGGTCTGGGAAGCTGCACCGGTGGGATCCCTGAGGAAGTTTCCTTTTTCTTTTAAACTTGTATTTATATATTTTTTCTCTTTTTCTTTTTTCCTTTTTGTTTTTCTTAAGTTCTTGGTTTCTCTTCACTCCAATGGCAGTCTCCCTCAGCACTTTTTTTTGTGTGTGTCCTGTTTCTCTCTACTCTCTCTCTTCTTTCCCACACCCAACCTAAGTCCACACATCACAACCTCTCCCTTCTCCCTCCCTTCTGCCCATCTGGACTGTGTGCTGAACATTGCACCCCCAAGCAGCACAGGTATGGCCTACCAGAACCTAACCTGCACTGACCCCCGGCCTGCCTTGTCGAGCCCAGTACATGCCACAAAGAACTCATCCCAGCCCGTCCCCTTCAGCTGGAACTGCCCTGCTGCACCACGGCTGAATGGCTGGCCCTGCCCGTTGGACAATGAGGTGAAAAATATCATGCCCACAGATGAGCGAATAACAAAGAATGCACAGCCCGCCTGCTCAGACACAACCAAATAATACAAAAGCAGGGTGAAACAAACAAATTTACTATCAATAAAAGAAGAAAATAACTACTGAATGTCCTAAAGACAGCAGACAATAAAAAAACATATAT
>NW_004443970.1:8259221-8262328 GCF_000243295.1 Trichechus manatus latirostris
AGATGACTTTCCAGTAGAAAAAAAGGTTCTGGAACTACCTGATAGGGGATTCAAATCTCTAATATTCAGAGCTGTCCAAAAGTTGAAGCAAAAAGCAGAAAAAAATGAGGAAAAAATAGACAAATTCGTGGAAAAGGCAGACAAATTCATGGAAAATACAGACAAAAAAATGGAAGAATTCAGGCAAATAATACAGGAACAAAATGTCAAAATAAATTCCCAACTAGAAATCATACAAAAACAACAATTAGAAATCCAAAAGATAAACAACAAGATTTCAGAAGTGGACAGTGTCATAGAAGGTCTGAGGAGCAGGTTTGAAACAATGGAAGACAGGATCAGCAAAATTGAAGACAAATACTTGAATACTACTTGGTATGAGGAATAATCAGAAAAAAGAAGGAAGAAAAATGAAGAAACCCTGAGAATGATGTGGGATACAATCAAAAGCAAAACATATGAGTGATAGGAGTTGCAGTACAGGGGGAGAAAACAGAAAACACAGAGAATATCATTGAAGAATTGCTGACAGAAAACTTCCCTAATATCATAAAGGATGAAAAGCTGACTATCCAAGAAGCTCAACGAACCCCATACAGGATACACCCTAAAAGAAAATCACCAAGGCATATCATAATCACACTCGCTAAAAGCAAAGACAAAGAATCCCGGGAGCAGCTCGAGAAAAACAAAAAGTCATATACAGAGGGGAAACAATAAGACTGAGGTTTGATTATTCAGCAGAAACCATGCAGGCAAGAAGGCAGTGGGATGACGTATATAAAACCTTGAAAGAAAAAAACAGCCAACCAAGAATAGTATATCCTGCAAAACTCTCATTCAAATATGATGGTGAAATTAGGACATTTCCAGATAAACAGAAATTAAGATAATATGTAAAAACCAAACTAAACTTACAAGAATTCTTAAAGAGAGTCCTTTGGTTTGAGAACAAACAACATCAGACAACAGCCTGAATCTAGGAGTCAAGATTGCACCAGCCAGATACCAACCTAGGAAATGAACTCTCAAAGACTATTCAAAACCAAAAGATTTACAACAGGGAACCAGAGAGGTTAATCTGTAAATGCAAAATGTCAGAACAATAAAAGAGGGAATAAAAGGTGCAGGTATAGAACTTTCTAATGGAGAGGAAGGCAAGATATACCAAGTAATAATAGACCGGTTCAAATCTAGGAAGATAAGGGTAAATTTCAAGGTGACCACAAAGAAAATCAACAAACCTACTCATCAAAATAAAGAAGAAAAATACAAAGTCTCAGTAAAAACAAAATCTACAAAAACAAAAAAAAAAATGAAAAAAAAAAGTCTACAAACAAAAAGAATTCATCACAGGAGAGTAAGAGGAACAAAGAAAATGTCAGCATGACAAAAAAAAAAAAAAAGCCCAATAAAATGACCGCAATAAACTCACACATACCAATAATTAAGCTGAATATAAATGGCCTAAATGAACCCATAAAGAGACAGAGAGTAACAGAACTGATAAAAAAAAAAAAAAAGCATCCATCAATACGCTGTCTTCAAGAAACACACCTTAGAAACAAAGATATAAATTTATTAAAAACCAAAGGATGGAAAAAAAAATATCAAGCAAACAGCTACCAAAAAAAGAGCAGAAGTAGCAATACTAATCTCAGATAAAATAGACTGTAAAATAAAATCCACCATAAAAGACAAAGAAGGGCACTATATAGTGATTAAAGGGAAGATTCATCATGAAGACATAACCATAATAAATATCTATGCACTCAATGACAGGGCTCCAAAATACATAAAATAGACTTCAACAGCACTTAAAAGATAAATTGAGAGTTCCACAATAATAGTATGAGACTTCAACACACCACTCTCGGTAAAGGACAGAACATCTAGAAAGAAACTCAACAAAGATACAGAAGATCTAAAGGCCACAATCAGCCAGCTTGAACTCATAGACATATACAGAACACTCCACCCAACAGCTGCAAAGTACACGTTCTTTTTCGATGCACATGGAACGTTCTCTAGAATAGACAACATCTTAGGCCACAAAGCAACCCTCAACAAAATCCAAAACACTGAGATAATACAGAGTATCTTTTCTGATCACAATGCCATCAATGTAGAAATTAACAACAGGAAGAGCAAGGAAAAAAAAATCAGTTACATGGAAACTGAATAACACTGTGCTTAAAAACCACTGGGTAATAGAAGAAATCAAAGATGGAATAAAAAAAATTCCTGGAATCAACTAAGAATGAAAACACATCATACCAAAACCTTTGGGACACAGCAAAGGCAGTGTTCAGAGGTCAATTTATAGCAATAGATGAACACCTGAAACAGAAGAAAGGGACAAAATCAAAACATTAGCTACACAACTCGAACAAATAGAAAGAGAACAGCAAAAGAAGCCCACAGGCACCAGAAGAAAAGAAATAATAAAGATCAGAGCAGAAATAAATGAAATAGAGAATAGAAAAACAATACAAAGAATCAACAAAATCAAAAGTTGGTTCTTTGAAAGCATCAACAAAATCGACAAACCACTGGCCAAACTGACAAAAGAAAAACAGGAGACGATGCATATAACCCAAATAAGAAATGAAATGGGGGACATTACAACAGACTTAACTGAAATAAAAAGGATCATAACAGAGTATTATGAAAAAAAATACTCCAACAATTTTGAAAACCTAGAGGAAATAGGCAAATTTTTAGAAACACACTAGCTACCCAAACTAACACAAAATGATGTTGAAAATCTGAATAGATCCATAACAAGAGAAGAGATTGAAAAGTTAATAAAAAAACTCACAGCAAAAAAAGCCCTGGCCCAGGTGGCTTCACTGGAGAATTCTATCAAACAGTCAGAGATGAGCTTACACCAGTACTACTCAAACTGTTTCAGAACATAGAAAAGGAAGGAATGCTTCTGAATTCATTCTATGAAGTCAGCATAACCCTGATACCAAAACCAAGCAAAGACACGACAAAAAAAAAAAAGAAAATTACAGACCAATATCTCTTGTGAATACATATGTGAAAATTCTCAACAAAATTCTAGCCAATAGAATTCAGCATCATATCAAAAAAATAATACA
>NW_004443970.1:8262428-8276760 GCF_000243295.1 Trichechus manatus latirostris
ATCATATCAAAAAAATAATACACCACCACCAAGTAGGATTCATACCAGGTATGTGAGGATGGTTCAACATTAGAAAATCAATCAATGTAATTGATCACATAAATAAAAGAAAAGAATCACATGATCATCTCAATCAATGCAGACAAGTCATATGACAAAGTCCAACACCCATTCCTGATAAAACTCTCAATAAAATAGGTATAGAAGGGAAATTCCTCAACATAATAAAGGGCATGTATACAAAACCAACAGTTAACATCAGTCTTAACGGAGAGAGGCTAAAAACTTTCCCCTTGAGAACAGGAGCAAGACAAGGAAGCCCTTTATCACCACTCCTATTTAACATTGTCCTGGAAGTCCTAGCTAGAGCAATAAAACAAGAAAAATAAATGAAGCCTTCCAAACTGGTAATAAGAAGTAAAACTGTCCCTATTTGCAGATGATATGATACTATACATTGAAAGTCCAAAAGACTCCATGAGAAAACTACTGGAACTAATAGAAAGATTCAGTAAAGGAGCAGGATACAAGATAAACATACAAAAATCAGTTGGATTCCTATATACCAATAAAGAGAATGAGGAAAAGGAAATCAGGAAAACAATATCATTTATAATAACCCCTAAAAAAATAAAATACTTAAGAATAAATCTAACCAGAGATGTAAAAGACCTATACAAAGAAAACTACAAAACACTACTGGAAGACACCAAAAGAGATCTACATATATGGGAAAACATACCATGCTCATGGATAGGTAGACTCAACATTGTGAAAATGACAATTCTACCCAAAGTTATTTACAAATACAATGCAATCTTGATCCAAATACCAACAACATTCTTTAAAGAGATGGAAAAACTAATCATTAACTTTATGTGGAAAGGGAAGAGGCCTTGGATAAGTAAAGACTATTGAAGAAGAAGAATAAAGTAGGAGAACTCACACTACTTGACCTCAGAACCTACTATAAAGCTACGGTAGTCAAAACAGCCTGGTACTGGTACAACAACTGATACACTGACCAATGGAACAGAATTGAGAACCCAGATGTAAATCCATTGACTTATGGTCACCCGATCTTCAGCAAGGGTCCAAAGTCCATCAAATGGGGAAAAGATAGTCTTTTTAACAAATGATGCTGGCAAAACTGGATGTCCATCTGCAAAAAAATGAAACAGGACCCATACCTCACACCATTCACAAAAACTAATTCAAAATGGATCAAAGACCTAAATATAAAACGAAAAACTATAAAGATAATAGAAGAAAAAATAGGATCAATGCTAGAGATGCTAATATCCGGTATTAACAGGATACAAACCATAACTAACAACATGCAAACTCCAGAAGATAAGCTAGATAACTGGGATCTTCTAAAAATTAAACACTTATGCTCATCAAAAGATTTCAGCTAAAGAGTAAAAAGAGAACCTACAAACTGGAAAAAAAAAATTGGCTATGACAAATCCAACAAAGGTCTAATTTCTAAAATCTACAGGAAAATCCAACACCTCTACAACAAGAAGACAAATAATCCAGTTAAAAAATGGGCAAAGGAAATGAACAGACACTTCACCAATGAAGACATTCAAGTGGCTAACAGACACTGAGGAAATGCTCGACATCACTAGCCATTAGAGAATGCAAATCAAAACCACAGTGAGATACCATCTAATCCCGGCATTACTGGCAGGAATCAAAAAAACAGAAAATAATAAATACTGGAGAGGCTGTGGGGAGATTGGAACTCTTATGGACTGCTGATGGGAATGCAAAATGGTACAACCACTTTGGAAAACAATGTGGTGCTTTCTTAAAAAGCTAGACTTAGAAATACCATATGAGCCAACAATCCCATTCCTAGGAATATATCCTAGAGAAATAAGAGCTGTTACACGAATAGACATATGTACATCCATGTTCATTGCAGCATTGTTCACAATAGCAAAAAGATGGAAACAACCTAGATGTCCATCAACAGATGAACAGATAAACAAACTGTGGTACATACACACAATGGAGTACTATGCAATGATAAAGAACAATGATGAATCTGCAAAGCGTCTCAGAACATGGATGAATCTGGAGGGTATTATGCTGAGTGAAATAAGTCAATCACAAAAAGACAAATATTACATGAGACCTCTACTATAAAAACTCATGAAAAAGTTTACACACAAAAAGAAACAATCTTTGATGGTTATGAGGGAGGGGAGGGGTGGGGATGGAAAAACACTAAGTAGACAATAGATAAGTGGTAACTTTGGTAAAGGGTAAGACAGTACACAGTACTGGGGAAGCCAGCACAGCTTGTACAAGGCAAGGTCATGGAAGCTCCATAGACACATCGAAACTCCCTGAGGGACCAAATTACCTGGCTGAGGGCTGTGAGGACCATGGTCTCGAGGAACATCTAGCTCAACCGGTATATTGTAGTTTATTAAAAAAAAAAAAATTCTACATTCTAAAATAAGAACAATGAATTATGGGATTTACAACTGTGCATAAGAAAAATGTATGACAACAGCTTAAAGGCTGGGAGGGTAAAACTGGAAGTTTACTGTTGTAAGGTTCTTATGCTATATATGAAGTGATATGCCACTTGAATGTAGACTGTGTTAAAGACGTACAGTATAAATCATAAAGCAACTACTAAAAATAACAGAACAAATTCATAGCTAATAAACTAACAAAGGAGATAAAAAGAAAATCATTTAAAAAAATAGTAAAGGTGAAATAGACCTTTTCAGATAAACTGAGAGCAGTGCGGATCTATTGTGAGCTCAGAAAACTTAAGCTTTTAGGATCCTTGCATGCGCGCCTTCCATTTTTTAAAAAAATTTTATTTTAAAATAATTTTAGAGTTACAGAAAAGTTGCAAACATAATACAGCAAGTTCATCTAGCTTTCCCTAATTTTTTTTAAAGCATTTTACTGTGGTTCAGGTAAAAGTTTACAGAACAAATTAATTTCCCAATCAACAATTTATACACAGGTTGTTTTCGTGACATTGGTTGCAAACTCCTGAATGTGTCAACACTCTCCCCGCTTCCTCCCTGGGTTCTCCATGTCCATTCACCCAGTTTTCCCTCCCCTACCTTCCTTCTGAACTTTGCTTTTGGGCAAGTGATGCGCTTTAGGTCTCGTATAGTTGATTGTTCTGAGGTGCACGTTTCTCACTAGTGTTATTGTTCATCTTATAGGCCTGGCTATTGTATGGCTATCATGTGATCTCAGGAGTGATTTCAGTTCCAAGTTTGAATGGTGTCTGAGGGCCATAGTCTTGGGGGTTCCATCAGTCTCTATCAGACCAGTAAGTCTGGTCTTATTTATGAGTTTGAATTTTGTTCTACATTTCTCTCTCACTCTGTCCATGACCTACTACTGTGGTCCTAGTTAGAGCAGTCAGTAGTGATAGCTGGGTACCATCTAGTTCTTCTGGTCTCAAGCTAGTGGAGGCCTTGGTTCATGTGGTCCACTAGTCATTTGAACTAATTGTTTCCTTGAGTCTTTGGTTTTCTTTGCTCTTCTTTGCTCTGGGTGGAAGAGACCAATTGTTGTATCTCAGATGGCTGCTCCCAAGCTTTTAAGACCCCAGTTGCTACACACCAAGGTGGGATGTAGAACATTGTCTATATAGATTATGATATGCCAATTGACCTAAAGCTTTCTCTAATGTTAACGTCATATACATACAAACTACATGCATCAAAACTGAGAAATTAACAATGGTATAATGCTATTAACCAAACTATAAACTTTTTTTTTTTAGATTTCACCAATTTTTTCACTAATGTCTTCTTTTCTCCAAGATTCAGTCAAAAATACCATATTGCATTTTGATTCCTTCCATTTTAAGCTACATATCCTTTAATCACCTCCTCATATGATAATTTTATAATATAATTTTCTATACAGAAAGAAGATAATTCAGTCTTCCCTCTAACATAGTTGATGAAAATTTTATTTTTTGTTATTGACAGTTTAGAAAATTTTCTTTCAGCTTTACAGTATGTTCAGGGAAATTTGGGAAAATCTCTGTGAAATTTCTTTCACATATGAGCTGTACATATATGGTGTGTTTATGATTGTATGCACTGCATTCTCAAATATAGTCTTGATAGATAAAAGCTTCTGTTTTGACTAGGCATTGGGTAAGAATTAAATTCTCCATGTCCAGTCTGATGATTGGAAGAATTTTTCACAGACTAGCTTTTGACTCTACACATCTTAAATTTTTCCCTCCACTATCCACACATTATTGGTGCTGGGCATTGTAGGACTTAGTAACATCTCAATACAACCTCTGGTGCTGGGTGCTAGGTAAGCAGTATGTGGATGGGAACCATCCCTACATCTGTATGTCCATCAATAACTGAGCTATACATGCAATGACTACAAACCACGTAATACATCTCATGAAACTCAAAGTAAAAGTAGGCCAACTCAGCCTCCCCCTAGCCAGTTTCCCCAAATCCCATGGCCACTCCAGTGCCACCAACATGAGGGACAGTATGACGGAGCAGAAGTCAGAAAAAAAATTGGTTAATTAATAAAAATATTATGCTATTTTTCTGGATTTTTGATGTTTGTTGTATTTGTCAACTTTCAAAAGTTTGTAATTTGATGAAATTCTTTTTCTCATTCTTAATATAGACTCTCATGCTTAATTTTGTATTCTTAGTTTTGTATTATTTTTCTTCAAATAGGCCCCAAATTACATAAGCCTAAAGCCACAAGAAACCAGACTGGCCATTGACTGAGAATTAGCACTCACAGATGTCAGTGAAAGGGCTACTAAAGGATGATCTGCAGGATGAGAAAAATGAACTCAGAAGGAAGACATGGAATTCAACAGACAATAGAACAAATAAGTAAAATCAATTTTACAGTAATAATAAATATAAACCATTCCTCATTGCTCTGGGTACAATATAAACACCGTAATGTGCTTGTTGTTATTGTTCTGTGCCGTCCAGTCAATTTCCCCATGTGACAGAGCAGAAAGGCACCATAGGGTTTTCTAGGCTATAATCTTTATGAGGAGCCCTGGTGGTCTAGTGGTTAAGAGCTTGGCTGCCAAACAAAATGTTGGCAGTTCAAATCCACCAGCCACTCCTTGGAAACCCTATGGGGCAGTTCTACCCTGTCCTATAGGGTTGCTATGAGTTGGAATCAACTTGACGGCAAAGGGTTTGGTTTGGTTTTGATTTTTGTTTTAATCTTTAAGGAGCAGATCTTCAGGTTTTTCTCCTGCAGAGCTGCTGTGTGGGTTCCAATTGCTGAGTGCTTATCCATTGCACCACCAGAGCTCCTTCTTTAACCCCTTGTTGTTGTGCTTACAAGGTCCTATATGATGTGGCCCTTGCTTACTTCCAGCTTATGGTGACTACTCCCGCTCACCACCTACTAGAGAACAACCCTAACTTCTTTTAGTCTATTACATTTGCACTCTCGTCTTTGGGCATTCTCACATTCAATTCCCTCTCACTGTAACACTTTTCCTCTTTCTTCTTTGCCTATACGTCCTCCAGATTTCACCCATTTGCCCTGGGATGCTCGACCATTTCAACCTAGATTAGGGATCCCTCCAGTCTGCTCCCAGACACCCAATACTGTAATGTTGTTGTTTCTTGTTGTTAGGTGCTATTGAGTCGGTTCCGACTCATAGTGACCCTATGTACTACAGAACGGAACACTGCCTGGTCCTGCCCCATGCTCACAATAATTGTTATGCTTGAGCCCACTGTTGCAGCCACTGTGTCAATCCATCTCTTTTTTGCTGACCCTGTACTTTACCTACCTTCTTGTAATTAACCCTTTGCTTGTCCACATATCCCACTACACTGGTCTCCTGAAGACAGAGACAGGGCCTGATTTGTTCCCTGCTGTATCCTAGCTCTGAGCCCAGAGCCTGGAACCAGGTAGGCAATCCTTAAATATATGCTAAAAAAATGGATAAACGACAAACACAGATTTGAATCAAACCTTATGCTTTTCAACGCTTCTTTCAAATAGTGCTAATAGGTATTAGTTCATTTCCCTGCCTCCCCCATGCATTTGACAGTTTGTCGTACTGTGGGGGCTTTGTGATGCTGGAAGCTATGCTACCAGTATTCAAATACCGGCAGGGTCACCCATGGTGGATAGGTTTCAGCTGAGCTTCCAGACTAAGACAGACTAGGAAGAAGGACCTGGTGGTCTACTTCTGAAAAGAATTAGCCAGTGAAAACCTTATGAATAGCAGCGGAGCATTGTCTGATATAGAGCCGGAAGACGAGCCCGTCAGGTTGGAAGGACTCAAAATACGACTGGGGAAGAGCTGCCTCCTCAAAGTAGAGTCAGCCTTAATAATGTGGATGGAGTCAAGCTTTCGGGACCTTCATTTGCTGTGTGGCACAACTCAAAATGAGAAGAAACAGCTGCAAACATCAATTAATAACTGGAACATGGAATGTACGAAGTATAAATCTAGGAAAACTGGAAATCATCAAAAATGAAATGGAACACATAAACATCAATATCCTAAACATTAGTGAGCTGAAATGGACTGGTACTGGCTATTTTGAATTGGATAACCATATGGTCTACTATGTCGGGAGCGACAAAGAGGAATGATGTTGCATTCATCATCACAAAGAACATTTCAAGACCTATCCTGAAGTACAACACTGTCAGTTGTAGGATAATATCCATACACCTACAAGGAAGAACAGTTAATATGACTATTCAAATTTACGCACCAACCACTAAGGCCAAAGATGAAGAAATTGCAGATTTTTACCAACTTCTGTAGTCTGAAATTGATCAAACATGCAATCTGGATGCATTGGTAATTACTGGTGATTGGAATGCGGAAGTTGGAAACAAAGAGGAAGGATTGATAGTTGGAAAATATGGCCTTGGTGATAGAAACAATGCCGGAGATTGCATGATAGAATTTTGCAAGACCAACGACTTCTTCATTGCAAATACCTTTTTTTAACCAACATAAACGGTGACTATACATGTGTACCTCACCACATGGAATACACAGGAATCAAGCTGACTACATCTGTGGAAAGAGACGATGGAAAAGCTCAGTATCATCAGTCAGAACAAGGCCAGGGGTCAACTGTGGAACAGACCATCAATTGCTCATATCCAAGTTCAAGATGAAACTGATGAAAATTAGAACAAGTCCATGAGAGCCAAAGAACGACCTTAAGTATATCCCACATGAATTTAGAGGCCATCTCAAGAATAGATTTGATGTGTTGAACACTAATGACTGAAGACCAGATGAGCTGCGGAATGAATTCAAGGACATCATCCAAGAAGAAAGCAAGAGGTCATTAAAAAGACAAGAAAAAAAGAACAGACCAAAATGGATGTCAGAAGAGACTCTGAAACTTGCTGTTGAACAACGAGTAGTTAAAGTGAAAGGAAGAAATGATGAAGTAAAAGAGCTGAACAGAAGATTTCAAAAGGCTGCTCAAGAAGACGAAGTAAAGTATCGGAAGAGGCTGCATAGGTCCAGCTCACTGTTATTACTCCCCATTGCTAAACCCCAGCATTGTCTCGTGATCTTTTCTTTCCCTCCCATTCCAGTCTCTATTAAACGTTTAAGATTAAATGATGTTCCTCCTTGGAAGGTAGAAAACAAGTGATAATGATCTGGGAATGAAAAACCAAACAAAGCACCCGTCTTGTGACAAGAAAACCAGGATGTCGCCAGATAACCCCCAAGAATGCTAGTAAAAGATTAACTTATCCGGGACCTGACCACCTCAATGAGGAACTAACACAAACTTCTAAGACCTATAATCCTGTCCCTATAAAGCCTTTGGCCTGTCTCCAGTTGGAGGAGATGGGTTTTTGGAGGAATCTATTCCCCTCTGTCTCCTATATGTTATCTATATATAGAGATAGATAGATAATAAAACTCTTGCTGCTCACCTTTCTGCGAATTGGCTTTTGTGGCAGGCAGTTCCAATCAGCGTTATTGCAGTAACAGTATTACAATGACATGCAAAGATCTAGAGATAGAAAACCAAAAGAGAAGAACACGCTCAGCATTTCTCAAGCTGAAAAAACTGAAGAAAAAAATTCAAGCTTTGATTTGCAATATTGAAGGATTCTATAGGGAAAATATTAAATGACTCAGGAAGCATCAAAAGTAGATGGAAGGAATACACAGAATCACTATACCAAAAATAATTGGTCGACGTTCAACCATTTCAGAAGGTAAAGCATATGATCAGGAACCAGTGGTACTGAGGGAAGAAGTCTAAGCTGCACTGAAGGCATTGGTGAAAAACAAAGTTTTAGGAATTGACAGAATATCAATTGAGACGTTTCAACAAAAGGATACAGTGCTGGAAGTGCTCACTCCTCTATGCCAAGAAATTTGGAAGACAGCTACCTGGCCAATTGACTGGAAGAGATCCATATTTATGCCTATTCCCAAGAAAGGTGATCCAACCTAATGTGGAAATTATTGAACAATATCATTAATATCACACTCAAGTAAAATTTTGCTGAAGATCATTCAAAAGCTGCTGCAGCAGTACACCGAAAAGGAACTGCCAGAAATTCGGGCCGGATTCCAAAAAGGACATGGAACCAGGGAAATCACTGCTGATGTCAGATGGATCCTGGTTGAAAGCAGAGAATACCAGAAAGATGTTTACCGGTGTTTTATTGACTATGCAAAGGCATTCGACTGTGTGTATCATAACAAATTGTGGATAACATTGGGAAGAATAGGAATTCCAGATCACTTAATTGTGCTCATGAAGAACCTGTACATAGATCAAGAGGCAGTCATTCGAACAGAGCAAGGGGATACTGTGTGGTTTATAGTCAGGAAAGGTGTGTGTCAGGGTTGTATCCTTTCACCATACCTATTCAATCTGTATGCTGAGCAAATAATTCAAGAAGCTGGATTATATGAAGAAGAATGCGGCATCAGGATTGGAGGAAGACTCATTAAGAACTTATGTTATGCAGATGAGACAACCTTGCTTGCTGAAAGTGAAGAGGACTTGAAGCACTTACTGATGAAGATCAAAGACCACAGCCTTCAGTATGGATTACACCTCAACATAAAGAAAACAAAAATCCTCACAAATGGACCAATAAGCAACATCATGATAAATAGAGAAAAGATTGAAATTGTCAAGGATTTCATTTTACTCGGATCCACAATCAACATCCATGGAAGCAGCAGTCAGGAAATCAAAAGACGCATTGCAATGGGCAAAATTGCTGCAAAAGACCTCTTTAAAGTGTTGAAAAGCAAAGATGTTACCTTGAAGACTAGGGTGCGCCAAGCCATGGTGTTTTCAGTCACCTCATACGCAGTTGAGAGCTGGACAGTGAATAAGGAAGACGGAAGAAGAATTGATGCCTTTGAATTGTGGTGTTGGCAAAGAATAGTGAATATACCATGGACTGTCAAAAGAATGAACAGATCTGTCCTGGAAGAAGTACAACCAGAGTACTGCTTTGAAGCAAGAATGGTGAGACTATGTCTCACATACTTTGGACATATTATCAGGAGGGATCAATCCCTGGAGAAAGACATCATGCTTGGTAAGGTAGAGGGTCAGCGAAAAAGAGGAAGACCCTCAAGGAGATGGACTGACACAGTAGCTGCAACAATGGCCTCAAGCATAACAAGGATTGTGAGGATGGTGTAGGACCCGTCAGTGTTTCGTTCTGTTATACACGGGGTTGCTATGAGTTGGAACTGACTGGATGCTCCTAACAACAACAACATGCCTCTGCCTTAGTAGCAGGAAAAGCACTTATGAAGTCAAGTGAAGATAATCTTCTTCTGTTGACTGAAGCCTAGGTATGGCAACTTAGGCTACATGGTACAGGAGACACTGTAGACACATTTGGTGCCCCTTCCATATGCCCTCAACTAAGCCAGAGGTGGCCCGCAAAGAGATCCCACATCAGCCCAGAGCTCTGTGCCTCTCTCTGCCTGAGAACACTCTCTCTGGCTGCAGGAATTTGTTTGGAAGTGCCGGGGAGTTGACATGCCAGGAGGAAATCTCAACCAATGAGGGACAGCTGCCTCACCTGCGGTGGGACAATTCCAAGGCATATTCCACATGGTCTGTCGGTGGTCTCTGGCACAAGTGAGCCCCAGTTGCCCACAGTCGACTTCCCCACTCCCTCACATGCTTCCTGGGCTCACCTCCAACTTAACTATTTGCACCCAAACCCGGTAAGATGCAGGACCATGGTTCCAAACACCACTTGTCATACCTAGCAGCGCAGATGCGGCAGGTGCAGGGGCTGGGCAAAATTCTGTTTGGTCCCAGGATATAGCTCTGGAAGACAGTGGTCTGAGAAAAAGAATTATTGAATACGTGAATTTTTATAAAACAAATCTGTCTCCTAAAAACTTTAGGAAGCTTCAGACTCCAAACCAGAGTACTGAAAACTGGTAACCCTCAAGTAGATTCTGACTTATGGCGACCTCATGTGTGTCAGAGTAGACACACATACTCCACAGGATTTTCAGTGACTGATTTTTCCGAAGTAGATCACCAGGCCTTTCTTTCCAGTAGCCTTTAAGTGGACTGGAACACAGCCAAGTGTGTTAACCATTTGCACCACCCAGGGACTCCAGAACACTGAAAGGAGAATCTTAAAAGCAGAACAGTTTATAGACAGATCCAGAGAGAGACAAGCATCGAAAAGCAAAATCTTGGGTAACAGGCATTTCACTGAAGTTACTAAAGTAAGAATAGTACCTCTCCTGCCAGCCCATTGGCTGTCCTCCTTCATTTCACATGGGGCTGGGACCCAGCCTTCAGGGAGCTCAGAAAACCTGCTCCTGCTACCTGTAAAAATCTTTAGTATTTGACAGCAACTGGGACCAATTGGGACGGTTTCTATGCTCTGACTCATTACACAGAAGCAAGGCTACTGGAAAGAAATCTCTAAGCAAGGGAGATTAGAGGGCCTTCAAATGGTTAATACGCTCGGCTGCTAACTGAAAGGTTGGAAGTTTGAGTACACCCAGAGGCACCTCAGAAGAAGGGCCTCGTGATCTGCTTCGGAAGTATCAGCCATTGTCTTAGTCATCTAGTGCTGCCATAACAGAAATACCACAAGTGTATGGTTTTTACAAAGAGAAATTTATTTCCTCACAGTCAAAGTAGCCTAAAAGTCCATATTCAGGGTGTCAGCTCCAGGGGAAGGCTTTCTCTCTTTCGGGCTTCTCATCAGTGTTCACCCGGACTAGGAGCGTCTCTGCCCAGGGACCCCGGTCCAAAGGACGTACTCTGCTCCCGGCACTACTTTCTTGATGGTATGAGGTCCCCCTGTCTCAGTGCTCACTTCCTTCTTTTATCTCAACACATTGCCTCAGGACACAATCCAGTCTTGTAGATCAGGTCCTGCCTTACTAACACAGCTGCCAGCCATCCTCCCTCATTAACATCATAGAGGCAGGATTCACAACACAGTACCAGGAATCACGGCCCAGCCAAACTGATACACACAGTTTTGGGGAGACATAATTCAAACCATGACAGCCATTAAAAAACCTATGGGGCACAGTTCTACTCTGACACACGTAGGGTTACCATGACTCAGAATCGACTGCACAGCAACTGGTTTGCTTTTTGGTTTTCATCATTGCCTGGTTTGCATTCTGCTCATCTGGAAAAGGAAAAGCCAATCCCTGATCCCTCTCAAGGCCCCTCCAAATGCCCTGGACTTGGGGTCAAACTGGCCAGGAGCAAACCACCTCCATGGAGGAGTCACCGCCCTTAGGTAGGGAAGCTCGGCCACATGCTTGGCAGGTTCCTGGACTGTAACTATCTCTATATCTGCGGGAGGCTCCAGACTCCAAACTGGAGCACTGGAAGAGGAGAGTCCTACAAGCAGAACAGTTTATAGACAGATCAGGGAGAGAGAAAGGGAGATTCCATCTCTGGAGTTGGCTGTCTGCAAACGGGGAGTTAGACTCGCGAAGAGATTTCCAAAGAGAACTGAAGTCCGCAGATGGTAAATCTATCAACCATAGACGGAGTTGGAGAACAGCCCAATAGGTGCCCTTGTGTGCTATTTGGGGACTATTGTGTCTGTATGTTTGCAATCCCTATCCCTTTTACACCTTCAGGCTGGGGTCTGCTAAGAAAAATAACCTGGCTTGGAATGGTGTTCTTCAGCGCCACTTGAGAGTTTGAAAAACCCCTGGATAGGAAAATAATCCCAGTGAGCCAAGTCTGTCTGCACTTGGCGAGGCCCTACACCCAAAATACACAGAAGAGCACTCCGCTTTGAAAGGCCTGCAGTATTCCTATCTGAGTCATCTGAAAACAAACAAAAAGAGACCTAAACAAACAAACCTAATTGTGCACAGAAACGCAGCCAGGTTTCCAGCTTGGCTTCCTCTCTGTTTTCATTAGTCAGAAGCCAATATATGCAGCTTTCATGGCATCCAGAGCAAGCACAAATATTAAAAACAAATTGCCAAGGTTTCTCTCCCTTCCCTCCTGCCTTCATGGTGCACCGCACAAGCCAAGCTCCTGCCTTCTCTGACTTGGCTTTCAAACGCCTTTCTACCTTCAGTCTTGATGGACAGCTGCCTGATGACCAGGCTGCCCACCTGGCCGTGGATGGCTAGCCACCCTGGCCGTGACATTGATAAACATCGTGGACGGCTAGCCACCCTGTTGATGAACATCAACAACTACTGGACACTTGGAAGAAATGAAGAAAGAAATGTTTGGGATATTGGGATATTGTTGTTTTTGTCATTTGTCAATGAAACTTGTTTGAAAACCAGACCCAAGCTTTTGAGATGAGGGTGAAGTGTTTGGAGGCTTAGAAGAGTGGCAACAGTGAAAGGCCGAAGAAAAGAGAGGGGGCAGTGGTGGCTTAATGGTAGAATTCTTGCCTTCTATGCAGGAGTCTTGGGTTCGATTCCCGACCAATGCACCTGAAGGCTTGTGTGTTGCTATGATGCTGAACCTACTTCAGCAGAGCTTCCAGATTAAGACTATGAAGAAAGTCCTGACAATCTGCTTCAGAAAAATCAGCCAGTGAAAACCTTATGGAACACAATGGTCCAATCCTGTGGTGCATGGGGTCGCCATAAGTTGGAGGCCAGCTCAACAGCAGCTAACAACAACAAAGAAAAGAGAAGTGAGAACTGTCTAGGGAAATTAGAAGGCTTTCCAGGTAGTGTTGTGTTTCCAGTTAGGGTTAGAGATCATGAATGTATTGTGGCACCAATCTATATAATTTATGGATTTTCTCTAGCAAATATTTAACAACCCAGATGTTGGTACAGAGAAGGCAGACAACAGACTGGCTAGGGGCGGGCATTTTTTTTTTTTTGACAGGAGCCAGATAATAAATATTTTAGGGTTTGCAGGGCATATAGTCTCTGTCATAACTATTCAATTCTGCCTTTGTAGTGTGAAATCAGCCATAGACAGTATGTAAATGAATGAGCTCGGCTGTGTTCCAATAAAACTTTATTGATGGACTCTGAAACTTGAATTTAATACAGATTTCATGTGTTAAAAAACAAACAAAACGTGCCTGCCAGCCCAAATTCACTTAGAATCAAACTATTCATCACTCTTTGCCAGCACTCTCCCAGCTGCCTTTCTTTTTCCCTTCTTACTTAGAAGAAATACAACCAGACTGCCCCTTAGAAGTGAAGATGGCAAGACCGGCTTGCTTACTTTGGACATGTTATCAGGAAAGACCAATCACTAGAAAAAGGTATGTTTGGCAAAAACAAGGGAAACCCTCAATGAGATGAATTGACACAAGAGCCACAACAATGGACTCAGACATACCAAAGGTCATGAAGATGGTACAGGCTTAGGTAATGTTTTGTTCTGTTATACATAAGGTGGCCATGAGTCAGAGTTGATTTGATGGCAACTAACAACGATGACAACTTATTCCACTATTAGTGGGCATTCCACTATAATGGACATCTTCTACTTTTGTCCAACCATTTTCCTTTCTGATAACATCACCTAATTTCCTTTTGGAGAATCAACCCTTCCCCTAAACTTTAGTCCCTGTATTTGGTTGGAGGAAGCCCTGGAGTTGCAGTGGTTAAAGTACTTGCCTGATAATTGAAAGGTCGGTGGTTTAAACCCACCAGCCACTCTGTGGGCGAAAGATGTGGTAGTCTTCTTCTGTAAAAATTTACAGCCTTGGAGAAGGGGAGTAGGAAGCTGATGATAGGGAACACAGAATAGAGTAAGGATATTGTTGATGTGTTGTGAGATTGTTAACCATTGTCATAGGGCAACATTTGTAGTAACTGTCAAATGGGAGACTATTTTGTCCTGTA
>NW_004443970.1:8284526-8419156 GCF_000243295.1 Trichechus manatus latirostris
AAAAAAAAAAAAAAAGGTCAAGAAAGGAGAGGGTTGACATGTCGTGGGGTTGTTAACCAATGTCATAAAACAATATGTGTACTACTATTTAATGAGAAACTATTTGTTCTGTTAACCTTCACCTGAAGTACAATTAAAAAAAAAAAGTTCCATCAAATCTCTCAAAGAGTTCCATGCTACTTCCTTCAGGAAGCCTTCCTTCGTGCTTCCATTAGAACGTATCACTCCTTGCTATTGCTCTTGCACCAAATTTAATATGCCCAGTATTAGAAGTAGTTGTATATGGAAGAAGATGGAGAGCAATTTCTCCCTTGGGGAGAACACCAGAATAAATCTTTTGATAAGCTATTTGGGGTGAGGTGACGTGAGGGATAAGATCTCACAGTGCATGGTCGAGCAGCGCAAGATGGTTTCTACCCTGACTTTGAAGCTGGGTGGATCCTATTTTGGAAATAGGAGAAGAAATATTTTGATGTTCGTGAGCCAGAGAGAACTGCATCCCTTTGTATAAAGGAGGAGAGAGGAGTGCACTTTTAAAAGGCAATCTGGGAAGGGGAGGAAGGGAGCTAGTGAGGTTGAGGTTCTGGAAGGAAGGGTAGGAGAGGAAAAAACAAAAAAAACCACTCCTGGACCTGGGCAGCTGAGGAAGAACTTTGAAGAACAGAAGCATCCTGGATGGGCTGTTAAGCTGATGGCTGTGAAGGTACTACATACTCCTTTCTTTGTTTCCCCTATGAAGTTGCCAGTGAAGTCCACATTGCTCACAAATGTGGTTGTCCAAATGAGAAGTTCTAAAGGAGAACAGTTTCTGTGTGCCAGCTGAAGCAGGAAAAAGCAGACAAAACACATGCAAACGAAATCCAAAGTTAAAGCTGACTTCTAGGCTCCATTTACCTGCATGCTACCCCTAGTGGATGATAAAGCTCTTGGGAGGAAGGGGCCATTTTCACACATTTCAATATTTTTTAATGCATTTTGTACAATGCCTGGCACATAGGACACACCCAGATCTCTGTGATGAAAAAATAAATTAATGACCCGATCTGCAGTGAAACAAAAATTATGGTCTGAGAGCAGGAGAAACTGTTGTCAATGACTTAACATCTGGGACTCAGTATATATTGTGATCATTATTATGATACTCAATAGGCACATAGGTGGTGGTGTTGTTGTTAGGTGCCATCAACTTTGTTCAGACTCACAGCGACCCTATGTACTACAAAACGAAACCCTGCCTGGTCCTGTGCAATGCTCACAATCGTCATTATGCTTGAGCCCATCATTGCAGCCACTGTGTCAGTCCATCTTGTTGAGGGTTGCTGTGGATTGAATTGTGCCCCCCAAAAATGTGTATCAATTTCGTTAGGCTATGATTCCCAGTACTGTGTGATTATCCACCATTTTGTCATCTGATGTGATTTTCCTATGTGTTGTAAATCCTACATCTATGATGTTAATGAGGTGGAATGAGCAGCAGCTATGTTAGTGAGGCAGGACTCAATCTACAAGATTAGATTGTATCTTAAGCCAATCTCTTTTGAGGTATAAAAGAGATAAGTGAGCAGAGAGTCAAGAGGACCTCATACTGCCAAGAAAGCAACGTGGGGAGCAGAGCGCATCCTTTGGACCTGAGATTCCTGTGCTGAGAGGCTCCTAGACCAGGAGAAGATTGATGATAAGGATCTTCCTCCAGAGTGGACAGAGAGAAAGCCTTCCCCTGGAAGTGTTGCCCCGAATTTGGACTTCTAGCCTATTAGACTATGAGAGAATAAACTTCTGCTTGTTGAAGCCATCTACCTGAGGTATTTCTGTTATAGCAGCACTAGATAACTAAGACAAGGGTCTTCCTCTTTTTCATTGACCCTCTAATTTACTAAGCACATAGATAGTACACGTACATAGATAATAAGTGTTACATGACAGATTCTGGAGTCAAGTTATAAAAAATTTTTAACAAAGATTTTCTTTGGGAGTAAACCATATTGTTATAGCCAGGAAGCTTGGGACTCAAGAGGAGATATGAAGAACTTGAATTTGAGAAAGACAGCAATCTCTTTTATAGAACCTTTGAAGAAGTTAGTTGGGAAAAAGGGATAAGTTCTGGAAAGTTGTCATTTAAGCAAAGGCAGATCCTTCTGAAGTGGGGATAAGTTTGTAACTGGGTCACACATCATTTTTTTGTTTATTTGGAATAGGTGCAAGGGTTCTTGGCTTTACTCTAATGAAGTCTTAAGATACTACGGGTTTAGAAAATACCAGATAAACAAGGTTTATAGATGGAAGCGCCTGGGGCTGGTCTAAACTCTTCATGGTTGTTTCTGATTGATTTAAGGAAAAGACCACGTCCGTCCTCGTTGCTGGAGTTGTTAGGCGAAGGGGGCTTTTTTTTTTTTTTTTTTGTTATAGTTTGAGTAAGTTGGGACCCCTGGTTGTGCAGTGGTTAAGAGCTTGGCTGCTAACCAAAAGGTCGGCAGTTCGAATCCACCAGCCACTCTTTGGAAACTCTATGGGGCAGTTCTACTCTATCCTACAAGGTGGCTTTGAGTTGAAATCAACTCGACGGCAATGGGCTTGGTTTTTTTGGTTTTTGATACATGCAGCACTTCTTCCTTTGACCCTAATCACCCGCAACTAGGTCAGACCTCACAAGGTAAAGGGCACAGTCCTCCAGACTCCAAGACTTCAGATGCCAGAGGCAAGCTTGCTGTCCCCGTTACACCATCATTTCTGACATGCTGGCTACTGTTAAAGAAAATGCTCCCTCCCCCCGTTAAACTTAACTGTTCATAGAAACTAAACTTGTGATAAAGACAGTTCTGGGAAAATTTTAAATAACTAGATAAGCCATAGCTTATAACAAACCAATCCAAGTTGCCTCCTGCCAGTTAAGTGAATGACAACCAATCATTTAAAATTTCCCTTGTGGGAACCGGAAGAGGCTGCACAGTCCCTGCTCACTATTATTACTCCCCATTGCTAACCCCCATGTTGTCTCATGATCTTGTTTTTCCCTCCATTTCCAGTCTCTACAAAAGGTTTAAGATTAACTGATGTTCCTCCTTGGAGGGTGGAAAACAAGTGATAATGATCTAGGAATGACAAACCGAACAAAGCACCCATCTTGGGACAAGAAAACCAGGATGTTGCCAGATAACCCCCAAGAAAAGATTAACTCATCTGGGAAGTGACCACCTCAAGGGGGAGCTAACACAAACTTCTAAGACCCATAATCCTGTCTGTAAAAAAGCCCTCAGCCGATCTCCAGTTGGGGAGACAGGTTTTTTGGAGGAATCTATTCCCCTCTGTCTCCTATATATCGATATATAATAAAACTCTCGCTGCTCACCTCACTCCTGTCTCAGAATTGGCTATTGTGGCAGTAGGCTCCAATCCGCATTATTATGGTAACAGAATTGCCCTAACAGTCTGTACTAATCAAAATTGTAACGTAACAAGTCCTCCTCTTTGGAGGGGTGCTCCCCATTCTTGAACATTTTTTTTTTTTTTCAAGTTGTACTTTAGGTGACAGTTTAGAGAGCAAATTAGTTTCTCGTTCAACTATTTACACACAAATAGTTTTGTGACATTGGTTGCAACCCCCTTGATGTGTCAACCCTCTCCCTCCCACACTCCGATTACCTGTTTCCATCATCCAATTTTCCTGTCCCTTCCTGCTTTCTGGTCATTGCTTTTGGGCAGATGTTGCCCTTTTGGTCTCCAATACATGAAACACGTTGCTCATGTGTGTTATTGTTTATTTCATAGACCTGTCTCTCTTTGGCTGAAGGGTGAACATTGGGAGTGGCTTCAGTTCTGAGTTAAAAGGGTGCCCAGGGACCATAGTCTCAGAGGTTCTTCCAGTCTCTGTCAGACAAGTCTGGTCTTTTTTGTGTGTGTGTAAATTTGAATTTTGTTCTCCATTCTTTTCCTGCTCTATCCGGGGCCATCTATTGTGATTCCTGTCAGAGCTGTTGGTGGTGGTAGCTAGACACCATCTAGTTCTTCTGGGCTCAGGCTGGTGGAGGTTGTGGTACTTATGGTCCGTTAGTCCTTTGGACTAATATTTTGCTTGTGTCTTTGGTTTTCTTCATTCTCTTTTGCTCTGGACAGGATGGGACCAGTAGATGTATCGTAGTCAGCCTCTCACAAGCTTTTAAGATCTCAGACACGGGCCTAGATACATCCTAGAGAAATAAGAGCTGTCACATGAATACACATATGCACACCCATGTTCTTGTACAGTGTTTTTCTGCCCAATAAAACTTTTTAAGTCTAATTGACTTATTGATCAGAACTTTTCTTTCAACACTACAAATTTGGGATTTTCCCACAACCCCCTGAGGATACCAGCTGTAAGCTCGGGGGTCCCCAGCGTCCCCTCCCTTCTGACCTGCTGGCTCCCAGTACTCTCTTAGATTTGATAATCTACTAGAATGTCTCATAGAGCTCATGGAAAGCTCTATACTTATGATTATAGTTTTATTATAGCAAACAGTGTATAAATAAAGATATGCATAAGGTGAGGTCTGGGAGGGTTCCCAGTGAGAAGCTTCTGCGCCCCAAAAAGGAATGTGCTACCCTCCCACATGCATTGATATTTTTTACCAACCAGGAAGCCCATGGGACTTCCATGTCCAGGACCTTTACTGGGGCTCATTAGGCATGATTGATTGAATCAGCTCATCCATTCCTCTATGCCCACCCCCTCACCCCCGAGTTTGGGCTAATATCAAGAGGTGGTCTTTCTGAACTGTCCGCAGACCCCACCTGAATCACCTGATTAGCATAAACCCTCAAGTGTGGTCTGGAGGCCTAGAGATAGCAACCCAAAACCCAAACCCATTGCCATTGAGTCAATTCCGACCATAGTGAACCTGTAGGACAGAGTAGAAGTGCTCCATATGGTTTCCAAGGGGCTGCTGGTGGATTCGAACTGCTGACCTATTGATTAGCAGCCTGAGCTCTTAACCACTGTGCAATCAGGCCTCCAGAGATAACAAAGCAACTCAATTACTCAGGAAATTCAGGGGTTTAGAGTTCTGTCTCAGCAATCAAGGACAAAGGCCAATTTCTTAAGGTAAAGTTAACCCCACAGATGTGATGGCTGTTTCCAAGGTTGTGAGCAAGGGGCCTCTGAGGAAGAGGAGTCAGGAAGAACTGCATAATTGGTTCTACAAAGATATATTATGCATCAGGCACTGTGTTACTATTCTCTGCCCTCAAGGAGAGTGGAAGTGACAGCTACATAGATACATAATTACAATCACACTGTGACAAGTACAGTTGATCCTAATTGTCTGCAGAGTCTATATTTGTGAATTTACCTACTTCTAAAATTTATGTGTAACTCCTGTCAAAGAGAAATTGATAGCAGATATCTTGTTTTGATTTTGAGGTTTTCTTACCCACAAAACCAAATATTCACTTTCAAGAAATCCCCTGAAAAAAATCAATCTGCCAGTGGTTTTTCTCCACCCAAAGTTGCAAATCCTTTCTTTCCTGTTAGAAACCCAGCTTGCTGAATTTGACTTTCAAAAGATATGGCTGGCAAAGGACCAGAGACCATCTTGTGAGCTGATACCAGTTGATCTCAGTAAAAGGGGGAGCGCAGGGTTCAATCAGTCATATTCAGATTAACCAGTGGTTGATCTTCTGTATTTCTCCTTGCTCTTTCCTTTATCACAGGGCTTCCAACTGGTTCGTTCTGGTTTGAACCCCTGCTGAGAATTTGCATTTCCAACCCAAATATACTGAATCAGAATTTACCTTTTAAGAAGATCCTCAGGTGGTTCTTATGTATAACTTTCTGGGAACTTATTAGTAATGCAAAATCTCAGCAGGGAACTTGTTAGAAATGGAAATTCTCAGTAGGGTTAGAACTGGGGTTTGAAGTCCTGCTTTATAAGCCTCACTGTACCTAGCTTCTTGGAGCCACTTGCTTTTTCTGGAATCAAAATGGTCTCCCTATATGCATAAAGATTAACTGCTCAGAATAAACCTTATGTTCAAATTTTGTTGAGTTTTGATTATTTTTAACACCCCCAGAATCAGTACTCATGGGCTTTCACAGTCATTCCTGAACAAGCACAGAGCAGCAAAAAATTTGAATCACCTGATGTGCATATTCCCAGCTGAGGTTGAACAAGGCAGCACTTTTGCTTTCTTGTTGCAGCTCTTGTTCTGTGAACAAGTGTCCTTTTTGTGTCTCTTTAGTGCCACGTTTTTCACATTTTTGCGCTTTTTGTTGATTTTACTGTTTAAAATGGCATCCAGCATAGTGCTGAAGGGCTGTCTCGTGCTCCTAAACCCAAGAAGCTGATATGATGATGTTCTTTATGCGGAAAACACGTGTGTCAGATCAGCTTCGTTCAGGCATGAGTTATAGTGCTGCTGGCCATGAGTTCAGTGTTAATGAATCAACAATATATATTAAATAAGGTGCCTTTAAACAGAAACATACATAAAACAAGGTTATATATTGATCTGCTGATGAAAATGTCGTAACTAGTGGCTCACAGTAACCTAAGCCTGTATTTTCCCTATGAGCAATGATTCGGTACTGGCCAATTCAGTGTTTGCAGTGACTTTAGGCCCTCCGACTACTAACCAAAAGATTGGTGGTTCAAACTCACCCAGAGGTGTCTTGGAAGAAAGGCCTGACGATCTGCTTCTGAAAGGTCACAGCCTTGAGAACCCTATGGAGCACACAGTTCTATTCTGACACACATGAGGTCACTGTGAGTCGAAAGTGACTCTACAGCAAGTGGTTTTTTGTTTTGTTTTGTTTTTATAAACTGTATCTATCGCAAATAACGAGAATTGACTGTATTAGATTTATACGTCTCAGGTAATAGTAGCAGTATGGAAGAGGGAGAGATCCCTCTTTTTAGGTGGCTTCCGGAAAGAAGACACTGGGCTGAGTCTTGAAGGTGTGGGGAGAGGATCTTTGTGTTCATTAGTGCTGCGTATGAGTGGACCGGGCAGTCTCAGGAAGTAGTGAGTTGCCTGGTGCTGGAGATGTGAAGCAGAGGCTGGTCAACCGTCTGGCTGGGAGGCTTCAGAAGGGAATCCAAGATAAAGGTTGTTTGGATAGAGGGGAACTAATCACCCTAAGATCCCATCCAGGGGGCAGCAGTGGTTTAGTGGTAGAATTCCTGTCTTCCAGAGACCTGGGTTTGATTCCCACCAATGCACCTTATGTGAAACCACCACCCATTTGTCAGTGGAGGCTTGTGAGTGGCTGTAATGCTGAACAGATTTCAGTGGAGCTTCCAGACCAAGAGGAACTAGGAAGAAAGGCCTAGTGATCTACTTCCAAAAATCAACCAACGAAAATCCTATGGATGACAATGGTTTGATCCACAACCAGTCATGGGTATGGCATGGGACTGGGCATAATTTTGTTCCACTGAGCACGGAGTCCCTGTGAGTCAAGGGTTGTCTTGATGGCAGCTAACAACAAGATGCTGTTCAAAGGATCGGATACCCTGCTTGGGGCAGTGCTGGGTTTGCTGGTGGGGACCAAGTGGCCCCAGCTGTGAGGTTCCGGGTTGTGAGAGTAAGGAGTCAGCTGGTCATTATAATGAGGGCATTATTTGGATCTCTGCTCTTGGGAATTCTAAGTCCTGACTCCATAGCAACAGCTGTTGAGCCTTCTCGCTCTTTTCTTCTCTAAATGTGGCCCTGGACCAGCAGCAGCTGCATCACTTGGGGGCTTCCTAGATATGCAGAATCTTGGGGTTCACCCAAACCACTGATTCAGAATCTGCATTATAAGAAGATCCTGGGATAATTTATAGGCACATTAAAGCTTGAGAAGCTCTGCTCTAGCAGGTACTAACCCCCAAAGAACCCAAAACCAAACCCGTTGCCATCAAGTCATTTCTGACTCACAGCAACCCCATATGTTGCAGAGTAGAACTACATTCCATAGGGTTTTCAAGGCTGTGACCTTTGGGGAGCAGACTGCCAGGACTTTCTGCTAAGGCACTTCTGTGTGGGTTCAAACCACCAACATTTCAGCTAGTAGTCGAGTGCTTAACTGTTTGCTCCACCCAGAAACTAACTGCCAGTGGGCTGAATGTACACCCAAATAGAACCCAGATACATGCCCTAGAACCCAGCTGCCCCATGCATACTGGGCCAAGCCAGTCCTGGTTCTGGTGATAGCAGCCAGCAGAAGCTGTCTGCCAGACCACGGCAGGGGCATGTCAGAGGGCACAAAATTGTACAGAGAGGGACTCTCAAGGTCAAAGGCAGGGAGCCTGCAGGCTTAGGAGCTTCTTTGAGGTAAAGGGTGGAGTTCCTGACCCCTCCCCTGTTCCATCCTCAGACCTCTTTATATAATTAAGCTTGCAATTCATGAATGTTGGCACAGTTAATGAAACTGCTTGCTACAGCTCCGCCTTTGGCCTCCTTTTTCTCTCCCTTATTTGTGAACACAAGGATTTATGGAGTAAAGACACAGCTGTGGCTGCCTGGGCCTTGCTGTGCTAGGTCTCAGGCAGTCAGAGTCCAGGAGTGTCCCCACTCACCTGTGCATAAGCCCCCTGGGTGCTCAGCCAGCCTCAGGGCATCACTCTCAAGGCTGCCGCAGTCCCTAGGTGCACACTGATGTCTTGCCTGCTGATGGCTGCTGCCCTTCTCAATGGCCTCTTTGCTTCAGAGTCTCCAGCAGATTGCATTCCTGACCGAAGATGTCAGGAAGACCTCATGTGAACTTCCAATGCTGAGTTGTTTCTGAGGTTGGAAGAAATAGTTGCTTCTGAGGTTGGAAGAAATAGGTGAGGGAAGCTGCCCGCACCTTCCAGCCCAGAGCTGGGTTGAGCACAGTGCCACTGCTCACTCACAGGCTCCTGGCTTGTCTGGGAGACGGCTTGGCAGGCCTCCCTCCTGGCAGCTGGACCCCGAGAGCCCTGTCATTTCTGAGCGTGTGTCAGGGCATGTGGGAGGACTGTGCAGTGTGACTGAAGGAGACTCCAGGACTAGAGAGATAGCCCTGCTTGATGAGGGCAAGTGGACCCAGCCCATGGTGGACCTGAGGAGGTGGGGAGACTAGCATTCTGGATCCTGAGGCCATCCTTGTGAGGCACTCTTGTTGTTGTTGTTAGATGACACAGTCTATTCCAACTCATAGTGACCCCATGTGACAGAGTAGAACTGCCCTACAGGGTTTTCTAGGCACTGGGAAGTGACAATTCTGAGGATCAAGAGAGGGACTGTGGAGCCAATAGTGACTTCCAAAGTCAACTTCAAGAATTTAGCTCAGCAACATGAGCTGATTGACAATCAAGCCCAGTACCAGCTCCTCCAGGAAGGCCTCTCTGGTTCCTCAACCACCTTCTGTGCTGCTGCTGAGACCCCTGCTCCTGAAGGGTTGATTCTCTGCTACTTTCTTCCCACCACTAAAGTCTTCCCAGAGTGTTGTTAAGGATTAGGGCAGCATAAGCACAAACTAGTGAGAAACCATTTTAATTCTCCTAGAATCCAGATTTCTGGGTCCATGGAGTTGGGGCGACACACCTAGGCCATTTACTGTTAGGTGTCCTTCTGAACATTGACCCTTTAAGGAACTGGTTTTCCTGGAGTCACTTTAGATCAAATATAGCTTAGTAAGCAGCTTAGGGTCACTATGAGTTGGAATTGACTTGACAGCAACGGGTTTGGTTTTTTTTGGTTTAAGCAGCTTAGCAGAGACTGTTTTGCCATAGGTATTGGGCTCTTTTGGAGAATTATCTATGTGGAAACCCTATGGGGCTGTTCTACTCTGTCCTATAGGGTTGCCTCAAGTCAGAATCGACTCAACAGCAACAGGTTTGGTTTAGTTTTGCTTGGTCAGTTTTGAGAAGCAGGAACTCCAGGGTCTGACTGAAAGCTGTGTTTTAGGATATGTAACCCATTGCTGTCGAGTCGATTGAGACTCATAGTGACTTTATAGGACAAAGTAGAACTGCCCCATAGGGTTTCCAAGGCTGTAATCTTTATGGGAGCAGACTGCCACAACTTTCTGCTGAGGAGCTGCTGCATGGTTTGAACTACCAACCTCTTGGTTAGCAGCTGAGTGCTTAACCACAGTGCTACCAGGGCTCTTAGGACATAGGGCCTGTCCTTAATGACTGTTTTTACAATTGACTGACCCCCAAACCCTGCACCTGCTCTGATTCTATCTCTTCAGAAACTCACATGACAGGAATTTGCAATGACCTTCAGGAGGCTAGGAGCCCTGGTGGCGCTGTGGTTAAAGCACTTGGCTGCTGGCCAAAAGGATGGTGGTTGGAACCCACCAGCTGTTCCGCAGGAGAAAGATGTGGCAGTCTACTTCCGTAAAGATTACAGCCTTGGAAACCCTATGAAGCAGTTCTACTCTGTCCTATAGGGTCACTGTGAGTTGCAAATGACTTGAAGGCAGTGGGTTTGGTCAGGAGACTACCCTGCCCCTGTTTTCACTAACCCCCCCTTCGGAGCTCCATCCCAGTATGTTCAGTTTAACGCTGCCCAATTTGAATCGTATCTACTCACAGTAAGTATATTATGTAGTTCCTGGTGTTTCTCTGGGCATCTAGGTTTTTTAACACTAGGGAGAGCTTCACAACTACTATGAGAGCTCAAAGTCTTCACCTGCCAGCTTGAACACCATGTGCTATGAAACCATGAGACTCATGCCCCTAAAATGGGCCAGTGGCCATGAAACTTCCCCCGAATGGCACTTTCTAGGCGTCTTCTCCCTTCACAGTACAGGTTCAACTGCCCTTTGGCCTCTAAGAGGGGAGGACCTAGGCTAAGACCCCCTCCTTTTCCTGACCAAAGATGATTGGTAATGGCAACATCCATACCTGCAGGAGAAACCGCATTGATCCATTGACCTATTGCCTGCAGGAGAAACCCCACCCCACCTGCTGACCTATGGTCTGTCTCCCTGACTTATATAAGACACCAAAGCAAAAAAAAAAAAGACCATTGCAGTCAATTCCAACTTATGGTGACCCCATGTGTTACACAGTACAACTATTCCATAAGGTTTTTTTGGCTGTTACCTTTAGAGAAGCAAATTGCCAGGTCTTTCTTCTGCAGTGCTGCTGGGTGAGTTTGAACCACCAATCTTTAGATTAGTAGTCAAGCTCAAACCACTTGCTACACCCATGGGTCCATATAAGTCCCAAACAAAAAAAACCCGTTGCCGTCGTGTAGATTCTGACTCATTAGCCACCCTGTAGAGCAGAGTAGAACTGCCCCATAGGGTTTCCAAGGAGCAGCTGGTGGATTCAAACTGCCGACCTTTTGGTTAGCAGCCGTAGCTCTTAACCACTGCACAACCAGGGCTCCATATGAGACCCAGCCAGTGCATTTCCAAACCTGGGTTTTTCAATCTCAAATGACACCATGTGACGGTTGCACCACCCTGGCCCAGATAATAGTGTTTTGGACCAAGGAGCAGAGATAATCAGGCCCTCTGTCCTGCCACAGCAGCCCTCCTAATTTCCTGTGAGCAAAGATCAGACAAAGGGCACACTTCTCCCCAAAACAATAATTTTCAGTTGTGACGCTGATGAGTAATTATGGGTTGAGGAAGGAAAGGATACAGTACTGGGAGCACTCCCAATTTACATAATAAATAGAACACTTAACTCCTCAGTCTGCATTTGAGTTACTTCATGTACATGGAGATTCTCTATCCCTACCCCTAATGGTAGATAAACACTTACTTAAGACTAAGAGATCCACCCAAGCGCTCTCCCTCAAAAGCAATGGAGAGAGTGCCCCACAAGTTTTTCTGCTATCCTACAACCTGGCAGATTTCCCAGCTTCAGTAATTTAACATCCACTAACACTCATTACCATGAGCCAAACCATGGTGTTTTCAATCGCCTTGTATGCAATGAAAGCTGGGCAATGAATAAGGAAGACTGAAGAAGAACTGATGCCTTTGAATTATGGTGCTGGCGAAGAATATTGAGTATACCATGACTGCCAGAAGAATCTGTCTTGGAAGAAGTACAGCCAGAATGCTCCTTAGAAGTGAGGATAGCAAGACTTCATCTCACATACTTTGGACATATTTTCAGGAAGGACCAGTCCCTGGAGAACGACATCATGCTTGGTAGAGTAGAGGGTCAGCGAAAAAGAGGAAGACCCTCAACGAGACGGATTGACACTGAGACTGAAGCCCCACAGTGCTGCACCCTTTACCTGGCTTGCTCCCCTACAGTGCTGTATTGAAAAACTCTTTCGTTTGCTGCCCCCCCTCCTCCTCCCAGCTTTGCATTTGAATCCTGCTTTTGCTCAGAGGTTATATGTAAACCCCGTTGCGCCTGCATAGTATGATTAAGAATGTTGCTGGCATAACTTGTATGAACTCCCTACTTGTAAACCCCTTTAAAAGTAACCTGCCTGCCCGCCCTTGGGGAGCAGTCTTGGCAGCAGCAAGCTCTGACTGACTCCATTTCCTTGTACGAAATAAAGGTGCCTTTCTTGTTCTCCCACCTCGGTCTCTCGTTTTTTGGCCATTGCGAGTCATGCCGAGTAAGAACCTGAGGTTCCACCCGGTAACAACACAGTGGCTGCAGCAATGGGCTCAAGCATAACAACAATTGTGAGGATGGCACAAGACCAGGCAGTGTTTCGTTCTGTTGTACGTAGGGTCATTGTGAGTCAGAACCGACTGGATGGTCCCCAACAAGAACAATACTCCTTAGGATTCCTGGGTGGTGCAAATGGTTAAGTGCTGGACTACTAATTGAAAGTTTGGTCCTTCAAGCCTACCAGAGATGCTTCGGAAGAAAGGCTTGGTGATCTGCTTCTGAGAGGTCACAACCTTGAAAGCCCCACACATGGGGTCACCAAGAGTTGGGATTGACTCAGCAGCAACTGGTTCAGGGTCTCTTCGTGGCACAAATGGTTTATGCTTGACTACTAACCTAAATGTTGGTGGTTGGAACCCACCCAGAGGCATAGCAGAAGAAAGGCCTGGTAATCTGTTTCTGTAATGATTACAGCCAAGAAAACCCTATGGAGCAGTTATGCTTTATAACACGTGGAGTTGCTATGAGTAGGAATCCACTTTACGGCAATGGGTTGTCGTTTTGTTTGTTTTTTTTTTTAACACTTGTTACATGTATTCTGTGCCAAGTATGGAGCAGAGTATTTTACATACAAGACCTCAGTTAATTCTCAAAGCAACCCGGGAAAGTGGCTTTTATTATTATTGTTATTCTATTATTATTATTTCCATTAACAGATGAGGAAACTGAGGTTCAGAGAGGCTAAATATATTGTACAAAGTCCCATAATGAGTGGCTGAGCAAGGATTCAAACTCTTGTCAAATCCCAAGCCCATGCTGTCAGCCATCACAGTATATAATCTCCAAAACGGAGCAACATCACCAAGTTCAGGAGAACCACACACCCTGGGACTTCCAGGTCCATATTAATTTAAAATATCTTGTGTCTGTTCTGATACAAACACTTGCACTTGTCAGATATGTGTCTTTGAGGTTTGAAAATATGCTTCAACATAATCGTCCCTCATATCATGGTGCTTTTAAAAATACAGGTCACAGCATCTTAAATCAGGAAAAAATATATGTCCCAGCGTCTTAAATCAGAATCTCCAGGAGAAGAGCTGGGGAATCTGTATTTTAAAAACAAATTCCCAAAGTGATGCTTATGACTGAGTAAGAAACCATATCCTAACTATATGTCTATACCTGCCAGATGCTGAGATAAACGGTCCTTGCCTTCAAGAAACATATATTCCCGTTAGGAGGCAAGATGAATTCAAATTCCTGCAACATGCCACAATTAGATAAGTGTGTAGTCCTGACTGTAGAGCCATTTTTATTCAGCAAAGGGATAAAGCATGGGCTAGAAGAATCAAAGGGTTTTCATGCCAAACGAATGAACAAATCAGTCTTAGAAGAAATACAACCAGAATGTTCCTTAGAAGTGAGGATGGAGACTGACCCGCTTACTTTGAACACATTATCAGGAAAGACCGATCGCTAGAAAATGATATCGTATTTGGTAGAGGGCCAATGAAAATGAGAGAAACCCTCAGTGAGATGGATTGACACAATAGCCTCAACAATGGACTCAAAGATACCAATGATCATGTTATACATAAAGTCGCCATGGGTCAGAGCCGCCTCGAAGGCAGCTAACAATGGCAACAACAGAAGAATCAGGGAAGTCTGCACTGAAGAGGTGAGACTTACTTGTAGGATTTGGAGTTGGGAGGAAGAAGAAAGAAGACTATTCTTGACAGGAGAAGCATCAAGGACAAAAGCCTGGAGAGGAGCATGAACTTGGTATTTTAATGGAGCAGGGAGTGGGTCAACCAACCAGTCTGGAGTTGTGGAGAGAGAATGTTCAGGAAGCAAGTTAGCCTAAGCAACGCAGTTTCCAGCAAAAGGTTGGTTTGGATGTGGATAGCACTAGGGAGCATTGTGGGCTCTGGAATGAATGCCGACATGATTAAAAGGGTGATTAAGTAAGGTGGAGAATGAGATGGGTGCCAGGAGAACCAGGCATAGCCCTGCTCTCCAGCCCATCAGCTATGACGCCAGGTGAGAGGGAACACAGTGAGATCCAGATCAGAGACTGCACCAGAAAGTGCCCTGTGGTGCCTTAAATAGGGGGTACCCCTGAGGCCTTAAGTTGTTATTGTTGGGTGCCATTGAGTTGATTTTCAACTCGAAGCGACCCCATGTGACAGAGTAGAACTGTCCCATAGGGTTTTCTTAGCTGTCATCTTTACCAGAGTGGGTCGCCAGGTCTTTCTCCTTCAAAGATGCTGAGTGGGTTTGAACTGCCAACCTTTCAGTTAGCAGCCCAGTGCTTAACTTTTGTGCCACCAGCGCTCCCTGAAGCCTTGAGAGAAGGATCCTCTTTTAGCAGGGCTGAACTGGCAAGGGCTGTCTCTATGTGAGGAATCAGGACAAAAAGGGGGCATTCAGGGAGTGGGGTGTTGAGGCTGTGCACACTGTCTGCCTGAGATGGAGAGGTGAGGGAGGGAAGGAGACAGTGTTGACATACATACCTCTCTCACAGGGAAAGACTTCAGACAAAGCCAGCAAGCTGTGGAAATTCTGCATAAGCTACCTTAGGTAATTTGATGTGCCTCTAAATCATTTTGGCACTAAAGTGTGATCCACCGTATGGAAAGAAAATAGTGCCCAAAAAAGGGGCTTATACTGAATGAAACCAGGAGCCGGTTCTGATTGCCTTAACACAGACCAGAGATGAGTCAGACGTTTCTGCAGAAAAAGTAGGACATTCTGAGGAACCAGCTTCAATGGAAGCAGCAATGCTGTGTGCCAAGTAAGGAGTCCTAATAACGAGAGGTTGAATTGGTCAAGACTCTTTAATCCCATCAGCACTCACTCCAGAGCTCACAATGGTTCCCTAGTGCTGCTGTTGTCGTTTGGTGCCGTTGAGTCGATTCCAACTCATAGTGGCTCTATGTGACGGAGTAGAACTGCCCCACAGAATTTTCTTTGTTGTAATCTTTATGGAAGCAGGTAGCCAGATCTTTCTCCCATGGAGCAGCTGGGTGGGTTCAAACCACCAACCTTTTGGTTAGCATTTGAGTGCTTAACGGTTGTGCCACCAGCTTCCTTTCCCTAGTGCTACAGAGACCCAAATTCAAAATAGTTCAAGCAAAAGGGAAATTTATTGGCTCAAGTACTAGAGCTGATTTGGCTTCACGTGATTTAGGAAATAACACTGGAGTTATTATTCCCTGTATTTGAGCATAGAGAATGTGACCCAGCTGGAGCTGGGCTCACAAGGACTCACAAGGACACATCAACTGGGTCCTGAGGTATAAAGACATTAGCTAAGATAATCTTGGAAAATATCTTTCAGGGAAACTTTCACATAAAGCCAATCAAACACAACACAAAAGCCTTCCCACTCTTATGTTTTTCTATTAGCATTTAGTGAATAGAAATTTGTTGGACCAATGAAGACCCTCCTGACTCTTGTTACTGAAACCTGTACCAAGGATTGTTAAGAAAGACGATTCAAAATGTAGGATCACAGTTTCTAGCCAATCTGTGAAAAGGTGAAGCTTTCAGTGGTTTTGCCATTTGTAATGTTAATATATACTGATGGCTCTGTAATGGTCTTTGGACTAGGGCAGACATGGCTCTAGCAGCTGCTTATCCGTTTTCCCACTTTTGTCTGTTCTGGGATATTTCCTTGGACTCGGGCAGACATGGCTCTGGCAGCATGGTTGTCCGTTTCCCACTTCTGCCCTTTTGAATATATGCCCAATAAAACTTTCTTTTTGCTTTACTCAGCTTTGTGATGTTCTTCCCCTACAACACAGGCACAGCTAAATCCAGGGAACTTTTGTGATATAAGCAGGACTCTGTCTGGTCATCATCTCACAGCACTCCTTTCATCTGAGTGGCCCCATTTTCTGGGACTGTTTCTCTGTGTTGTAGAAAAGGTGATCACCATGTACTTCACCCAAGGTCCTTCAGAAGGAGAGAGACCCTCCCTCTCCCACTGCTCATTTTGGTCCTGTACCCACCCTTGGACCAATCACTGTGTCCACTTGAATGGGGTACTCTGGTTGGTCAGCCTGAGTGTATGTCCACCCATGTGTCAGAGGAGATGGGACCCTTGACTGAGAGCTCATCAGAAACCCAAAGTGGTGGGAAGGAGGAAAGTTCCAGAAGAAATATGCAGGGCAGAAAAAGAGAATCAGACATTCAGGACAGTGTTACAGGAGTTCAGAAGCCAGAGAGACGCCTCTAACCAGCACAGTCAGAGAAGGCTGCCCCTGAGAAGTGGGACTTGGGCTGGGCCTTACAGGAGAAAGGGAACTCATCAAGCATGGTTGTTGTTGCTGTGTGCCATCGAATAGCTTCTGACTCCTAGTGATCCTGTAGGGCAGAGTAGAACTGCCTCATAGGGTTTATTTAGGGGAGTCAGAATCAACTCAACAGCAGTGGGTTTGATTTTGGTTTTAATCTTTATGGAAGCAGGTTGGCAGGTCTTTCTTCTGCAGAGCACCTAGGTTGGTTAGAACTGCCAACCTTTTGGTTAGCAGCCAAGCACTTAACCATTGCACCACCAGCTCCTTCATCAAGACCTAGGAGAAGACAATGAGACTGCTAAGGCAGGGGCTTGGTCTCAGCAAAGACTTACAAGGAGTTCCTGCCCCTAAAAGACTTTCACCAATTTGGCTATATTCAAATGTTAATTTACTCTCATTTTCCCCTTCTATGCCTAGCGGAACACCCATGGAAGCAGCCGTCAAGAAATTAAATGATCCATTGCATCTGGCAAATCTGCTGCAAAAGACCTCTTTAAAGTGTTGAAAAGCAAAGACGTCACTTTGAGGACTAAGGTATGCCTGACCCAAGCCATGGTGTTTTCAATCACCTCATATGCATGCGAAAGCTGGACAATGAATAAGGAAGACCAAAGAAGAATTGATACCTTTGAATTATGGTGTTGGCAAAGAATATTGAATATACCATGGACTGCCAGAAAAACAAACAAATCTGTCTTGGGAGAAGTACAACCAGAATGCTCCTTAGAAGCAAGGATAGCAAGACTCACATACTTTGGACGTGTTATCAGGAGGGATCAGTCCCTGGAGAAGGACATTATGCTTGGTAAAGTAGATGGTCAGCAAAAAAGAGGAAGACCCTTGACGAGATGGATTGACTCAGTGGTTGCAACAATGGGTTCAAAAGTAACAATAATTATGAGGATGGCATAGGACGGGACGGTGTTTCATTCTGTTGTACATAGGGTCTTCATGAGTCGGAACCGACCCAACAGCACCTAACAACAACAGCATGCCTAGTGGTAGTATTGATGTTGAAGCGAGCAGAGTTGGTGGTTCTGTAGGCGCTTAAAAGACCAATCAGTTATTGTCAAGTCTGTTTCGACTCATGGCAACCCCATGTGTGTCAGAGCAGAAGTGTGCTCCATAGAGTTTTCAATGGCTGATTTTTCAGAAGTAGATTGCCAGGCCTTTCTTCCATGGTGCCTCTGCATGGACTTTCTGTTAGCAGCTGAGAATAAGACAGGGCTAGAGCCATAGAACCATATTTCTTAGCCTCAAGACAGCCCCTCACCCAGCCTATTTATTAGAGTTCCTTCTCTTCCTCTTCAGAACCTCCTTAAAGAGAAACAGCCACCTGCTAGCCGGAATCAGCTGATACAGGTCCTGCCCTCCACCCGGGCATTCCAGATGACCTTTAACTCATTAACTGCTTCATGCATGGTAAATTTTTGTCCCTGGGTGGAGAGGTGTCATGCTAAAGAACAAAAATAACTAAGTTCCTCCTGCATGGGGAATTGAACCCGGGCCTTAGAAAATGCTTACTCTTCATAAAACGCTCTGTGCCTGCGCACGTGCCATTTTGCATTCTGACACTGATGCTGCCTATATAAAGCAGCCTCAACAAGCTGCCTGCGAGGCAGTCTAGGATGGCACACAGTCCCTTTTGTCTCCTTGCTTGGCCAACCAATAAAGTTGCCATTCGTTCTCCCCAACTTGGTCCCTGTCTTTCTGGCCCTGAAGGAGTTATGCCAAGCAGAACCCGGAGTTCCCGGCAACAAGGGCATTCACCACCAGGGACTCCTACTTAAAAGACAGAACCATTTTTTTCTCTTATGCTGTAAAATTAAAAAGAATCAGTCAGATCCGGACAGAGCTGGAGAAAAATGTAGAACAAAATTCTAACTCACAAAAAAAAGACCAGACTTACTGGCCTGACAGAGACTGGAGAAACCCCAAGAGTATGGCTCCCAGACACCCTTTTAGCTCAGCAGTGAAGTCACTCCTGAGGTTCACCCTTCAGCCAAAGGTTAGACAGGCCCATGAAACAAAACGAGACTAATGGGGCACAACAGCCCAGGGACAAGGACTAGAAAGCAGGAGCGGACAGGAAAGCTGGTAATAGGGAACCCAAGGTCAAGAAGGGAGAATGTTGACATGTTGTGGGGTTGTTAACCAAGGTCATAAAATAATATGTGCACTAACTGTTTAATGAGAAACTATTTGTTCTGAAAACCTTCATCTAAAGTACAATAAAAAAAAAGAATCAGAGACACACAAATACACACACACACCCCAACAGAGATAAATTGCTGGGCAGAGAGGGAAGTCTTCTTCATTTCCCCATGAGCAAAGAGTCCTACACTGGCCCTGGTGGAGGGAGCTAAGCTTGCTGTGAGCACAGTTCAGAGCACTGTCCACCAAGAGTCCAGCCTCAGTGCCTTGGGTAACAGTCACATTTGTCCTCCAAGGAATGCCATCAACCTCAGTCAACAGTTACTTCCCTCATTTCCCACTCACTTGGCCGGGGCCTGACGGGGCCTCTGTCCAAGCTGTGGGGTTCAAGGAGGACTCAGAAAGAGGAGAGGAAGCCCCAGGCTTGCTGGTCGTGGGTTACATTCTCTCATTCATTCATCGATCATTTTTTGAGGCTCTATTTTGCTCTTGACTACTGACTGAAAGGTTGGCAGTTCAAACCCACCCAGCGGCGTCGTAGAAGAAAGACCTATCCATCTGCTTCCATAAAGATTACAGCCAAGAAAATCCCATGGAGCTCAGTTTTACTCTGTAACACATGAGGTCACCATGAGTTGGAATGGACTCGACAGCAAGAGGCTATCATGTATACCAGGTCTCTGGGTGGCACAAAAGGTTTGTGCTCAACTTCTAACATAAAGGTCAGTGGTTTGAGTTCACCCAGAGGTGACATGGAAGAAAGGCCTGGTGATCTGCTTTCATAAAAGATTATAGCCAAGAAAATCCTATGGAGTTTTACTCTGTAACAAATTGGGTTGCCATGAGTCGGAATCGCCTGGACAGCAATAGATTTCGATTTTTTTAAAATCATGTATAATAGAAGATGAAGCTGGAGATCTACTTCTGAAAGAGTCTATGAAGCCATTTCTACTCTGAAACACATGGGGTTGTTCTGAGTTTAAATTAACTGTGTCAATTGCTTTGGTTTCGTTTGGTATCATGTATTAGGCACAGGTCTAAGCCCAGAAGCTGCAGAGGTAATTAGACATGGCCCCTCCCCTTAAGGAGCTTACTATCCACTGGGAAAACTGACATGTGTAGTAGATAAAAAATGCATCTCCATCCATTTTAAAACCATTACTCCTTCTTGCTTCTACCATGTGCATATTCCACCTCAAACTGTTAATCGCAAACCCCATCTCTTCCCAACCACAATCGTTGGCTCAGGCATGTGAAACAACTCAATACAAAAAACTTTTTTTTTTCCCCGCATCTGGAACCTGCAGGCACCATGTTTTTTTCCTCTTGTTTTTCATGGTGATCTGAGGATGTGACACAAGGTGCTATGAATGAGACTTTATTTCCATTAAGTTTTTCAATTAGCAATTGTTGTGTATAAAAACTGTCATGTTTAAACGTTGGCATTGCATCCAGCAACGTTGTTAAACTCATTTATTTGGTCTAATAATTTGGCAATGAATGTTCTTGGAATTTTTCTTGGGGTTTCTGTGCAGATAATTTTATTATCTGCAAATAAAAATAGTTTTTTTTTTCTTTTCCAATTATTATAGTACTTATTTGTTTTCCTAGTCATTGCTTTGCCTTGGAGCTCCAATAAAACATTGAATAGTTGGGTGAGAGTAGGCATCCTTGTCTTATTTTTGATTTAACGCAGATGCTTCTGAAGTTTCGCCACTAATACTATGCAGCCATAAGAAAAGCAGGGGGGAGCATATCTTGAGGATGTATTATTAAGTGAAATCTGTACATATTTCCTTAACTCTTTTATAGAAATGGTAGCATACGCTACATATTGTTCTGCACCTTTCTAAGCCTTACTAAGCATATATACATATGCTTATATTTGCTTTGACTATCTCTGGAACAGGGCTTCAAACCAGTTCATTCTGATTCAAACCCCTGCTGAGAATTTGCATTTCTAACAAGTTCCCAGGAAGTTATACATAAGAATCATCTGGGGGATCTTGTTAAAATGTAGATTCTGATTCAGTATATCTAGGGATGGAATTGCAAATTCTCAGCAGGGAACTTGTTAGAAATGCAGATTCTTAGCAGCGATTCAAACTAAAATGAACTGGATCAAAGCCCTGCTCAGGAAGGCTACAGAGGAAACTTGGAGCATTAGCAGCTTCAGGGAGGGAAACTGGGTGGCTGGGGGGACATTTATCTTTAACTATCAATTCAGCTGTATATTTAAGTTTTTTTTTAAATTTTATTTATTTTGTTATTGTTGAGAATATATACAGTAAACATACACCAATTCAACAGTTTCTAAATGTACCATTCAGTGACACTGATTACATTCTTCGAGTTGTACAACCATTTTCTGAGTTGTTCTTCCCCCATTAATACAAATCCACTGCCCCCTAAGGTTCCTAGTCAAACTTTCAAGTTGCTGTTGTCACTTTGATCCCATATAGAGAATTCTTAAAAGAGCATAATGCTCAAGGCAGACATTTTTTACTAGTTAAGCTGAACTAGTGTTAAAAAGCAAAGATGACATTTTGAGGACTAAGGTGCTTCTGACCCAAGCCATGGTGTTTTCAATCCCCTCATATGCACAAGAAAGCTAGATAATGAATAAAGAAAACCGAAGAAGAATTGATGCCTTTGAATTACGGTGTTGGTGAAGAATATTACATATACCATGGACTGCCAGAAAAAGGAAAAATCTGTCATGGAAGAAGTACAGCCAGAATGCTTCTCAGAAGCAAGGATGGTAAGACTTTGTTTCACATACTTTGGGCATGTTATCAGGAAGGACCAGTCCCTGGAGAAGGACATCATGCTTGGTAAAGTAAAGGGTCAGAGAAAAAGAGGAAGACCCTCCATGAGATGGATGGACTCAGTGGCTGCAACAAAAGCCTCAAGCATAGCAGAGATTGTGAGGATGGCACAGGACTGGCAATGTTGCGTTCTGTTGTACATGGAGTCTCGCTGTGGGTCGGAACCCACTCAACAGCACCTAACAACAAGCTGAACTATTGTTTGGTTTTAAGGAGACCTCAGTGGGTAGTTTTGGTTTAAGATTTAAAGATTATCTCAGGGCAATAGCTTCAGGGATTTGTATGTTGTTGTTGCGGGCCGTCAGGTCAATTTTCGACGCATAGTGTCCTCATGTGACAGAGTAGAAAAAACTGCCTCACAGGGTTTTCTAAACTGAAATTTTTACAGGAGCAGATCACCAGACCTTTCTCCTGGGAAGTCATTGGGTGAGTTTGAACCGCCAACCCTCCTGTTAGCATCTGAGTGCTTAACCATTTGCACCACTAGAGCTCCTGGGGGGTTGTATACTTAAGTTTTAATAAGCAATACTTTTAGTGTTCTTTAGTTGTGTGTTCTTATCTTAGTTTCTTCGTGCTGCTATAACAGAAATACCACAAATGAAGGGAAAAAAGAAAAAGAAATATCATAACTGGGTGACTTTAATGAACAGAAATTTATCTTCTCACAGTTTAGGGGGCTGAAAGTCTGAATTCAGGGTGCCAACTCTATGGGAAGGCACTGTCTCTGCTGGCGCTGGGGAAGATCTTTGTCTCTTTCAGCTTCTGTTCTTCAGTTTCTTGGCAGTTTCCACTTGACATCTATCTTTCCTCTTTTTGTCTGCTTGCCTCTGTGCCTAATCTGCTCTTTTTATATCTCAAAAGTAATTAGATTTCAGACAGACACACCCTACGCTGATATGGTCTCACTAACATAACAAAAAACATTTCCAAATGGGATTACATTTTCTGAGTACAGGGGTTGGGGTTCCAACGGGTACTTTGGTGGGACACAGTTCAATCCAGAACAGTCCCATTATGCTTTCCTTTTTAACCCATCTGCTATTTTCAGTGAATTTTTAAGTTTCCAAATATTTGGGAATTTGACAGTCAATTTAATTGCATTGTGGATAGAGAACTTAGGCCTCATGATTTTATTTCTTTAAAAATATTCTGATCTAATATACGAAAATTTTTGTGTTCCAAGTATACTTGGGAATAGTATGTTTTCTCTACTTATTAGATACAGCACTGTCTATAGATGTGGAAGTGTAGGTATTTTTTGCTTAAATTTAAATGCTAAATATTTTTTTGTCAGCTTCATATAACAGTTGTCTTGAGATGGGTTAAAAATTTCCTCCATGGTGATGGATTTGCCAGTTTTTCCTGGTAATTTGATCAGTTTTGTTTTTACGTTTTGAGATTATATTAGTAAGGGCATACAAATTTTACTGTTATATGCTCTTAGGGGATCATTCCTTTTAATATTGTATGCCATCCTTCTTTATTGTTATTAATTTTTTTGTCCTAAATTCTATTTTGTCTAACACAATTACTTTAATTCCAACTTTTTTCTTGTTAATATTTGCATGGTATAACTTTTTCTATACCTTTGTTACAATTCTCCTATATGGCTTTGTCACTATGCCCCAAAATTTAAAAAAAAAACAATCTAATAATCCCTGCCTCTTCATCAGTGAATTTATTCTATTTACATTTATCATGATTTGAAGTTATTTCTACCATTTTATTTTACCCTTCTTTGTCTTTGTTTCTTCTTCTTCTTTTGTTTTCCTTCCATACATTCAGCTGCATTGATAAAGTTTTCTGTATTCCCTGTTCTTTATCTCTGTTGGTTTGGTAATTGTAGGTTGTATTTCTACTCATTTATTGTTACTCTTAATTTAAGTTTTTTAAAAAAATCTAAATTCATTCAATATTTCTATGCTCCTTTGAAACTTAAAAAGAAACTTAGACTACTTAACGTATCATTTAGTACTCATCTTGTCACTATTGCCTAAGTTTTTGTTTTATCTCATCTTTAAATATAATTTTTTTATAGTTTAAAACTATTTATTTATTTATTTATTTTATTGTACTTTAGATGAAGGTGTACAGAACAAATGGCTTCTCATTAAACAGTTAGTACACATATTGGTTTACGACAATGGTTAACAACCCCACAACATGTCAACACTGTCCATTCTCAACCTTGGGTTCCCTATTACCAGCTTTCCTGTCCCCTCCTGCCTTCTAGTCCTTGTCCCTGGACTGTTGTGCCCCATTAGTCTCATTTTGTTTTATGGGGCTGTCTAATCTTTGGCTGAACAGTGAACCTCCGGAGTGACTTTATTACTGAGCTAAAAGGGTATCCAGAGGCCATACTCTTGGGGTTTCTCCAGTCTCTGTCAAGCCAGTAAGTCTGGTCTTTTTTTGTGAGATAGAATTTTGTTCTACATTTTTCTCCAGCTCTGTCCAGGACCCTCTGTTGTGATCCTGGTCAGAGCAGTCAGTAGTGGTAGCCGGGCACCGTCTAGTTGTACTGGACTCAGTCTGGTGGAGGCCGTGGTAGTTGTGTTCCATTAGTCCTTTGGACTAATCTTTTCCCTGAATCCTGTTCTCTTCATTCTCCCTTGCTCCCTAAGGGGTGAGACCAGTGGAGTATCTTAGATGGCCTCTCATAGGCTTTTAAGACCCCAGATGCTACTTACCAAGGTAGAATGTAGAACATTGTCTTTATAAACTGTGTTATGCCAGTTGAGCTAGATGTTCCCCAAGACCATGGTCCCCACAGCCCTCCGCCCAGCAATTCAGTCCCTCAGGGAGTTTGGATGTGTCTATGGAGCTTCCATGAGCTTTCCTTGTACAAGCTGTGCTGGCTTCCCCAGTATTGTGTACTGTCTTACCCTTCACCAGAGTTACCACTTACCTATTGTCTATTTAGTATTTCCCACCCCCAGCCATCCCATCCCTCATAACCAACAAAGATTGTTTCTTTTTGTGTTAAATACAAATATTTTTGTATTTCATAGTTAAATTTACCAAAACACATGATCAGTTTCTGTTCATCATTGTTTCTTGATTCCAATGTCTTCCCTTTGAATTTTTTTTTCTTATTGAAATATATATATTAATAATTATTTAAATGAATGTCTATGGGTAATAACTGTTTTTAATCTTTGTATGCTTAAACATTTTTAAATTCCCACTTCCTTCACTCTTTAGTGATAGTTTAGCTGGAGATAAAATTCTAGGTTGTCAGTTCTTTTCCTCATCACTTTGAAGCTATTTCTCTACAATGAGGAGCAGTATAGAGTGGTGGTTATGAACATGAACTTTGGAGCCAGATTAACTTAGTTTGAGTCTCAAATCCCACATTTACTAACTGAGACTTTGGGCAAATTATAAAACTTCCCATTGTCTCAGTTTCTTCATTTGTAAAATGGAGATAATAAATTGACTCCTATCTCATGTAATTGTTGTGAGGGTTAAATTAGTTAATATACATAACGTACTTGGTATAGTACCTGGCATATAGCACTATTCAAGTGTTAGCCATTATCATTATTATCTCTGACCTGTTTTGTTGCTGTTGAGAAAATTACTGTCAGTCTAATTATGGTTCCTTTTTAGGTAATCCAGCTTTTCTCTGTGGCTGCCTTTAAGATTTTCTCTCTATCTTGGATGTTCTGCAACTGCACTCAGAATGCACATTCAGTCTGAGCATTTAGTATTTCCACCATTCTTGAAAATTCTGAACCATTATTTTTTTAATTATTTTTTCTCTACTATCTGTCTCTGGCACAACTCAAAATGAGAAGAAACAGCTGCAAACGTCCATTAATAATTGGAACATAGAATGTACCAAGTATGAATCTAGGAAAATTGGAAATCATCAAAAATGAAATGGAATGCATAAACATCCATATCCTAGGGATCAGTGAGCTGAAATGGACTCGTATTGGTCATTTTGAATCAGACACTCATATGGTCTACTATGCTGGGAATGACAACTTGAAGAGGAATGGCGTTGCATTCATCATCAAAAAGAACATTTCAACAACTAACCTTGTGATGGTTAAAATTGTGAGTCAGCTTCGCTGGGCTATGATTCTCTATGTTTTAATGTAATCACTCAGATGATTGAATACGCTGTGAGTAGCCAATCAGATGAAGGGGAGTCTCCTTGGGGGTGTGGCCCGCATCTGTATATAAGCAGATGTTCTGGCTTTTTGCTTTCTCTGGATCCTGAGGTTGCTTCCTGTCATCTCATCTCCCATCCTTGGGACTTGAGCTGTCGGCTTATCTGCTGAACCTGGAATTCGTTGATCTGCACAGCCTGTGAGTGGGAGCCCTGCTCTCCGACCTTCCGATCTTGGGCTTGCCAGCTTCTGTGGCTGTATGACTTGGGAGAGGCCTCTACCCTGATCCACAGACTTGGGACATTCTAGCCTCTACAATCGTGTGAGCTGTTTCCTTGATATAATCTCTCTCTATGTATATATTTATACACTTTACTGGTTTTGCTTCTCTAGAAAACCCAGCTTAAGACAATCCTGAAGTACAACTCTGTCAGTGATAGGATAATATCCATATGCCTACAAGGAAGACCAGTTAATATGACTATTATTCAAATTTACACACCAACCACTAAGGTCGAAGATGAAGAAACTGATGATTTTTACCAGCTTCTGCAGTCTGAAATTGGTCGAACATGCAGTGAGGATGCATTGATAATTACTGGTGATTGGAATGTGAAAGTTGGAAACAAAGAAGGATTGGTAGTTGGAAAATATGGCCTTTGGGTGATAGAAACAATGACAGAGATTGCATGATAGAATTTTGCAAGACCAACGAGTTCTTCATTGAAAGTACCTTTTTTCACCAACATAAACGGCGACTATACACATGAACCTCACCACATAGAATACATAGGAATCAAATCGACTCCATCTATGGAAAAAGACGATGGAAAAGCTCAATATCATCAGTCAGAACAAAGCCAGGGGCTGACTGTGGAACAGATCATCAATTGCTCATACGCAAGTTCAAGTTGAAACTGAAGAAAATTAGAGGTCCACGAGAGCCAAAGTATGACCTTGAGTATATCCCACCTGAATTTAGAGACCATCTCAAGGATAGATTTGACACATTGAACACTAATGAAGGAAAACCAGATGAATTGTAGAATGACATCAAGGACATCATACATGAAGAAAGCAAGAGGTCATCAAAAAGACAAGAAAGAAAGAAAAGACCAAAATGGATGTCAAAAGAGACTCTAAAACTTGCTCTTGAATGTTGAGTAGCTAAAACAAAAGGAAGAAATGAAGTAAAAGAACTGAACAGAAGATTTCAAAGGGCAGCTCAAGAAAACAAAGTAAAGTATTATAATGACATGTGCAAATTGCTGGAGATAGAAACCAAAACGGAAGAACATGCCCGGCATTTCTCAAGCTGAAAGAACTGAAGAAAAAATTCAAGCCTTGAGTTGCAATAGTGAAGGATTCTATGGGGAAAATATTAAACAACACAGGAAGCATCAAGAGAAGATGGAAGGAATACACAGAGTCATTATACCAAAAAGAATTGGTCAACATTCAACCATTTCAAGAAGTAGCATATGATCAGGAACCAATGGTACTGAAGAAAGAAGTCCAAGCCGCACTGAAGGCATTGGTGAAAAACAAGGTTCCAGGAATTGATGGAATAGCAATTGAGATGTTTCAACAAATGGATGCAGTGCTGGAAGCGTTCACTTGTCTATGCCAAGAAAATTGGAAGACAGCTACCTGGCCAACTGACTGGAAGAGAATATGCCTATTCCCAAGAAAGGTGATCCAACCAAATACAGAAATTACCAAACAATATCATTAATATCACATGCAAGTAAAATTTTGCTGAAGATCATTCAAAAGCGGCTGCAGCAGTATATTGACAGGGAATTGCCAGAAATTCAAGCCGGATTCAGAAGAGGATGTGTAACCAGGGATATCATTGCTCATGTCAGAGGGATCCTGGCTGAAAGCAGAGAATACCAGAAAGATGTTTACCTGTGTTTTATTGACTATGCAAAGGCATTCAACTGTGTGGTTCATAACAAATTATGAATAACATTGTGAAGAATGGGAATTCCAGAACACTTAATTGTGCTCAGGAGGAACCTGTACATAGATCAAGAGGCAGTTGTTCGGACAGGACAAGGGAATACTTCATGGTTTAAAGTCAGGAAAAGTGTGGGTCAGGGTTGTATCCTTTCACCATACTTATTCAATCTGTATGCTGAGCAAATAATCTGAGAAGCTGGACTATATGAAGAAGAACCGGCATCAGGATTGGAGGAAGACTCATTAACAACCTGCATTATGCAGATGATACAACCTTGCTTGCTGAAAGTGAAGAGGACTTGAAGCACTTGCTGATGAAGATCAAAGACCACAGCCTGCAGTATGGATTACGCCTCAACATAAAGAAAACAAAAATCCTCCCAACTGGAATAATAAGCAACATCATGATAAACAGAGAAAATATTGAAGTTGTCAAGGATTTCATTTTACTTGGATCCACAATCAACACCCAAGAAATCAAGAGACACATTGCATTAGGCAAATTGGCTGCAAAAGACCTCTTTAAAGTGTTGAAAAGCAAAGATGTCACCTGAAGACTAGGGTGTGCCTGACCCAAGCCATGGTATTTTCAATCACCTCATATGCATGTGAAAGCTGGAAAATGAATAAGGAAGACCGAAGAATTGATTCCTTTGAATTGTGGTGTTGGCAAAGAATATTGAATATACCATGGACTGCCAGAAGAACCAATAAATCTGTCTTGGAAGAAGTACAACCAGAATGCTCATCAGAAGCAAGGATGGCGAGACTACGTCTTACATACTTTGGACATGTTGTCTGGAGGGATCAGTTCCTGGAGAAGGACATCATGCTTGGTAAAGTAGAAGGTCAGGGAGAAAGAGGAAGACCCTCAAGGAGATGGATTCACACAGTGGTTGCAACATTGGGCTCAAGCATAACAACGATTGTGAGCATGGTGCAGGACTGGGCAGTGTTTCCTTCTGTGGTATACAGGGTCACTATGAGTCGGAACCAACTCAACGGCACCTAAGATCAACAACAACATCTTTCTCTGCAACTTCTGTATGCTGTATGTTCAAACTTCTCACACTATCCTCCTTATTTTTTCATTGTTCTTACATATGGTTGATCTTTGTCTCTCTGTGTTATGCTTTGGGTGAACTCCCTGGTACTGTCTTTCAATTCAATTATTTTCATGACTGCATCCAGTTTAGATTTTATCCCGTAAATCAGCCAATGAAAACTCTATGGATCACAATGGTCCAATCTGCATTCTATTATGGGAATGGCTTAAAACCAGACAGTGTTTTGTTTCATTGTGCATGGGGTCACCATGAGTCCTTGGCTGACTTGACAGCAGCTAACAACAACAACATTGAATTTTTTATTTCAGGAACTGCATTTTATAGTTACAAGATTCCTAATTGATTCTTTTTCAGATCTATCTTTTTAAAAAAAATTTCTATTTTTGTTTCACATTTCTTATTGTTATTTACTGCATGTTATTTCTTCACTTCTTCCCTTAAATACTTGAAACATGTTTATTTTCAATTATTTTCCAGACTGTTTCCAGAAAAATCTATCAGTAATTGATTTATTAGCTAATATCTCTTAAAGATAGATTTCTTCACGTTTTTTTGAACTTCTGATATGCAGAGTCATTTTAAGCTTGATCCCTCTCTCTCTTCTCTTTTTCACTCTGCTTTTTTCCTTGTCTAGGGGTTTTGCAGTTTTCTCTCTCAGCTTTACCTCTAATTGAACCTTATCTTTTTTTTTTTTTAAATTTGAGTTTGTTGTTATTGTTGTTGAGAATATACACAGCAAAACATACACCAATTCAACAGTTTCTACACGTACAGTTCAGTGACATTGATTTCATTCTTCAAGTTGTGCAACCATTCTCACCCTCCTTTTCTGAGTTCCTTCCACATTAACATAAACCCATTGCCGCCTAAGTTTCGAATTGTAAATCTGATCCCATATAGTTAGTTCTTAAAAGAGCATAATTCTCAAGGCAGGCATTTTTTTTTTTTTTTTTTTTACTAGTTAAACTATACCAGTTTGGTTTTAAGAAGACTTCAGGGGATATTTTTGTTTAGGATTTAAAGATTATCTCAGGCAATAGTTTCAGGAGTTCATCCAGCCTCCATGGATCCAGAAAGTCTGGAGTCTATGAGAATTTGAAATTCTGTTCTTCATTTTCCCCCTTTTAATCAGGATTCTTCCACAGAATCTTCGATCAAAATGTAATTGAACCTTATCTTGATGATTGTAGCTCCTATTGCTAAGTGATGTGGGTGATGCAGCTAATCTGGTCACTAGGCAAGCAGGTGGCTCAGGTCTGGTCCTGGTTCCTAAGCTGTTCTGGTCATTGCCCACCTGGACACTCAGCCTCACATAGGCCACAGCCTTGGGCAGTAGTTAGCAGGAGCTGTTATCAGCCTTTTGTCCTAAGGAGAGAACCTACCAACCCAAGTTTCAGCCTTGAGTTCAACCCTGACCCCCTGCCTACCTGGAACAGCTCAGTCCCTATTTCTTTGGAGCCAGATTAGCTTAGTTACACACAGGAGCTAAATTCCTGCCCACCTCTGCCTGCTTCTGCCCAGCAGCTGGCAGGCCCAAGACTTCAGCCTCCCTCACCACTGTGTTTCTCTTTTGTTTCTGGTATACAGAAATGATTAACTTGTCGTGCCTTTTAAAATTTTTATTTTGCAAAAATTTTATCTATAACTGCTATGTGCTTGTAGCAGAATGGGTACCTCAGAACCATATTTACACCAACATCATCTTGACCAGAGTAGTTTTATCTTTTTTTTTTTTTAGACAATAAACAGTTGCTACTGTGTTACAATAAAACCATAGATAAAAGGGCCATATCCACCAGCTTTGGTAATGTGGACATCATTTGTGATCTTGATCGACATGGTTTCCTTATTCTGGAAGAGGCTGGCCCCAGGGTGCTGTGGGTTGAGGAGAGGATAAGAACTGGCAACAGCAAGAGCAGGCAATTCTTTCAAAGAAGCTTCCTTGGGAAAGAGGAAAGAGTTAAAGGGAAGTTTTTGTTTTATTTTAGTAGGAGACACTTGAGCATGTTTCTGTGGTTGTTACTAGGTGCCTTCGAGTCGATTCCGATTCATAGTGACCCCATGTGACAGAGTAGAACCGCCCGATAGGGTTTCTTAGGCTGCAATCTTTGTGGAAGCAGATCACTAGGTCTTTCACCTGTGGACCCGCTAGATGGGTTCAAACCACCAACCTTTCCGTTAGTAGTCAAGTACTTAACCATTGCGCCACCAGTGCTCCTTGAACATGTTTATAAACAGAGGATAAAAAGCCAGAATAGGGAGAGCGGTTGGGTCATGATAAAGGTTAGTGGTGAAGAACATTCTCTTCTGAGCTAGTCAGACTTGGATTTGATTCAGAGTTCCACCACTCCTTGTGTAACTAAATGTCCCCATTTGTAAAATGGGAAAACAATAGTATCTACCTCTTTGGGGTTGTTGAGAGGATTATACAAGATATTGCAGGTGACCGGTTTAACACAATGACTGGCACTTAGCAAACACTCAGTAATTGTTGACTGTCTTTATGACTGAAGTTAAAGGAGGGAGAGTCATAAGCTATAGTTGACTTTCCTGAGGAGCCAGAGCAAGAGTGAGTGCCTTAGATGGGCTGAGGATCGATATCTTTAGACAGAAGTCCAGGATTGAAGGGGAAAAGCGAAGGGTAGGAGGGAGAAGGAGTAGGGCCCATTTCTTTTGATGGCTATTCTCTCTGGGAAGTAAGAAGTAAGAACACAGCTCGTGGGTTGAAGAGGAGGCAGCTTGTAAAGGATCTTGGGAAACCAGGGGGCGCTGGTGCTCAAAGGCTCCCTGGGAGCACTGAGTCCCTGCACAGATCACCGATCATAATCTTTGCTATGCCTGTCCGCAAGACCAGCAAGATTGATGGGGGAGGAAGAAAACAAAACTGTTGCTGTGGAGTCAATTTGATTCAAACTCATGGCGACCCCTTGTGTAACAGAGTACAACTGCTCCATAGGGTTTACAGTGACTGATTTTTTCAGAAGTAGATCATTGAGCCTTTCTTCTGCAGTGCTGCTGAGTGGGTTGGGTGGGTTGGAACTGCCAGCCTTTCAGTTAGTAGTCGAGCCACCAACCATTTGCACCACCCAGGGACCCTGTGGAGGGAAAGAACAGCTGGCTAAATCCAGGGTTGTTCTCCACAGCAAAAGGAACCACAAGACTGTTAACAAGTGACGAGCAATCATTGGCAAGAGAGTGGAGGCTGGAACATGGCCCTTCTTGTCAGAGTTCCCCTCAACGCTGTCTGCTCCTTGGTATGACAGGAGAACTAGAATGAGGATTACCACTAAGGGATGAAGACTGTGTTCATCCTTGGCATACGCAAAATACCTCTTAGCTGTTTCTTTCACAGGCAACCCGGTTTCTTTCACTGATGTACAAGCTGAGGTGTGAAGAGCAAAAGTAACAGCCCCCAAGGTTACACAGCCAAGGAGAACAGAATCATACAAACCCAGAGAACTTGAGCTGGAAGTGTCCTTGGAAGCAAAGGCCAGAGAGGTCTCACAGGCAAACCCCAGGTCTCTAGCCTTCCAGTCCCATAGAATCAGGAATCAAAGCTCCAGTCTCTCAGTGTGAATTTAGAGGGGTTATGAGGTGTTACCTAGAGACGGCTGCTCCTGGTAGGGAGCTGGGGAGCAGGCTTCCAGCTCTGTGAGAGGCCAGCTGCCCCAGCAACTCATGGGCACTCACCTCCTAACTCATGGCTCCTTTGACTCCTGAGCTAGGAAGCAGCTGACTGAGAGATTCTCTGTTCTCTGGCTGTGGCCACTTGCTTGGACCTCCAAGCTCTGGGCAGCTTATTTCCCAGGCCTCACATGAAAATGATGTCCCCTCACTTCAAGGCTGTCTTCATTTATACTTGCAACTAGAGAGGCCTTGGAGCTCAGGGGGGTGAGGGCCCAAGCCTGTGCGCTCTGCTACCTGGACTTCCTGTCCATCGACACTCCAACCATGAAGTACGGGTGCAGGTAGGGACAGGACACCTCTCTACTGGCCTGGCCTAGCTGATGGCAGCTTGGCCCCACCAAGTTGGAAAGGCGTTGGCTGGGTAGAACATGAATGAGGGGTCCTGCTAAGCCCCTTACCCTCAGGAGTGTCAACATCCTACAGACTCACTTGAAGATAAAGCTCTGTAAGATGGGTTGATATGCAAATACAGCACAATAGACATCTTTCATATATAGACAGACCTAGGTTTGCATGGGGAACCCTGGTGGTGCAGTGTTAAGAGTTCGGCTGCTAACCAAAAGGTTGACAGTTCTAAAACATTAGCTGCTCCTTGGAAACCCTATGAGGCAGTTCTACTCTGTCCCATAGGGTCACTATGAGTTGGAATCGACTAGATGGCAGTGGGTTTTAGGTTCACATGGAGTCCCTGGATAGTGCAAATGGTTAAATGCTTGGCTGCTAACTGAAATGTTGGAGGTTTGAGTCCACCCAGAGGAGCCTCAGAAGAGAGGCCTGGAGATCTACTTCTGAAAAATCGATCACTGAAAACCCCATGGAGCACAGTTCTACTCTGACACACATGGGGTTGCCATGAGTCGGAATCGACTTGACAGCAACTGTAGACTTGCATCCTGGCTCTTCCAGTTCTTCTATATCCAGCCATGAGCAAGTTATATCATCTCTCCAAGTCTCACTTTCGTCATCCATAAAGGGGGAATTAAAGTATTGTCTTCTAGAGGAGATGACACACATGATACACTTAGCACATGGTCTGCCAATAGTGAGTGCTCCGTAAGCATTAACAAGTGCTATTCATTATGTTTAGACTTCATGTAGGAGTTGTGACCTCTAAGTCATGCTTTAAGGATGTCATTTGGCCTAGCATGATGACAGATTTGGGGCTGGTGGCCCAGGGATTGGTGCGCATGCATTGACTTGCTTAGGGAAAGTTGTTTTTACATGATTAAAGGGGAAGGAAGGAGTTTTGTGTACAGGTATCTGAGGAATACTGGAGGAGGGAGCGTGTTCAAAAAGCAAAGACCAATCGAAGTAGCTTCAGCGAAAAGTGGGAGTGAGTGTGTGGATTCCAGGATTGTGTGGATTCTATCCCTGAAGCCCAAGGGCAGGAAGGACCTAGAACTAGGAACTGGATGGAAGTTGCCAAGACTTTTCTCTGCTCCTCTGTGCATCTGCTCTACTCTCCATTCTCTGCAAACCAGCTTTCTCTGTGCCTAAGTCCACATGGTAGAGCACAGACCACTGACAGGCCACCTGGGTTTCCTTATTATAAGTTTAGCCCCATGAGCTCCAGCTTAGAAACTACATTGAAAAAAAAGAGAGAGTTTTTCACTCCAGGTCCACAGATCAATCCCAGGGAGAAGCCTTGGTTTATCCTGCTTGACTCCTACATGATGGCCCAACAGATCCATGTAGAATGGAGAAGGCCATCTCCCAAAGGAAAGAGAAGAGCTACTGCCAGAATAAGTAGGTAAGGGCTGCTGTAAGTTCAAAAGAAAAGATATTCAAAGGTCAGTCCTGAAGGTTCTTGGGTGGCACAAATGGTTTGCACTCAGCTGGTAACCAAAAGATTGAGGGTCAAACCCAACTAGAGGCACCTCAGAAGAAATAGCCTTGGTGATCTGCTTCTGCAAGATTATAGACAAGAAAACCCTATGGAGCAGTCCTATCTGTAATATCTGGGGTCTCCTAAGTCACAAATCAACAAAAGTCAGTCCTGTAGGGCTGGCCACCAGCAAGTCCTGCTGCAGAAGGTTCAGTGCCAGGACAAACAGGAAGTTCTCTCCCTAAAAACAGAAATGAAACTTTCTCTTGTGCGTCATGGCACACAGTGTCAACCATACTAAGGGGTGGCCTCCGGGGGTGTTCATGAGGGTGTGTTTTACCTTGTGGTCAGTGTAAATATAGTGAAGGATCTATTCCTTCTTTGAAAGATAATACCATCATTCTTTCTCCCAAACCTTTCCATGCCTGCCAATTTCCTTCAAAATCCAAACCTACCTCCACTGTTGGCAATTGCATTAAGATGCCGAGAAAAAAGCTTGCATGTTAGGTAGACCAGTTGGAATGTATTCAATTGGGTGACCTGAGGGTGAGTCACCTTGAACTTCTTAAGGGGAAGATAGGCAGTGTGGTGTCATGTTAGGAGCCTGGCTCTGGAGTCACCCTCTGGGGTTCAATTCCTATCTCAACCACTTCCCAGCCACGGGCCCTTGAAAGCATTTAACTTCTCTGTGCTTCAATTTCCTCATCCATAAAATGGGGATGATGATAAGACCTACTTCACAAAGTGTTCAAAAGATTAAGTGAGACAATGCATGTCAAATGCTTAGAACAGTGCCTGGCAAACAGTATACACTCCATAAATGTGAGCTGTTATTATTATTATTAGCCCTGGTGGCACAGTGGTTAAGTGCTCGGCTGCTAACCAAAAGGTCAGTGGTACGAACCCACCAACCAGTTCGAACCTACCAGCCACTCCCTGTTTCTGTAAAGATTTACAGCCTTAGAAACCCTATGGGGTTGCTATGAGTTGGACTCAACTTGATGGTAGTGGGTTTAGTTTTGGTTTTATGATTATTATTATTATTACCATTATTTTTGAATTTTCAGTACTTATCAGAGTACTTGGCCCAGAATGAAATATTTGTTGAATGAATCAATGGACTTAACCCTTTGGAACCTCATTTTCCTAATCTATAAAATGGAAATACTACTCATCTAAGAAGGAGCCCTGGTGGTGCAGTGGTTGAAACACTCGCCTGCTAACAAAAAGGTTGGCATTTCGAACCCACCAGCCACTCGGTGGGGAGAAAGATGTGGCAGTCTGCTTCTGTAAAGATTTACAGCCTTGAAAACCCTCTGGGACAGTTCTACCCAGTCTTACAGGGTCGTTATAAGTCAGAATCGACTCAGTGGTAATAGGCCTGGTTTTGGTTTTATTCATGTAAGAGGTCATTGTAATGATTAAATGAAAGAGTGTATGTAAAGCATCTAGCACAATGCCTGCCTTTTAATAGGCAATTTATGTTTCTTTTCACTTTCCCTTCCCCTCTGTTAGCATCCAAGGTCCTCCATAATTTTTATAGGTCAAGTCTCTTTGGGCTGCAAAACGCTAAAAGCCCAACTCAGTTTGGCTTAAGTTAAAAAAGGAAAAGTATTGGCTCAAGAAATAGTAAAGTCCAAGGATATCTAGCTTCAGGTACAGGAGAATCCAGGGACTCAAATGATGTCATCAGGACTTGATGTCCTTGCAACTGTTTTTTTCTTTGGTGTTGACTTTACCTCAGCATATTCTCTTAGTGTAGTGGCCTCCAGTGGCTCCAGATCTTCACCAGGTGGCTCCCGATGTTCACCAAGTAGCTCTAGAGCTTCACCAAGTCTCTCAACCTTTCAATGCCTCAGTGTTCTTACCTGTCAATTGCAGATAGTAATCGTACTTACCTAAAAGAGTTGTTTTAAGTAATATATTTGGTTAACACAGTTATGCATGACTTAATGTCCACAATAAGTTCTGTGATATAGGACTTTTTGTGATTTGGACATTGTGTGAACACCATATTATATATAGGCAGCCCCCGGGTTATGAATGTCCTATTTATGTACAACCCATAGTTACAAACCAACCCTGTAAAGCCTATTGCATTAAAATTCTAGGTACATACAATGGTTTGTAACAACAAACTTGTGCTACTTTGCGACGCTTATTAAAATATTATTATTATTATTACTGTATTATTATGTTAAAGATGTTTTAGTGTATCTGGAAGAGTTTCTTTAATGTTTTTTTATGCATAGAAATGTACGCCATATACCAAATACTAAGACAAACATTGACTAACTGACGTTTGTCAAAAGACAAACATTTGACTAATAGATATGAACTGTACATAACCGTTATGACTTACATACAAATTCGACTTAAAGACAGGCTTAAGAACGGAACTCATGTGGTTACGTCCACTACGTCCCATTCTCCACTGGAGATTTCTGAACTTATGGGACCGTGGACATAGCATCTGGTCAGACATTGCCTGAATGGATGTTATGCTGTGCATGACTGTATGTCTAAAGTTCTTAGAACGTTGTCAAGCACATAGTAAGCATTTGATATACATTATTCTTATTGTTGCTGTTATTATTTAGCAATTTCAGAGGAAAAGGAACTTCTACTTCTGGAAAACTCCAAGAATTGAATCTCATTGGGTCTCCTGCCCATCCCTGAGTCAACCACCACGAATGGGAGGGTAGAATAATCTGACTGGTCAGACTCCTGAGGGGGAATTGATGACCGTGTCTTCTACTTCTACCCCCGACAGGCTGTAGAAACTTGGGCAAGTTGCTTGACTTCTCAAAGCCTCCATTTCCCTACTTGTAGAAACAGAATGCTATTTCTTCACAGGGTGTTTGCTTTTAAACTTTTTATTATAGAAATATTAAAATATATTCAAACATAGTGATATGAGTAAAATGAACACCCAAGCACCCATCACTCAGCTTCAATAATTTTTCACACATGGTCATTTTTATTTAGTCTATACCCCCTTTTATCCCTCACATTCTACTCCCGGACTATTTTGAAACAAATCCCAGATATCATATCACTTTGTCCAGAAATACTTCAGTATGTATCTCTAAAAGATAAGGACTCTTTTCTTAAACATAGCTGTTTATACCACTATCACACTTAAAACATTAACAATATTTGCTTAATATCATTCAAACATTCAGAATTCAAATTTCCCTTGTTGTCTCCTCGATTGTTTTGGACATTTGATTCACTTGAATCAGGATCAAAACAAGGTCTAAACACTGCATTTGGCTGATAATGTCTTTTAAGTCTTGTTTAATCTCTAGTTTCCAACAATTATCAATACATGGCCAATCTTATTTCATCTCTATCTACCTTTGGCCCCCAACTCCAACTTCTGGAATATTTTAAAGCAAATTCCAGACACCAGCATCATAAATATTTCAGTTTATACCTCTAAGAGATTCTCTCTCTTTAAAACACAACCACAATACCATTAGTATGCCAAAATACTACCACTACTACTAATCATAATAATTCTTTAATGTCATCGAATATTCAGATACTGTTCAAATTTCCCCAATTGCCTCATTCTTTTGAACAGTTGGGTTGTTCAAATTAGGATCCAAACAAGCCCACACATTCAATTTGGTTGATTTGTCTATTAAGTCTCCTTTGATCTCTAGGTTCCCGTCCTTTCTTTGATTCCCTTGCATTTTATTTGTTGAAAAAGCTGGGTTGTTTCTCCTGTAGAATTTCCCCATTTGGGATTTGCTGATTGCATTCTGTGGTGCTATTTAACATGGGATGAGAAGCAGATAGGCTCTGGCATCACACAGCCCTGGGAGGGAAGCTGCTCTGGAACCCACTTGCTGCCTGACTGGGGGCAAATTCCTCAGATTTTCCAAACCTCAATTTCTCCATCCTAAAAGAGGATAACGATATTGGCTTCTTAAAGCTGTTGGAAGGATTGAGTAATACATGTGAAGAATGTAGTACAATGCCTAGCAAACTCACTATCCAGTAGATTCTGATTCATGGCTACCCTGTGTGTTACCAAGTAGAAACGCTCTAGAGGGTTTGGCTATAATCTTTATGGAAGCAGATCACCAGGCCTTTTTTCCATGGTACTATTGGGTGGGTTCAAACTGTCAACCTTTAGGTTAGTAGTTGAGTGCAAACCATTTGTGCCACCCAGGGACTTTGCTTGGCACATACCAAATACCAAACTCATTGCCATGGAGTTGATTCCCTCATAGTGACCCTACAGGACAGAGTAGAACTGCCCCCTAGAATTTCCAAAGAGAGGCTGGTGGATTTGAACTGCAGACCTTTTAGTGAGTGCTATATTAATTTTTTTTAAAAAAAGAACTATTAAATAAATTCATATGGAATGGAACTATAGTCTCTAGCTGCACCCCTGCCCTTCATTTCGCCCCTTTTTGGAGATGGTTGGCACGATTCAAATGATGGGCTATAACTATGAAAGAAAATGAATTAAACTGATCTGAAATCCTTTGTCCTCTAATCCACAAATGCTTATTAAGCACTGGCTCTGGACTAGGCCTAGACTCAAGTTATGGTTCGGGTGTAGGGGAGAAAGGGAGAACGCAAAGAAGTCTAAAACACAGTCCCTGGCCTGAAAGACCTTCCAATTCTCATCAAATTGCAGAAATGCACAATAATAACACAAGCCAGCACAGGGTAAGTGGCAGTTACGGAGACTGATGGTAAAGGAGAGCAAACAGTGTGTCCTAAGCCTCAGTTCCTGCTTCTGTAAAATACCGACCTCAAAATATGTCTTGGAGACCATGGACTAGCCTGCCTGCCTAACTCCTGCCTCACTGGGGGGAGAACCCACCCTCTGATCACATGGGCACCAGCAGGGCCAATCAGGTTCTCTTGAGAATCTAAACAGAGAAGCCGAGAGTGGGAATGTCAGGTGACCTGAGTGTGAAAATCAATAGACCCTGGGACTGGGGCGGGGCTGGTGCTCCCGAGGAACCTGCACTGAGGAGCCCACAGAGAAGGTCTTCAGGGAGACACTACAGAATGAAGCACTCAGAGAGAAGCAAAGGCAAGAGATAGGCAGACAGCAGACAGACAGACAGATGATGTTCCTCATCGACTTCCAATTTCCAGTTTCAGTCCTTCATGTTGTTGTTTTTAAGCGTTGCCTGCCGTTGAGCTGAGTCCTATTCATGATGACCCCTTGTGTTGCAGAGTAGAACTGCTCCATAAGGATTTCAAGGCTGTGATCTTTCAGAAGCAGATCGCCAGGCCTGTCTTCCGAGGCACCTCTGGGTTTATTCCCTAGATCTCCCCTGTATTGTCCACTTTACCTCAGGCAGTGTGAGTGCAGGCACAGGTTGTGTTCCCCTGGAAGCTGACTCTGAGATGGAGTTACATCAGCGATGTCACTGGGGGAGTGCACGGGTGTGGACCACACCGCGTGACACTGTCAGAGAGGGTGACACCAAAATAACTGTCTATAAAAATATCCCTCTGGTTAACTATAACAACAAAAACATTTTTCCTAAGCCCAGCTTACATGTATCAATATACCCTGTTGTTGTTAGGTGCCATGGAGTCAGTTCCAACTTATACAACGAAACAAAACACTGCCCAGTCCTGCGCCATCCTCACAATCGTTGCTATGTTTGAGCCCATTATTGCAGCCATCCATCTCATTGAGAGTCTTCCTCATTTTCACTGACCCTCTACCATACCAAGTATAATGTCCTTCTCCAGGGACTGGTCCCTCCTGATAACTTGTCCAAGACAAAGTTTCGCCATTCTTGCTTCCAAGGAGCACTCTGGCTGTACTTCTTCCAAGAAAGACTCATTCATTCTTCTGGCAATCCATGGTATATTCAGTATTCTTTGTCAACACTATAATCCAAAAGCATCAATTCTTCTTTGGTCTTCCTTATTCACTGTCCAGCTTTTGCATGCCTAGGAGGTGATTGAAAATATCATGGTGTGAGTCAAGCACACCTTAGTCCTCAAAGTGGTATCTTTGCTTTTCAACACTTTAAAGAGGTCTTTTGCAGCCAATTTGCCAAATGCAATACATCATTTGATTTCTCGACTGCTGCTTCCGTGAGCATTGACTGTGGATCCAAGTAAAATGACATCCTTGAGAACTTAAATATATTCTCCATTTATCATGATGTTGCTTATTGGTCCAGTTTGAGGATTTCTGTTTTCTTTACGTTGAGGTGTAATCCATACCGAAGGCTGTAGTCTTTGATCTTCATCAGTAAGTGCTTCAAGTGCTCTTCACTTTCAGCAAGAAACGTTGTGTCATCTGCATATTGAAGGCTGTTAATGAGTTTTCCTTCAATCCTGATGCCTTTTCTTCTTCATATAGTCCAGTTTCTCAGATTATTTGCTCAGCATACAGATTGAATAAGTATGGTGAAAGGATACACCCCTGATACACAGCTTTTATGATTTTAAACCATGCAGGATCCCCTTGTTCTGTTCGAAGGACTGCCTCTTGGTCTAGGTACATTCCTCATGAGCACAATTAAGTGTTCTGGAATTGCCATTCTTTGAAATGTTATCCATAATTTGTTATGGTCCACACAGTCGAATGCTTTTTCAGAGTCAATAAAACACAGGTAAACATCTTTCTGGTATAAAGCTAAAGCTATGCTAACTTGCTTTGTGAGTCTTCTAATGCACTCTAGTTAGAGCTGTCATTATTACCTCATTACAATTACACTTTGAATCACGTGGTTTTGTCAGCACGTGCTACGCTGTTGCTTTCGTTGCTGCCTGTGTTTTTATAGTGGCTAACTTTGTCAAATTTGCTGATGTTTTAGCTACAGTATTGTGGTAATTAGTATTTGTGAACTTATTACCAATAACTTTTTTGAGAATGAAGTAGTAATTAAAGGAAAAGAAGGAGTGGCGATTTAAGAGTAACATTAGTACAAAAAACATTATTAAAGATTCTGTATGGTCTGGTACAGGAAAAGTGACATCATGAGTTACTGCAGTGGGTAACACCAACAATAGTGACGCCACTGAGTTACGTATGTGTTGTGTTTACTAAGGACTGCCCTGGGGATCAACACCGTGAAAAGGAAGGAAAGGAAGTAGGAGTGGGCAGAGGGAGACACCTAGCTGGGATGCAGACCCACAGCCTTAGCCAATCCCTGGGAAGCTGTGGAGTCAGAATAGCCCTTCAAAGCTGAGTTAGGTGGAAAAGGATAGTGGTAATGGTTGTACAATATGATGAATATAATCAATATCACTGAATTATACATGTAAAAATTATTGAATTAGCAAATGTTTTGTTATATATATTTTTATGTCAATAAAAAATTTAATCAAAAAAAAGTTGACACCACTGACTGCTCTGACAGGGATCTCAATAGAGGATCCCAGGCAGAGCTGGAGAAAAACGTAGAACAAAATTTGAACTCACAAAAGACCAGACTTACTGGTCTGACAGAGACTGGAGAAACCCTGAGAGTATGGCCTCCAGACACCCTTTTAACTTAGTACTGAAGTCATTCCTGTGGTTCAGCCTTCAGGCAAAGATTAGACAGGCCTATAAAACAAATAATAATATACGTAATTCAACCATGTATACGAGACTAAATGGGCACACCAGCCCAGGGGCAAGGACAAGAAGGCAGGAGGGGAAAGGAAAGCTGGACGAATGGAAATGGGGAACGCAAGTTTGAGAAGGGGAATGTGTTGACACGTTGTGGGGTTGGTAACCAATGTCACAAAATAATATGCGTATTAATTTTTTGAAGATAAACTAATTTGCCCTGTAAACATTCACCTAAAGCACTATAAATAAAAAAACAAACAAAAAAATTGAGTTGGGCTAAAATGACCACGTCTTTATGCTCCTGTATGCATAAGTCAAGGTCCCTGGGGGACACAAACAATCTGAGCTCCACTACTAACCTAAAGGTTGGTGGTTTGAGCCCACCTAGAGATGCCACAGAAGAAAGACTTGGTGTTCTGCTTCTATAAAGATTATAGCCAAGAAAACCCTATGGACAGCTTTACCCTGTAACACATGGGGTCACCATGAGTCGGAATTGATTCAAGGGCAACAACAGGTTTAGTTTCTTGTTTATGGACTAGTCATTGGATGTGGGACTCTCTGGGAAGGCTGTGACCTTGGTCAAGGCAGCTCTCTGCAGCTGAGTCAATCCATCTGGGTCTGACAGCTGAGGGCCATCTGCCAACAGTACTCCCAGCAGCTGGAACAACAGGTCCTTCGTTGAAGGGGACTCTGGGCCATGCATCACAGTGTCCACCACCAGTGGGTTTCTCTTGCTTGTAGCCAAACAAACCTCAGGATAAAGTGGTTGTAAGAATTCAATGAGACAGTAATTCTCAGCTCCCTGAAGGTATTGTTGTTTGGTGCTGTGGAGCCAGTTCCGACTTGATAGTGACCCTACGTACAACATAAGGAAAGACTGCCTGGTCCTGCACCATCGTCATAATTGTTGTTATGCCTGAGCCTATTGTTGCAGCCACTGTGTCAATCCATCTTATTGAGGGTCTTCTTCTTTTTTGCTGACGCTCTGCTAGCATGATGTCCTTCTCCAGGAACTGGTCCCTCCTGATAACATGTTCAAAGTATGTAAGACAAAGTCTTGCATCCTTGTTTCTAAGGATCATTCTGGCTGTACTTCTTCCAAGACAGATTTTTCCTTCTTCTGGCAGTCCATGGTATATTCAATATTCCTCGTCAACACCATAATTCAAGGGTTGCAATTCTTCCTTAGTCTTCCTTATTTATTGTCCAACTTTCACATGCATATGAGGTGATTGAAAATACCATGGATTCGGTCAGGCGCACCTTAGTCCTTAACGTGACATCTTTGCTTTTAACACTTTAAAGAGGTCTTTTGCAGTGGATTTGCCCAGTGCTATGTGTCTTGATTTCTTGACCGCTGTTTCCATGGGCATTGAATGTGGATTCAAGTAAAATGAAATCCTTGACAACTTTAATCTTTTCTCTGTTTATCATGATCCTGAGGGTGAAAACTGTGTATTAGTCACTGCTTTGCCCCCCTACCTGTGATGGAAATGTTGACTGGCCAACTCAACGCCCATGCCCACTGCTCTCTCCCTTTTACAGACAGTCTCCATGACTGACATTTATCCTTTGCCACCTTGTGTTGTTATTGCTCATTTCCTCAATTTGGTGGGAATTACATCCATGCTTTGCCCACCTCCACCACATAGGCAGGAAAAGCTTGTCTCATGTTTTCAGCCTTTCTTCGAGAGAAGCCTGGGGTGCTGTTTCATGAAAGCTTTAGCTTTGGTAACAACAGGGACAGCTGTGACAGGTGCTGCCACCCCCTATGCAGACATGATATAGTTAGCTGAGGTAGTCATCTTTCAAGACAAGGGAAAGGCCAACAGAACCGCAGAAAGGTAAGGACTGAACCAAGGCTAGCAGCTGCTAACCTCCAGATTTCTTGCTAAGTGAGAATAAAGTCCTTTTTAGTTAAAATATTGTATGTTGGGTTGTTTTTTACTCGCAGCCCAAATCCTCATTGTCATAACCTAGCAGTACTCAGCATAGCGGCTTCACAGGAAACAGAATTGGTGACCTGCTTCTGTAAAGATTAGCCCAGAAAACCCCATGGGGCAGTTCTACTCAGTCTCATGGGGTTGTTATGAGCTGGAATTGACTCGACAGCACCCAGCAACAACAACAACACAGCATACAGTAGGCACTCAATAAAATTAAATGAAGGAACAAACTTACTTATTTTTTCGTTAAATGTGTGTGGTTTAATTTCATTGGTTTCCTTAGCGGAATAGTAGAAAAGTCTTTGTGGAAGATTTCTTTGGCCTGAGATCAATGACAGTCCTCACATGGTACATCACATAGATGTACAGGAGAGTGTCGCAGGTGGGAGGAATGGCATGGGCATAGGTATGGAGTTGGAAAAGTACAAGTCATGTTGAGGGCTTGGGGGATGGCACGTAGACCAGCCTGGTGGAGTAGAAGTCATGTGTGGGAGGCAGAGGTGGTCAGGCTGGAAAGTGAGGGTGAGGGCCAACTGTGGAGGACACTAGACGCCATTCCATATGTGGCATTTGGCCTTTTCTCTGTAGGTAATGGGCTGTCATGGCAGGTTTTCAATACAGGAGCAACTGAAAGAATGGTGCTTAGGAAAATGAATCTGTTTTCATTAGCATTGACTCTAGACTTGCTGAGACAACAAGGCAGAGATAAATGGCCCACATCTATCCTTGGAAGTGCCTAGCACTTGTCCAAATGAACCAGACTGGCTGAGTTGCAAATTAGTTCAAATCTCCGGATTGGAGAAGTCTCAGAGCTTTCAATTACAAAATCCAATCATGTACAATGACACAATGGGGTGTTACAGTCATCAGTCAATGAAATCATATAAAGCTGCCTCCATGTCTACTCCTAACAAGACCTCGGCCCCCTCAGCCAGTCTCTCCCACCCACCAGTCTTGCCCTTAGGCAAGAATTCCCAGAGTCCCCCTGGATGATTCTAAACTTAGAGTCAATTCTCACACACTCTTGGCTCTGACCCCATCTCAGGTTCTTCTTCTGGCCCTTTGGCTGTCTGTGACAGATCCCAGCATTTCTTAGTCATTTCAGGCCCAGGAATCAACCCACAGTCCCAACCACAAGCGAAAGGCAATTGTCCGCTCCATAGGCTAGGCTCCCTGCTACAACTTCAGGATCTTGACTGAAAACAGAGAATACCAGAAAAATGTTTGCCTGTGTTTTATTGACTATGCAAAGACATTTGACTGTGTGAATCATAACAAATTATGGATAACATTGTGAGGAATGGGAATCCCAGAACACTTAATTGTGCTTTTGCGGAACTTGGACATAGACCAAGAGGCAGTCATTCAAACAGAACAAGAGGATACTGTGTGGTTTAAAATCAGGAAAGGTATGCATGAGGGTTGTATCCTTTAATCACACATATTCAATCTGTATGCTGAGCAAATAATCCGAGAAGCTGGACTATATGAAGAAGAACATGGCATGAGGATTGGTGGAAGATCATAAACAACCTGCAATCTGCAGATGACACAACCTTTCTTGCTGAAAGTGAAGAGGACTTGAAGTACTTACTGATGAAGACTAAAGACTACAGACTTCAGTATGGATTACACCACAATACAAAGAAAACAAAAATCCTCACAATTGGATCAATAAGCATCATCATGATAAACGGAGAAAAGATCTAAGCTGTCAAGATTTCCTTTTACTTGGATCCACAGTCAACGCCCATGGAAACAGCAGCCAAGAAATCAAACAATGTATTGCATTGGGCAAACTGGCTGCAAAAGACCCCTTTAAAGTGTTAAAAAGCAAATATGTCACTTTGAGGACTAAGGTGCACCTCACCCAATCCATGATATTGTCAATCACCTCATATGCATGCAAAAGCTGGACAAGTGAATAAGGAAGACCGGAGAAGAATTGAAGCCTTTGAATTATAGTGTTGGTGAAGAATATTGAATTTACCATGGACTGCAAGAAGAATGAACAAATCTGTCTTCTAAGGAGCCAGAATGCTCCTGAGAAGCAAGGATGGCGAGATATGGTTTAGCTTACTTTGGACACGTTATCAGGAGGAACCAGTCCCTACAGAAAGACACCATACTTAGTAGAGTGTCAAGGAAAGAGAGGAAGACCCTCAAGGAGATAGATCGACACAGTGGCTGCAATGATGGGCTCAAGCATAACAACGATTGTGAGGACAGCAAAGGACCAGGCAGTGTTTTGTTCTTTTGTGCAGAGGGTCACTGTGAGTCAGAACCAACTCGACAGCACCTAACAACAGCAACAACACAGACGAAGAGGAGAACAAACACTAGGGAATAACTAGTAGTTTCTGCCAAAATAGAAGAGTGACTTCTGGTAGCCAAGGAGAGTGGGCTGTGCTACTGAGGAGATAAAGGCAAATGAAGGTGTTTCAGTGAAGAAACCAGACCTTCCTGGCAAGAAGCAATTGAAGAACAAGGCACGACAGTACAAAGTAGTGGTGCTTAACCTTTTGACCAGCCCGCGTGCTGACACCCAGAACTGGAAGGATCACTGATCACCTTGCACATGTAACGTCCATACTCCAGACGCAAAGAAAAGCTGGCTCTGGCTTTTATTCACTGTCACTTCTTTGTGGGCAGTGCGCGGTGCGCGGAGGAAGTGGAGCTTGGCCGGCCCGGGAGTGGGCAGTTCAGCCCGGGAAGGCTGTTGGCGCCATCTAGTGCTTGAACAGAGAACTGGCTTAGCACGCATCTCAAAGTTAGGGTTTCAGGCCACTGCTCTGGGCTCTGCAACCCCCATCTGTCTTTTCAAAAATTCACAGCTTGCCAATTTGCAAATATTGGGAAATCACTTTGTGTTGCAGTCTTCAAGGAGTAAACCTCCTGAGCTCACTGTCGATGGAGCCCGCAAAGGCTGCCAGGCAATTTCCTAACCCCCAAGGGGCTTCAAGACAATAGGACATTCTGGGCATTCAAAAGTCACCATCCATACACACAGAACGTAGGAAACCTGGGGTTCAGATTTCATCTTTAGACTGTCTCGGGGACTACCTGAGTTTTTCCTAAGAGAAAAATCCGTCTCATGAGGTATGAAGACACCTGCTCTCCAGAGTCTCGCACTGCCGCTATCTCTAAATAACCATTTCAAAATCAGGTGTTGGTTCACTTTAAAAATTTTCTTTCCTCCTTTTAGAGGAGAAGGGGGTGGCAGTCTCAGGGTTCATGAAGCCATAATTTCTTGACCAGGATTCTGGGGCATAAGCGGCTCCGGTTCCACTCTCCCACCCTCTGTTAAGACAATCTGCAAATCAGACCCAATCCTGAAAAAAGAACTTTCAGCTGCAAATGCTAGAAAAGGATCTTCATTTACTTACAATCGGCTAATGCTTTCATTCATCGAGAAAAAAAACCAAAAAACAAAAAACAGGTGGCATAAACTCAAGCGCTGAGCGACAGTGTGAGATTGGCGAACCCATGGTTGTTTTTGGGTCTGAAATAGACAAGAAACAAAGGCAAGAGGGGAGCGTGGAGTATGGACAGGAATGAATTCATAAATATCAAAACAACGTATTTTGACACTCTACTTCCAGGCGTAGAAATAGGATGGTTTTTCTCTTTCCCATAAAAGACTTTATTGCTACTTTGACCACCCGAAATTTGTCAGAGACATCTTTCCCTAATAACATGGCCAATGATTTCATTTTGTCCCAAGGCCGAGGCCACTCCTCAGTTCCTATGGCTCTCCAAACTCTCTGTTGTTGGGTGTAAGGGGAAAACAGAGAGCGAGGTTAAGTGGAGGTAAGACAGGAGTGGGGAGAGGCTTCCCTCACCCCTTTCCCCAGTACCAGGAATATTCGACAGTAGCTGGAAGGAATCGCCTTTTTGTCTTGTTTAGATTGAGTTTTGGCAGGCACCTTTTACTTTCCCGTCAGCTTCTCAATTCAGGCAATTTCACGGCTCCTGTTCTGCTGCTGAGACGTGTTTGTGGCAGCAGGGTTGTTAGACGCAGCCACAGGCTGTCGAGCAGCTAAATTGCTAAGTAGTGTCTCCGTGATTGCAGACAAGAGCTGCTCTGGAGGTTCCCCTTGCAACCCCGGCACAGCTCAGAGCTAACAGGGGCGATCAGAGCAGCATGAAAGGGGACTGTGTGTCCTGGCCAATTACTTAGCACAACTGGAGGCTGACTGCTGTCTGCATACTTACTTTCTTACTTTCAATGAATGTGAATATAATAAAGTAGACCTCCTTCCTTCCTTCTCTCTTTCTCTTCCTTCCTTTTCCCTCTTTCTTCCTTCCTTCCTTCCATCTCCCTCCCTTCCACAAGGATTTATTAAAAGCCTTGCTAAAGCTCTGCTGAATGTAATTAAACAAACAGAATTACCCTAACGGGGAAGAGAGTTGAGGCAGAGGGAGCCTCAAGTCTGACATCTAAGGTATACTCTTGGCATGTTCAAGGAACAGTAGGAAGGCAAGCGTAGCTGGAGAGCAGTCAGTGAGGGGGAAAGGGTGGGAGATGAGGCTAGAAGGCAGAAGCCTAGGCCAAGAGTCCACATCATATATGACCTTCTAGGCCACGGTGAGGACTTGGGATTTTAGTCTAATTATGATGAGACTAAGGTGGGCTTGACTCAAGCCATGGTGTTTTCAGTCGCCTCATATGCATGTGAAAGCTGGACAATGAATAAGGAAGACCAAAGAAGAACTGATGCCTTTAATTATGGTGTTGGTGAATATTGAATACACCATGGACTGCCAGAAGAATGAACAGATCTGTCTTGGAAAAAGTACAGCCAGAATGCTCATTAGAAGCAAGGATGGAGAGACTTCATCTCACATATTTTGGACATGTTATCAGGAGGGACCAGTCCTTGGAGAAGGACATCATGCTTGGTAGAGGGTCCGTAAAAAAGAGCAAGATCCTCAACAAGATGGATTGACACAGTGGCTGCAACAATGGGCTCAAGCATAACAATGATTATAAGGATGGCACAGGGCTGGGCAGTGTTTCGTTCTGTTGTACTTAGGGTTGCTGTGAGTCGGAACCGACTCCACAGCACCTAAAAGCAACATGATGGGAAGCTAATACAAAGTTTGAAGACCATGCATGCTTCAAATCCTGTAGAGGCCTTAACCAGGCCTGGTACCCAACCAGCTTCATCTCTGGACTCTCCCCTCTATCCCCACCCTACTCCCATCTCCACACACACTACACGAACAGGACTGTCATGTGGCAATATCCCTTTGTCGGCTCAGCAAACTCCACCCTTCAAGACCCAGAGTATCTGTCACTGCCCCTGTCGAACCTTCCTTGACGTCACCAGGCTGTGAGTCTCCGTCTTCTTGGATCATACCCAGAGCATCTTGGGTACATTCCTATTTTACAAGGTCCATGTTATCTCTTTAAGGGTATCCCTCCAAGACTGATGGCCCTAGATAAAGGAACCTGGTGCTGGGCTGGGCCAGAGCAAGCAGAGTTAAGTGCAGTAAGTACTAGCTGGATGAATGAGCAAATGAATGAGTGAATGAGTAGTCGGGGAGAGATAACCCATTAACTCCCTGTCAGCCATCCATTCCACACTGGCAAGAGTAGATGAGAGCTTGGGTTGGGAACCAGGCTGCCTGGGTTTATATTCCACCTTCACCAATTACTCCCTAGGTGACCTTGGGATTTCCTTATATATAAAACAGAAATGATTTTAATAATACCATCCTCTACCTCATAGAGCTGTTGGGAGGAGTAAATAAATGAATATATATATATATAGTACTTAGAATGGAACTTCTTCAGTTCTTTCTAGTTGCTGTCAAGTCGACTCCAACTCATGGCGACCCCATATGTGTCACAGTAGAACTGTGCTCCATAGGGTTTTCAATGGCTGATTTTTTTAGAAGTAGATCACCAGAACTTTCTTCAGCATCTCTGGGGTGGATTGGAACCTCCGACGTTTCAATTAGCAAGTGACTCTGTAGGACACAGTAGAACTGACCCATAAAGTTTCCAAGAAGCAGCCAATCTTTTGGTTAGGAGCCGAACCCTTAACCACTGCGCCGCCAGGGCTCCGTGCGTACACTGAATTAGCGAACACCAAATCTGGCTTGTTGGCGTTCAGCTGGAACCTGCACTCCCCAACCGCTACTGGCTCTGCGCATGCGCCTGCCTTCGAACGCCTTCTAGTATTTTAGCGAATAGGCAAATTTGCAAATACAGAACCCAGAATATTGTGTAGTAAGTCAGGGAAGGTCTAAGAAGGTGCCCAGGATCCAGCTCTGGTGAATCTGGTCAAGAAACAAGCCAGACAGAGGCAGCAGCATTTAAAAGGCCTGAGGGAAGGAGCCCAGTGTGCTGGGGAAATCAGAGGCCAGTTGTCAAGCAGGAGTCAGGATCGCCTACTTCCTTCTCCAGTTCTAGAGTGTGGTTAAGAGCATGGACAGTAGAGCCGGCATTCTGGGTTTGCACCCCAACTGTGCTTCATTTCCTTACCTATGTTGTTGTTGCTGGGTGCTGTGGAGTCAATTCTGACTCATAGCAACCCCACGTGACAGAGTAGAACTGCCCCATAGGGTTTCCTAGGCTGTAATCTTTACAGGAACAGTTCGCCAGCTCTTTCTCCCCAGGAGCCACTGGGTGGGTTTGAACCACCAACCTTTCTGTTAGCAGGTGAGCTCTTAACCGTTGGACCATCAGGGCTCCTTTTCCTGAACTATAAAATGGGGATAATAATAGTGGCCCTCATGGAGTTGTTGTGAGGATAAAAAGCATTCGTATATGTATTTAGTACAGTGCCTAGCACATAGTAAGAACTGTGTTACCCTGTATTATTATTAATCCATAGCAATAATAACCACCACCATATATTGAGCCCTTACTATATGCCAGGCATCTAAAAACTTTATTTGGAATATCTTATTTAGTCTTCAGAGACAGGAACTATTATCACTTGCATTTTAGAGGTGGGAAACTGAGGCATAAAAACACGGTGTCCAAAATCACATAGTAAGTCTGTGGCCCAGCCAGGACAGTAACCAAGGCAGTGAGGTCCCAGGAGTGGGAACTCACAGCTGAAGCAGGCACATTTCTGACAGAGAACAACACTTATGTTGGTGTGTCTTCATTCAAGGCGTCTCAATGCCCTTGGCAGAATAACGCCTTCCCCCGCAGGCTTCCCAAGCCTGCTCTTCATCTGCCTGAGAATCAAACCCTGCTCTACCTCCAGCAACCTGGGAGGAGGCAAGGCTGAAATTTAAATTTTAGCAGGTCCAGAAGCTACGGGCTTTCTCTTGTCTTCAGCAGGGACTGGCGTGTTTTATCGTTGCACTGCCGATGGGGCAAAAGCCCAGAGGAGTAAAACAGAAGGTGTTTCCTCACTACGTGCACTGAAAAGAGAATCCAGTGCTTAACTGACTTCCTCGTTACCGTTTTGGTGAAGTGTCGTTTCCTCCCGCAAAGAAGGGGAGAGACGGCGGGTGCCTGCGTGAAGCTGTGATATCTTTGCAGGAAGCTCCCGATAACTTCATAAAAACAGTGAGCAAAGCGGCCCCGCTGGAGGGCGCAATGATACACAGAAGGGTGAGTCGCGGCTGTCAGAACCCGTTGAACATCTGTCTTCCTGACAGCTCCAGCTGCTGGGCTCTCCAGGATCCTTCTGATTGGTTCTTAGGATCAACGCCATCCCTGGGCACATCTGTGAAGGAAGCCAACTTTGTTTCTAAGGCTTCCTCTACTCCTTTCTTTATGCTGGGAATCCCGCCTGTATCATTTAGGACTACCTTTAGCTGCAAGCAAGAGAGATCCTAAGGAACAGTGGCTTAAACAAGACAGCTGTTTATTTCTCTCTCTATAAAACCCTGGAAGGCAGCAGTCCAAGGTGATGTGATGATTCTGCCTGACCAAGTCCTCAGGGACCCGGGCTCTTTCCGGTTCATCCCGCAGCCAACCCTAGTTCCAGAATGATCCCCCTGGTACAGGATCATGGCTAGGGTGCCATCCATGTTCCTGGTAGGTGGGTGGAAGAAGGCATAGAGAAAAAGGTGCTCATCACCTATCTTTGAAGAAAGGTAGCTAAAAGAGTCACACAACAATTCTGCTTACTGTCCATTGGCCAAAATTTAATCACATGGCTACATCCACCTGCAAAGGAGTCTGGGAAATGTAATTTTTATTTGGAATAGTCAGGGCTCAGCTAAAAATTGTGGGATTTATTATTACAGAATAAGCAGAAAATGGGTACATTTTCATAGGGCTATCTAATGATCTCAATCATACCTCCTCACCACCAAACTTTCCAACAGGAAAGAAAATAACATTTTCTGTAGTGTGCTAGGCATCACAGACTTTCCTATAAGCTAAGTTGCTTAGTAATTGAAGAAAAAGTGTAGCCTAGTAGCTAAGTATAGGGTTTCTGATTCTGATTTAACCATTTACAAATGGTGATATTTTGGGCAAGTAACTAAACGTCAGTTTTCTAATATACAAAACTGGGATCATGGTACCTGTGTTGTGAGGATTAAATGGGAGACCAGATGAAGCTTTTGGCACACACTGTGTGTTCCTGGCCTTGTCAAGCTACTGAATCTTTCTGAGTCTTAGATTCCTCATCTATAAAATAAGTATCTGCTTTATAAGGTTGTGATGAGGACAAGCACAGCTGGTTGTTCTCAGGTGCCATCGAGTTGATTCCGATTCATAGCAACCCCATACAACCGAGCAGAACTGCCCCATATGGTTTTCTGGGTTGTAATCCTAAAATAAGTTCACTAGGCCTTTCTCCCATGGAGCCGCTGGATGGGTTAGCTCTTAGGAAAACACAGCAATTGGGGGTTTCTATTATTTAGGCCCCTCAACATCCATGCAAGATGACAAACTATAATTTTCAAGAAATTAAAAACGTAGATCTTTTAAAATATCAGATAAACACATCTCAAACTCTTATTCAACTCATTAATTTAAATAACAAGGGAACCAGTAAGATGGCAAAGCTAATTCGAAGAACATCTGAGGTATTTATAGGCAAAGACAAAACATGTTAGAATAAAATTGTTAGTCAGGTACAAAACTGGTTATGTTCTACCTGGTAATAAAACCATGGTTATCTTTCCTACCAGGTAGAACTCACTTCCATCTCTACAAAATGGAAGGACAAAGATCTGCAAGCTAACATGCAAATTTCAATATCTGAGTTCTATTCAATAGTACACAGCAAACCCAAACACAGGTGAATTCTCCTAGAGAACTAAATAATCCTTGGTAAGCCTGCTAAAAAATGCTTCAGCATGATGTTGAAAGGGCATACAGTCATTTTCTGGCTTTATGTCAAAGTTTTGGAACATTTTCCTTTACAGAAGTTACTTCTCGATCATTGAACAGACATTTGCTGATTACTTAATAGTAAAGTGGAGAATAAGAAACAGTCCCTGCCCTCTAGGTCTCACAGTCTGGCAGATGCATGTGAGGGGTCAGGTAGGGAGAAGGGTGAGCTTGATAAATAGTTGACTTTACTAAGAGCTCAGCTGCCAACTAAAAGGTCGGCCGTTGGAATCCACCAACTGTTCCTTGGAAACCCTATGGGGCAGTTCTGCTCTGTCCTATAGGGTTGCTATGAGTCAGAATCAACTTGATGGCAACAAGATTGGTTTAGTTTTTTTTTCTTTATTTGGTTTTCCTATGTGAATACAAGGAGCCCTGGTAGCACAGCAGTTGAATGCTCAGCTGGTAAACTAAAGGTTGGCAGTTCAAACCTACCAGCCACTCCACAAGAGAAAGATTACAGCCATGGAGATTACAGCCTTGGAAATCCTATGGGCAGTTCTATCCGTCCTATAAGGTCCCTATGAGTCAGAATAGAATCAATGGCAACGGGAAGATGTGAACACGGGGGAAGCCATCGAACCCTGAGAAGATGTCCCACCAAAAATCAAACCTTTTACCATCAAGTTGATTCCGACTCATGGCGACCCCATGTGTTACAGAGTAGAACTGCTCCATAGGGTTTTTTCTTAGCTGTGATCTTTAGGGAAACATCACCAGGCCTTTCTTCCTCAGTGCCACTGGCTGGGTTCCAACTGCCAACCTTCTGGTTAGTAACTGAGCACAAACCATTTGTGGCACCCAGGGAGGAAAGGCATCCAGGAAGGCTGAAAGATGAGGAGTCAGGTGGGAAAAGGGGAGAGGGAATTTCCAGGCCGAAAGGTTCCTGAGAAATGGCACAGAGATGGTCAGGGAAGGGGGCCCCCCAAGGGAGCCTCGGGTAGTCAGTCTGGCTACAGCCAAGCTGTGTTTTCACAGATGAGAGGTTAATTAACTAGCTCCAAGTCCCACAGGTAGTAACTGGAAGAACTGGGCTTGCACAAAGTCCATTCTCTTTCACTACACTATCTGTCCTCTCATTGCTTTTTAAAATCTGCCCTCCAGGGACAAAAGGTCTGCACTGAGTCGCTTGCACTTTAGCGTTAATTTAAGACAAAGCTTCGCTTCTCCTGGTGCATTATTTTAGGCCTTGTCTTTCTGAAATGAAAGGAAAGGTGTTGACCTGTGTGAAAGCAATCACTGGTATTCAGGCAGGAGCCGATGGTGCTGGAGGGGTCTCTGAAATCCCAGTGCCCCCAGAGAGTCAAGCTGAAGCTGTTTAGCAACCAATAATCTGAAAGAGACAAGAGAAAGTAGAGCACGGGTCTGCCTCATCACTCAGAAGTTAGCTCCTCTTACAAGCCAGTTAGGTTTAATGAGAAAATGTTGACCTCCAGGTCTAAAGATGGAGGTAACAGGATCCTCTAAAATATTCAGATGTACAAAAGTGGATGTGGTTTAATTTCCTGAGAAGAAGTCATTTTAAGATGGCTCTGGTCTTGGTGGAGCCTGAGATCACTGGTGATACTGGAGGGGCCAGGAAGAGCAAGTTAAATTCAAGAGCTCTCGTCTTTCCACACGTTATGATCATCTGCAAGATGGATTGACACAGTGGCTTCAACAGTGGGCTCAAGCATAACAACTATCATGAGGATGGTGCAGGACCGGGCAGTGTTTTGTTCTGTTGTACACTGGGTCGCTATAAGTCAGAACTGACTCAATGGCACCTAACAACAACATACTCATCTGCTGGTTAAGTCCCTGATGCTCATGGCTGGGAAGAGAATCCATTTCATTTCACCAGGCATTGAAGTGATTCATAATCAGATGTGAACAGTGTGCCTACTGTTCTGCATGCTCACCTTGCTCAGATCAGGCAGGTTCCCTGACTTTCCAACATGTCTTGCTCACTGCCTCTCCACCACCATCTTCTCACCCCACCGGCTCACACCCTTTCTGTCTGCGCTAGAGGGCTCCTCTTCTTCCCCCACCTTCCAAAGTCCTAAAAGGTCCAGCTCAGGTCCAACCTCAGCCTTCCTTGGTTCTCAGTTCCCAGAAAAAACCTGTTGCTATCAAGTTGATTCCAGCTCATAGCGACCCTATAGGACAGACTAGAACTGCCGCATGGGAAACCCTGTGGCTTAGTGGCTGAGAGCTATGGCTGCTAACCAAAATGTCGGCAGTTTGAATCCACCAGGCACTCCTTGGAAACCCTAGGGGCAGTTCTACTCTGTCCTATAGGGTCCCTATGAGTCGGATTTGACTCGATGGTAATGGTTTTTGTTTTTCTGTTTTTTTTTTTTTTTTAATAACTGCCCCATAGGTTTTCCAAAGAGCGACTGGTGGATTTGAACTGCCAACTTTTGGTTAGCAGCCCTAGCTCTTAACCACTGCTCCACCGGGCCTTCTAAGGTCCCAGAGCAGGGGACAAAACCAAAAAAAAAAAAAACCAAAAACCAAAAACCAAAAAAACCAAAACCCAAACACACTGCCTTTGAGTCAGTTCCGACTCATGGTGGCCCTATGTGTTACGGAGGGAAACTACTCCATAAGGCTTTATTGGCTGTACTCTTTACAGAAGCAGTTCTCCAGGCCTTTCTTCTATGGTGCCACTGGGTGGGTTCAAACTGCCAGTCTTTAAGTTTGCAGTCAAGAGCAAACCAGGGACCTAGAGCAGGGGACAGCATGCTTTTTGTCTGTCCAAGAGCCCTCTTCCTCATCTGTTCATTTGATAAATATTGATCAAGCACGCTGCTTGGTGCCAGGCGTTGGAAATACAGCAATGAACCAAATGGACATGATTTCCTACTTTCTTAGTTTCCCAGTGCTGGTGTAATGCAAATACCACAAGGGGGTGGCTTTAAAGAACAGATATTTATTTTCTTACCGTTTTGGAAGCTAAAAGTTCAAATTAGGGTCTTGGCCATGTGGAGATTTTCCTTCCTTGTCAGTAGTCCCAGGTGTTCCTTGGTTCCTTGGCTAATAGACCATCCTCATGTGGCCCCTGGCTTCCCCGGTTTGTGTGCCCATCTGAGTCTAATCTGCTCTTTTTATAACTCTGAAGTGATTAGGTTTAGGATGGCCTCTTTAACATAAGAAAGAAAAACTCTATTTCCAAACAGCATTACATCCACAGGAATAGAGGTTCGGATTCCAACACATATTTTGAGGGGACACAATTCAGTCCAGACCACCTGCCCCCATGGGGCTTATGTTCTAGTGGAAAATCTGTTCTTCCTCCACTCCAATCATGTAACTGAGGGCGAACTGCCACTTCACATTAAGCTACTCATTTCTTCAGTCAACAAATATTTATCAAGTGCCTGCATGTACCAGGCACTGTTTTAGGCACTAGGAATACAACAGGGAGCGAAACAGACAAAACCCTTCCTCTCATGGAGTTTACATTCTAAAGGTGGTAGGTAGACCATAAATGAATAAGCACGTCATGTATTGAAAAGGAGCCCTGGTGGCACAGTGGTTAAGAACTCAGCTACTAACCAAAAGGTCAGTAGTTTGAATCTACCAGTCGCTCCTTGGAAACCCTATGGGGTCGGTCTACTGTGTCCTATAGGGTAACTATGAGTTGGAATCGACTCAACAGCAACAAGTTTGTTTTTGATTTGGTTCATGTATTGAAAAAGTTAGGTAAGGAGATAAAGGAGATAGTGGGGTGGATGGCACTTGTTTACTTACAGCGGTCAGGAAGCTCTCTAGAATGGGGTGCCATTGGAGCAAAGACACAAAGAAAGTGAGGGCCAGGCAGTTGGGAAACCATAACATATGTATATAGGACTTTCAAGGGACCTGCACGCTCACATACAAAGTCTTGGTATTGAGCCTCACAGTCATTGTTTGAGATGGTATATGTTTCCTAGAGTGGCCATGACAAACTATCACAAACTGGGTTGCTTAAAACAGCAAAAATTTATTGTCTTACAGTTCTTGAGGTTGAAAGTCCAAAATCAAGGTGTCAGCAGGGCCATGCTCTCCTTGAAGGCTCTAGGGGAATATCCTTCCTTGTCTCTTCCTAGCTCTGGTGGTTCCTGGCAATCCTTGGCTTCCTTGGCTTGTAGATGTATCACTCCAGTCTCTGTGTTTGTCTTCACCTGGCCGTCTTCCCCTGAGTCTGTGTCTCTTCTTCTCTTTTTATAAGGACACCAGTAATATCGGATTAGGACCTACCCTACTCTGGTATGACCTTATGTTAATTTAAATAATAATATCTTCAAAGATCTTATTTCCAAACGAGGTCACATTCACAGGTACTGGGGATTAGAGTTTTAACCTGTCTTTCTTGGGGCATACAAGTAAACCCATAACAGATGGGCCGGGCAGATTCCATTATCTTGTCTTACAGAGGAGGAAACTGGGCTTTAGAGAAATGGCCTGATGTGAAGGAAAGGAATCAGAAGCCAGGGCATCCAGCTCCCAGGTCGGTGCTTCCCTTTGCAGAATTGTTCAGTTGTTGCAGAGTGCTTTGATCTCAATAAGTCCAAAGCTCTTGTTGTCATAAGGGCTCAGACTGCCTCTTCTCCCTGCTCTTCTGCATGCCAAGAATGGTGCTACACAGTGTCATGGAGAAATACCTGGGATGCCAGAGCTCTGTCACTTGGGTTTGCATCTCAGGTCTGCTTCTTGGTAGCAGTGTGTGACTCTGGGCAACTTCTCTGACCATGTTTTTCCATCTGTAAAATAGAGATATTAATAGAACCTACTTCATTGCTAACCAAAAGGCCGGCAGTTCAAATCCACTAGCTGCTCCTTGGAAACCCTACGGGGCAGTTTTACTCTGTCCTATAGGGTCACTATGAGTCGGAATCAACTTGACGACAATGTTTTTTGTTTTTTTTTTTTCCCATAGGGTAGAGGTAAGGATTAAATTGTGAACAGGGCCAGTACCTAAGTGTCCCTGGCAGTATACACACTGCACATTTGCAATCACTGTGTATATGTTGACTGACTGAGGTATGGGTGCCAGGATAAGTGTTTGGAAGAGCTGAGTATCCAGACGAGAATCAGAGGTTTGTGTCTTGGCACTTGGTTTTTAGGATTTTCAGATCCTTAGGGATTTGCTGGTGCCTAGACTGGACCGATAAACAACATCATGATAAATGGAGAAGAAATAGAAGTTGTTCAACAATTTCATTCTACTTGGATTAACAATCAACATCCATGGAAACAGGAGTCAAGAAATCAAACAGTGTACTACATTGCGCAAATCTGCTGCAAAAGACCTCTTTAAAATTTTAAAAATCAAACGTGTCACTTTGATGACTAAAGTACACCTGACCCAAACTGTGGTCGTTTCAACTGCCTCACATGCATGCAAAATTTGGATAATGAAAAAGGATGACAGAAGAATTGATGTGTTCAAACTGTGGTGTTGGCAAAGAATATTGAGTATAACATGTACTGCCAGAAGAATGAACAAATCAGTCTTAAAGAAATATAACCAGAATACTTCTTAAAAGTGACGATGGTGACACCGAGGCTCGCTTACTTTGGACATATCATCAGGAAAGGCCAATTGCTAGAAAAGGACATTATGTTTGGTAAAGCTTAGGGTCAGTGAAAATAAGGGAAATACTTCATGAGATGGGATTGACACAGTATCCACAACAATCTACTCAAACATACCAATGATCATGAAATGGCTGTAAAAACAGCTTGAGGGCAGTGTCTGACCTCCTCCAACCCCACAAGGAATAAGGAGAACCAAGATCAACAGTCCAAGGCTGATTCCTAAGAGGGAGAGGTCAGACATGCCTCCTCTCTCTGCTATCTTTTCCAACTCTGACACCAACCTTCCCTCCCACAGCACTCTCTACTTCTCTGCTGGGTTCAATAATTCATTGCAATGGCCACACAGAACTCACAGACCATACTGACAATTATGGGGTTTATTAGGGAAGTAACAGGTTACAATTCAGGCTCAGGATACATTCTTTCATCAGGATAGCCTCTTGCCAGCTGTGCTCGCAGGCACACCTCTCCCTGGCCCTAGGTCTCTGCCCAAAGCCACTCAGCTTTCTCTCACTCTGGGCTGGGAAGCCCACTGTGCCATCTCCTGGTGCTGGGTCTCTCCTGCCAGCGCTTTTCACCGTCTTCAGGGTTATAGCTCTCTCTCTCTCTCCTGCTTCCAGGAGCTTCTCAGCACGGGGATTCCGGGTCCCAATGATGCGCTCTCCACTCCTGGCTGTTATTCCTTGGTGGTGGTAGGATCCTTTTCTCTGCTCTGGAATTGGCTCTCTTTTAAGGCAAAACTGACCAATGCCCTTGGTGGGCCACAATTACCTTATCACACAGTCCTGCCCAGTCACCTGGGTGGGAGTTACAAGACCATGGCTAGAAAGGCTACACACAAAAGTAATCAATTGCACTGCAATGGCGCCAGCCAGGCAACGTTTTTGTTCTGTTATACATAAGGTTGCCATGAGTGGGAGCCCACTTGATGGTAACTAACAACCATAGAGTTCCAGGACCAGATCATAGAATCCGTGGGGGCTAGTTTGGAAGTGGAGAGAAAAAGCCACTAGATTGGGCCTAACTGAAACCCCTTCTACCCGTGGCTTTATCCCTGTGTCTTCCGGGAGGCATCTTGGGGTTCAGTTGGAGGTACGGGGCTGCCACAGACTTCCTGGGTCAGAGAAAATGAGAGTTCACAAGCTTTTCTGGACATGATAGCAGCACTTGCGAAGCTATCTATTTAAATACAGATGAAACCAGAAACACGGGTATTCACTGTCACTTAAAAGAAACGCAGATCGTAAAATGCGAGGGAGAGAGAATCAGAACAATCTGGCGAACGTTTGGTCAAACGTGCCAGAGGACTGACTCAAGACAGGGAACAGACTCCGGGGGACCCCAGCAGTCTCCAAGCGCCCAGTAAAAATGTCAACACAGGCTAAAATGAAACCACATGAGCAGATGCAGCATCCTTTCCCCATGGATATTTAGAATGACAGTATCTTGGGGGTTGGAAGAGACCTTAAAATCAGGAGTACCATAAGGCTGTTAAAAACAAGAGCTTTGGAGTCAGACAGATCTGGGTTTGAGTCTCAGCCCATTACTCTCTGAAGTTCCAGCTCCAAACTCTGTGACCTTGGGCTCTGTTTCCCTCCCTAAAACAGGACAAGATACCAACATCCTGGGCTCTAAAAAAAAAAAAAAAAAAACAAATAAACCTGTTACCGTCGAGTCCATTCTGACTCATGGTGACTCCATGTGTTACAAAGTAGAACTGAGCTCCATAGGGTTTCCTTGGCTGTAATCTTTATGGAAGTAGATCGCCAGGTCCTTCTTCCGGGGCCACTAGGTGGGTTTGAACCTTCAACCTTTTGGTTAGTAGCCGAGTGCAAACTGTTCGCACCACCCAGGGGCCTTAAAGGTGCTTGTAAAATGCTCAGCACAGTGCTTGGCTCATCACAAACACTCTTGTTGTTAGGATTGTTGATATTTTATCTAACCCCCTAGCCATGTCTGGTCTCCCACTATAAAGGAACTGCCTGCCTGTTTTCAAATGTCTCCAACCTATGCCTCTCTGAACATCTTTGCTAAAACATTCTTTGCTACAATAACATGGTTCCTTCTACAGAAAATTCCCTTTGCTGAGATGCCTTCTATGTTACAGAGAGGCAGCATCTGGAAATGGCTATGAGCATGGGCCTGCATTCAAATCGTACCTCTCCCACTTGGGATCTTTGTCTTTGAACAAATTGCTTAAACTTTCAGCTAAGTGATTGTTACAATAGTTTCATTAGAGTCCCTGGTTGGTACAAAGGGTTAATGCCCTCAGGGGACATTTCCCCAGCCTCAGCCAATGTCTTGCTTCTCTTGTCTCTAAGAAGATGTGAAAGCTGGACTCCTTCTCTGAAAACACAGTGGCTACATACGAAGAAATTTTTGGTCCTGCCTGTCATGTAAGGAAGTGTGTAGGAGAAAGGAAGCGAATATGAGATGGCACAAGGCAGCGTCTGTGTTGAGAAGCAGAAAGGAGCTAAGGGTCTGTGTTGGAGAAGGCTTGTGTCCCACCAAATGGTTCACCCCGGAAAAAAGATGTCGGCTAGACCATGGAGAAAAAGCCCACTTCTCTAACGCAGTGAGGTGGTGGGAAGGAAGAGCCTCACTGGCTTCCAGAATGAGAAGAGTGGTCAGCCCAAGCTCTGGTTTAGGAGGCCTGGGCCCCAGGTATCTCTGAGACTGGGTGATCAACCAAGAGGCCTCAGTAAAGAGGGAAATAAGGCCTCGGGATTCCTTTCACGCTGCTTAAATGCAAAGCCTCCCACCCCACTTCATTCCAGCAATCAGGCACAAAGCCCAAGACTCCAAAGAGCCACAGATGGGGCACAGGGATAATCCCTTCCCCCATTTCACACTGAGTGAGCTGGCTTTCAGCTACAAGAACTGCTCCCCAAGCACACTCTGGCCCTAGACTCTTCTAATCACATGAGAGAAGCCTCTTCCTAGTCCCCCTGGTAACCAGAGACTCCTAACATCAGCCCTGGGGGCTGGCCCTGGGACATCTTTGAGTGACAGCCCAGCTGAAAGCGCAAGGGTGTCCCTGACTCCTGGCAGTTGCTCCAGCCACCGCTATATGTTCTGTGGACTCAGAGAGGCTGGAGGCTCCAGGGAGGGTCTTTGTGGCTAGTGACAAGCTGCAAAGCAGTCTTGTTGCTTCTCTGGAGCCCAGGACACTTCACCAGTGTAGGCCCTAGTGGCTGGAAGGCCTGTTGTTGCTGGAATGTTTACTCAGCCCCAAGGCACAGCCACCGCAGAAAGCCAGAAAAGCAGCTGTTCTAATCACACCACACCCTGGGATGTGAAACCAAAACCAGGACTTGATCCAGAAGGAGGCTAGGGTGGCAGCCACAGTCTCCAAGGTCAAGTCTTGGGTTAGGGTTTTTGAGTTTTTTTTGTTTTTGTGTGAAAATATGCACAGCAAAAGATACACCATTTCAACAGTTTCTACATGTACAATTCAGTGACATTGATTTACATTCAAGTTGTATAACCATTCTCCCCATCCTTTTCTATATTATTCCACCACCTTCAACATAAGCTCACTGCCCCCAAAGCTTCTCATCTAACCTTTCAAGTCACTGTTGTAAACCTTACGCCTTAAAACTATCCCCTGAAGTCTTCTTTGAACCAAACAATGCTGTTATTAGGTGCCATCAGTCAGGTCAGTTCCGACTCATAGTGCATAATATGCATAATAGAATGAAACACTGCCCACTCCTGTGCCATCCTCACAATGTGCTTGAGCCCATTGCTGCAGCCACCGTGTCAATCCATCTTGTTGACAGCCACAGTGTCAATCCATCTTTCTCTTTCGCTGACCCTCTACTTTACCAAACGTGATGTCCTTCTCCAGGGACTGGTCCTTCCTGATAACATGTCCAAAGTAAGTGAGAAGAAGTCTCGAAATCCTTGCTTCTATGGAGCATTCTGGCTATACTTCTTCCCAGACAGATCTGTTCTTTCTTCTGGCAGTCCAAGGTATATTCGATATTCTTCACCAACAACACAATTCAAAGGCATCAATTTTTCTTTGTTCTTCCTTATTTATCGTCCAGCTTTCCCATGCATTATGAGGTGATGGAAAATACCATGGCTTGGATCGGGCACACCTTAGTCTTCAAGGTGACATCTTTGCTTTTTAACACTTTAAAGAGGTCTTTTGTAGCAGATACACCAGATGCGATGAAATGCAACATAATAGTTCAGCTTAACTAGTAAAGTATGTCTGCCTTGAGCACTGTGCTCTTTAAAAGAATTATCTGTGTGTGCTATGGTTGAGTTTGCAATTCGTCCTGGGGCTCAGCATGCCCACAGAGACCTCTCTTTGCAGGACCAAGGGGTGGAAGAGGAGCACCCCAATTCCTAACAGACTTTGGGGGTGGTGGCAGAAAGAGATGGCTTGGCCACAGGGACACAGCTTGAGTCCTAATCTTGCCACTGATACCCAGCTGAAAGTGGGTCAGTCACTTCCCCTCTCTGAGCCTGGTTCCTCATTCCCAACTCTGAAGGGGCTGGAGCAGCTTCCTATTAAGAGCTTCCAGCTCTGATTTTTGATGATTTGAGTTTACGGTGTCCTGAGCTGGCTTTGCACATAGCATGTGGGGAAGAGGGAAGCTGTGGAGAGCTGACTGGTGATTTCTCCAGAGCCCCTGGAGGCCACGGGGGAAGCGCTGCTGCGCTAGACAGCCTGGCCCCACATGGCACCTGTCGGCAGAGGATTAGCTGAAATTTTGTAGGGAGGAAAGAAGAGCTCATTAGATTTACCTGTGTAAATTGGTGCCTTTCACAGTTGCGTGTCCTTGGGTGGGGAAGGCTGAGAAGGCAGCTCTGCAGGGCAGAAAGCCCTGTGTCTGCAGGCCTGGCTGACACTCAGATGAGGTTGTAGAAGCAAGTTTAATGACGTGGAAAAATGTTCGCTATGAAGTGAAAAAAAGTAGGTTATAAAAAAGCAGCATATGTAGGACAATCCTCTTAATATGGGGAAGAAGTATTTCCCTCTAAAAGTAGACACACACACACACACGAAGAAACGGTCCTAAAGTGCAGGTACTGATCATCTCTGCATGCTGGGACTTCTTGTGGCTTTTATTTTCTACCTTTGTGCTTTTCTATATTTTCCAAGTTTTTTATAATCATTTAAAATAATTTTTTTTTTTTTAAAAGCTTGGGGTAGTAACACTGTCAAAGACCCTGGCCTCTTTCACACAGCCTTTTCCTAGGGAATGCCCTACCCATGGAGTCCCTGGATGGTGCAAACGATCCGCTTGGCTGCTAACCTGAAGACTGGAGATTCGAGTCCACCCAGAGGCAACTTGGAAGAAAGCCCTGGCCATCTACTTCCGAAAAATCAGCCATTGAAAATGCTATGGAGTGCAGATCTACTCTGATGCATATAGGATCATCATGAGTCAAAATTGACTTGACAGCAACTGGTACTAGAAGGGGCATTGGTGGTTCAGTGGTAAAATTCTCGCCTTCCATGGGAGAGAACCAGGTTTGATTCCCGGCCAATGCACCTCTGACACAGCCACTACCAGTCTGTCAGTGGTGGTTTGCATGTTGCTATGATGCTGAACAGGTTTCAGCAGAGCTTCCAGACTAAGACAGACTAGGAAGAAAGGCCTGGCAATCTATTTCTGAAAAAGCAGCCAATGAAAAACCTACGGATCGCAATGATTCCATCTGCAACCAAAAACGGGATGGTACAAGACTGGGCAGCATTTTGTTTCATTCTGCATGGGGTTGCCAAGAGTTAGGAGCCAACTTGATGACACCTAACAATGACAATATCATCTAGGGTTTAGAAGTCATAGAAGTCTGAGTTGCCAAGACCAGAAGGGAAGAAAGGGATAGCTGCTGGAGAGACGGAAGGTGTGGAGATGGTGAACTCCAATCCCAAACACCAACAGGACAATAATAGGAGGCTGTTCTCATGGCACAGCTGACAAAGGCAGTTTTCAGATGGTTGGCAAGGGCAGTCAGAAGAGAAAGCAATCATGCGGGTTTCCAGTTCCAGAACTGTACTCCATAGATTTTCAATGGCTGATTTTCAGAAGTTGATCTCCAGGCCTTTCTTCCAAGGAGCCTCTGGGTGGGCTTGAACTACCAACCTTTAGGAGACAGGCAAGTGCGTTAATTGTTTGCACCATCCAGCCTCTCCTCATGTAGAATTAGGGCAGTGCTTCTCAAACAGTGACATGCACGTAAGTCACCCAGAATCTTGTAAAAGTGTGGAATCCATTCAGGGGTCTGGGAGGCTGCATTTTTTAAGGCACTCCCAGGGGATGCTAAGGCTGCTAGGTCACAGATTATGCTTCGAGTAGCAAGGCTGCAGGCTGTAAGGGTCTGAGAAGGGAAGAAGGACTTGGCTTGGGACCTTCATGGGCTGGGAGAGGGGAGGAATAGGTTTGAGGCAGCCAGGCTTGAGTTCATCAGATGAAAACCCTGTGCTTGTTAGGACGACAGTGAAGGTGGGGGGTCACCTCAGGCCAGCCCTGACGAAGCTTCCAGTGTTTGTTATGGGTATAACTTCCCCAGCTAAGGGCCAAATGAAGAGCTGGCTGTCTGGCCTCACCCATCCCGTACTGCCCTTGCTTTGCATTCCTAAGAATAATGGTACTTGGTGATCTATACTGGAGGCCTGATCCAGGGAACTCTTAAGTCTGGGATCCTATACGCCCCCCTGCTTCCCCTGCTCTGCTCTGAAACCCCAGCCCTCCGTCCCTGCATTTTCCCTACACCCATCATCCCTCCAACAGCATCTCCTTTGGGTGGGAAAAAAGCTCCTTCCTATTTCTCTCAGCAGTGTTGTTAGTTGCCGTCCAGTTGATTTTAACTCGTGGCAACCTCGTGTGTCAGAGTAGAACTGCTCCATAGGTTTTCAAGGCTGTGGCCTTTTGGAAGCAGATTGCCAGGCCTGTCTTCCGAGGCACCTCTGGGTGGTTCAAAATGCTAACTTTTTGGCTAGTAGTTGAGCATTTGAGGAGCTCAGTGGTTAAGTGCTTGGCTGCTAACTGAAAGGTTGGCAATTCAAACCCACCAGCAGCTCTGCAGGAGAAAGACCTGGCAATCTGCTCTCAAAAGAGTACAAACTAGAAAACCCTCTGGGGCAGTTCTACTCCGTCACATGGGGTTGCTACGAGTCGGGATCAATTCAACAGCACTCAACAACAGTCAAACACGTAACTGTTTGCAGCACCCAGGGACTTCTTCCCTCAGCAGTAGACATTGCCTTTCCTGAAGAAACAGAGTCTGAAATGGTGGTTAGACTGGTACCCTAAGTCTATTTAACCAGTAAAAATGGCTCTTATGTAAAACAGTGCATCCTATGTGCCAGTCACTCTTTTAAGCACTTCACATGTCGACTCATTTATTTCTCCTAACAGTATTATTCCTTGCCACCGCCCCCCCACCACATTTTACAGATGAGAAGATTGAAGCAAAAAAAAAAAAAAAAAAGAAGAATTAACTTGCCCAGTATCACACAATTAGAAAGTAGAGCTGGGATTCAAACCCAGGCATTCTGGTTTCAACATCTGTTCTCCTAGGAGGCTATGCCCCCTGCAAATAGTTAAATTACATCATTTGTGAATTTTCAAATCTATGTAATCAGCCAGAGAGAGAGACAGAGAATAGTAATTGTAAAAGTGCAGGCAATTATCTGCCATTCTTCTCCAGTAGCCATGCCCCAGAGAAAGTGTAATATCTAGGAGATAGAAATCTGGGGTTGCCTGGGTCCGTCTCAGTTCCTTCTAGCTTCTCAGGTCTCATAGTGAAGCATCTTGGTGCACTGAGTTTCGTTCTAGTTTAAAGACGCGTCTTTTTTTCCTCCCATGCAGCACAAATCTTTAGATGCAAGCCAAATATCTCATCCTGTCTCAACCAAAGAACCAGCTATCTGTTGCAATGCTGGAAGAAAAGCTGGTGCGTGGGATTTACTGAGAGATGAGGCAGATGCAACTTCACTATAGTATTACTTCTACTGTTCTTTGTAAATGTATAGTATTCCAGGGCCATATTGGATGGTGTGGGCTAGCCTGGGCATCTAACCATCATTTAAAACCTCTTTCTGCACTACCTCTCCGCCCTTCTGCTTGCTGGTCTCCTTCTTGGATTGCCCTGACTGCTCTTCTTTGACTAGTGAGTACTTACTCATCCTTCAAGATCCAGCTCAGGCAGGCATCATCCCTCCTTTGGAAGCCTTTCCTGACCTACTCCAGCCAACTGAATGCTCTGCTCTGTACTTCCACAGAATGCCTCCCTCTGCATGTAAAGATTGGCTAATTTGTCTTATTCCTTCACTGTAAGAGTCAATTCTTCAAGGGCACAGAGGTAATTTTTTATCTCTATAATCCCAGATACAATACCTGATTCCTAGTAGACTTTGAACTTGTGTTTGAGTAGATATAGAGATTGTTTGAGCACATGCTACCCCCTATCTGGGATGATCTTCCCCTTCTCCAACACACACACACACACACCTCATACAAATGCACACACTACATTCTCACATACACAACTCACACATACACACTCACAGAGATATACACTGTTGCACATACACACATACAAAAACACACATATACACACACCACATACACACACAGGCACACTCTATTGCATACACACAACACACAGACATACACACACAACATACAGACACATACAACACACACAACATACACATACTCATCCAAATCCTACTCATCCTTCAGTCCTCAGCTAAAGTACTGCCTCCTACCGCACACCATCCTTCCCTTCTCTAACATAATAACTTTAACTTTATTACTTGTTCTACATGTGTCTTCCTGGCCAGTCTCTGAGCCTCATGGGGACAGAAACCTCATCCGCTGCCCCCTCCAACACCTAGCAGAATGGTGGGCACCCAGTAGGCACTCAATCAATGCTTATTTAAGCATTGAACAAACAAATGAGTCGGTGGGCAATTATATTTTTGTACTGCCCAAAGCATTTTACACAAATCAGCCCGTTTGTAAGTCAAGACTTCCATTTGTGGCCAATGTGGTAATTCCCACCCAGGGCCAGGACTAGAGTGAGGCCAGTGTGGGGCCAGGCCCTGCACTTACACAAGCCTAAGAGCAAATGTCTCTGTAAACTTTGTGCTCTGGGCCCCTCACATGCCTTACCTCAGTGCCAACCTGCTCCCACTTCCTCCCAACATAACTCAGCCCTCTCTTAAGGCAGGCAGCAGAATGCTAACATGCACTTACTTCAGTGTAAAGCTGTAATTTATTGGTTTATATAATAAAACCACAGAAAGAGAAGCAAGCTGAAGGGCTCCTCTGTTTCTCTTTTCCGCTTCCCTCTGCTCCTCTATAGCATTCTCTGGGAACACTTCACCCATACAGCAGGAGAAAAAAGTGAATTGTCTATAAACTTTGCTCCCACATCCTAACACCATCTCAGCCAGGGAGAAAAGTGACTCTATTTGCCAGGTCCAGATCAAATGTTCTAGGGAAGGACTCTGGCTTGGCTCATGTCACCTGCCCACCACCAGGCCCAATCTCTGGGGCCAGAGGAGTGAGGTGCTCTGGTGGTCTCAGCTTAGATCCTATGCCACCCCCTGTAGCCAGAGGCTGGGGCCCATTGCCAGAAGAAAGGAGGGGGAGGTAGAACAGGTAGAATATATCATGGCCTCCAGGGAATCCTCATGGCTGAGTGGCCACCAGGATTTGCTTTTACTACATTTCTCCCAAACACTGAACTCCGATTTGTGACAGTGACCTGAAGTGACATCATTGCCTGATATCTTTATGTCATTTCCATCAGATGCTAGCAAAGAACCTTCAATCCCCTCAATTTCTCAACCCGAGGCAATTCTGCCCCCAGAAGACATTTGGCAACGTCTGGAGACATTTTTCATTGTCACAGTTTCTGAGGGTGGCGGCGGGGAGTGCTACTGGTATCTAGTGGGATGCAACTAAATATCCTACTTTGACAGGACAGCCCCCTACAACAAAAATGATTCAGCATCAGAAGTCAATAGTGTCAAGGTCGAGAAATGGAGAAACCATTACGATACTGATAGAAATTTCTTGAGAAAACGGATTCCTACCACCCACTCCTCTAGTACTAGTTGCTGTCGAGTAACTCCGACTCATGGCAATCCCATGTGTGTCAGAGTGGGACTGTGCTCCATAGGGCTTTCAAATGACTGATTCTTTACAAGTCAATTGCCAGTTCTTTCTTCAGAGCTACCTCTGGGTGGACTCTGACCTCCAAACTTTGGGTTAGCAGCCAAACACATTAACTGTTTGCACCACCCAGGGATGTCACCTTCTCCTCAGCCACCCCTTCTCCTGCCTCACTGTGCATTCAGTGTGTGAGGACAGTGGGGAGCGGGCAGGCAACTCTCCCAGGCCTCCCCAGACTTTGAGGCTTCATCTTTCATCTCCTTTATGGTTCAGGACACGGTGTGAAGACCTCCCAGAGAAAACAGGGGCGACCGACCCCGTAAAGGGGTATGCAGGGTTCCCGGCTCCCCAGAACACCTGTTCTAAATAATGCAGGGGAACAGCTGAGGCTGGGAGGGGAACTGTGGCTGAGATGAAAAGAGACAGCTGGCAGACTTTCAAAGGTGTGGCCATGGGGAAGCAGCAGAACGAGTTAGTCATTCTTAGCACCCGTCCAGAGCCTCACAGAGCGTTACTTTTCTTTAGCGAAAACAGGGGCTTGCAGAGAAGAGAGAACCTAGGAACACATAACAGACCAACTGATTCCCTCCTGCTTTCTTTGCACTGTCACTTGCCCTGGTATTTCTAGTTGGTCAGAGAATAAAGCCCTTGCTCAGAGAATACCTAAGACCACAGGGGCTCTGGACTCAGACAGACCTGGCCCAGAACCCCAGCTCCCCTCTCACCGGCTGGATGTGCTCTTGGGCAGGTAGCTTCTTGAAGCTTCAGTTTCTTCCTCTGTAAAATGGGGGTCATAATATCTATACCATGAAGAAAGGCTTGGCAATCTACTTCCAAAAATCGACCAGTGAAAACCTTATGGATCACAACAGTAAGATGCTGTTGTGTGTGGGGTCGCCATGAGTGGTGGAGCAGGGGGGGCGACTCACTGGCAACTAACAACGTCTATATCACAGATGTGTTGTTGTTGTTATAGGTGCTCTTGAGTCAATTTCAACTCATGGCGACCCCGTGGGACCGAGTAGAACTGCCCATAGGGTTTTTCTTGGCTGTAATCTTGACAGAAGCAGATCGCCAGGTCTTTCTCCCACGGAGCTGCCAGGTGGGTTCAAACTACCAACCTTTCAGTAAGCAACAGAGCATTTAAACATTTGCAGCAGCAATGTGATGTTTATTAAATGACATAAGGTAGGTAAAGCACTTGTCAGCAGTTCTGGGGGCTGCTATTAGGATTATTACTGCAGAGGGGTGGCCAGTCTATACAAGTAGGGACAATAATTGGTAGTCCTTTCTTCCTCTAAAATCCAGTGGTAATCAAACATCAGTGTCCATAGGAATCACCTGAAGAGCCTTTTAAAACCCAGATAGCTGGGCCCCCTCCCGAAAGTTTCTAATTTGGTTGGTCTGGGATGGGGCCTGAGAATTTGCCTTTCCAACAAGTTCCCAGGTGATGCTGATGCTGATGGTCAGTAAACCCCCAGATGTAAACCCCCAGAGATTCTGATTAAAGTGGCTTTGGGTGTGGCCGAGGCATGGTGTAGATATCAGCTCATTGTAGGTATCAGCTCATTGCAATTGAGTTGATTCTGACTCATAGGGACCCTATAGGACTGAGTAGAACTGCCCCATGGTGTTTCCAAGGCTGTAAATCTTTACAGAATCAGACTACCACATCTTTCTCCCACAGGGAACCACTTTGAGAACCTCTCTTCTCATGCAGCAGGGCTCAGCCCTGACTGCATGTTAGAATCACGAGGGAGCTTTGCAAACCCCCAAAGATTCTGTTGAAGTGGCTTGGGGTGTGGCTGAGGCATCAGCATTTTTTTTTTTTTAACCTTCCCATTTCTCCCACAGCTGGTGGAGAAGCACAGCTCTGATGGCTGTGTGGGACAGTGGAGAGTGCTGATGATGTCCAGAGTTAGGAGACTGGGGGCTCTGCCAACTCAGCCACTCATCTTCCCAGGAGAGGATCTAGTCTAGCCCCCACCAGCAGAAATCTGTAAGCCAGTTGCCATTGAGTCAACTCCGGCTCATGGTGACACCATGGGTGTCAGAGTAGAACTGTGCTCCATAGGGTTTTCAGTGACTGATTTTTTGGAGGTAGATCTCAAGTCCTTTCTTCTTAGGCACCTCTAGGTGGACTTGAACCTCCAACCTTTTGGTTAGCAGCCAAGCAGTTTACCATTTGTACCATCCATGTACTCCTCCAGCCCTCACACTTGGTTGATAATTTTCATCTCCTGGGTTGCTTCTCTTGCTATTGCCTCACTTTCTCTCCTTGGCCATTTCCAGCTGCCCACGGGTATCCTATGAGGGGTCAAGGCTGACTCAGGTGACAGGTCATCTGCTGACTGAACCTCTGGGTTTGAGTCTCTGTGCTGTACTTCCCGGGCCAGAAGTCCTACCACCAACCACTGACATGGGATGGGCTGTCATTGTGCCCACCACAGGGGCCAGGGTGGTGGTGACCTCTCAGCCTTGCCACAGTGACTTCTCCCTCCAGCCCAGCTCACGGATCTGGCCTTCTGCTTCCCACCCTTTGTGAGTCCTGTGATGTTCTAGCCATTAATTTAAAACACCAGCAAAATGTTGAGAAGTAAAGCTTTCTATTAAATTTCAGGAAGGGACCCTCCTTACCCTTTGATGTTCACAATACAAACAGATCTTCAAAGGGCATAATACTTACCTCAGCACTCGTTTCCTTTAAAGGAAAAATGCTCCATTGCTGAAATGGATCACATCTAATTAGAGTCTTTACCAGGCTGAGGCTACGGTAAAAATTCCTCCCCCTCATCTCTTCTCCACTCTTGCCTTGGACCCTGGGTTTATTGCCTGCACTCTACATTCAGTCTAGTTTCCTCACCTCCTCCCCTAATCTCTTCTTTCATGAGACTCACTCACTCAGAAGACACAGCTGGGACCCTTAGGAAACAAATAGAGTCAACTGCTCCTAGGGATAGAGGTGGGTGGGGTGACGTTTTTCTTTTAAATTATTTCTAGTATATTTCTACCTTTCAGCCAGACTTTTTCTCCAGGCCCGGCCATTTCTTCCTGTATTAATCAAGGTAAGATAGGCTATGCTGCTGTAACAGATACATCCCAAATCTCAAAGGTTTAACCCTGTAAAGGTTTACTTCTCACCTCTGTTAAGTCTGATGCAGGTTGGACAATCCTCCTCCATCTTGAAGCTACACTATCCTGGCCTCCAAGGTCATCGTGTCACCACGTCAGAGGAAGAGAGGGATAGAAGAGGCATACTGGCTTCTGTTTTGGCCAGTAAGTGATACATGTCATTCTTACCCACAGTCCATTGACCCAAGTTAGTCACATGACACCAACCTAACCACAGGAAGCACACGGAGTGTTTGGTGGGTGCTAACTGGTTGCTACACATTTCCCTCCCAGTTGGCATACTGCTTTCATGCTGTTGCCCTGGATTCCCCAGGCAGATCATTCTTTGGGGTCTGTGTTGCTAAATCTCCACTTGCCCCTCTGGATCTGTAGTCTGTCCTAGGATCTGGCATCTGCCAGGTTCCTCTGCCCTTTGACTTCCAGTTGGATTCAGTCAGTGGAAAATAAGCATTGGGAAATTGCCAGCAGGAATGGGAAGTCATCAGCAGGAAATCTGGAAGTTGGAGGAGATGGAAGGAGAAGGATTACCCCCTCTACCCCCAACCCCCCAGTGGCATGGCTACTTTCTCTTGCTTCAGCTACAGAGCTTGTAAGGTGGCCTCATTCGCTATGGTCCTCACCGGGTTCTGCTAACTCCGCTTCCTCCCCTTGCTCCTTCTGGCTTCCTGTTGGTGCTAGTTCCTGGGTGCTTCCTCATCCTTTATTGGTTCCCTTAACCCTGTCTCTCTCAGGCTGGGTTCTCCAGAGAAGGAAAACCAGTGAAGTGTATAAATATATATATATAGAGAGAGATTTATATCAAAGAAACAGCTCACACAATTGTACAGGCTGGAACATCGCAAACCCGTGGATTAGGATAGAGGCTTCTCCTGATTCACTTAGCTGCAGGGCTGGTGAACCCAAGATCAGTAGGTTGGAAAGCAGGGCTCTTGCTCACAGGCTGTGAAGATCGACGAATCCCAAGATTGGCAGGCAAGACCACAAGGCTTCTCCTGATTCACATAGCTGCAGGGGCTGGTAAACCCAAGATCAGCAGATCGGAGAGCAGGGATCTACTCATGGGCTGTAAAAATTGATGAATCCCTAGATTGGCAGATAAGCTGATAGCTCAAGTCCCAAGAACCAGAGGTCAGATGAACAGGAGGCAGCTGCAGGATCCAGAGGAAGCAAAAAGCCAGAACATCTGCTTATATTCAGATGCAGGCCACACCCTCAAGGAAACTCCCTTTCAACTGATTGGCTACTCACAGCAGATTCAATTATGGGAGTGATCACATATAAACACTGAGAATCATGGCCCAGTCAAGTTGACACACAATCTTAACCATCACAGTCCACCCCTTGTCAACTTGGCACATGTACACATCTCCTTAAACCATACATAATCCCTGAATAAAGGCAATTATAAAGTCATACTTGCACCTAACATGATACAACTAACACGCATATAATCGAAAACACACTAGCCCCGTTTACATCTTATATTTTATAAGTGAAGGAAACAAAAATATTTGATGCACACATACAAAGCAGAAATACTCATAACAATTACAGTCCCCATTTCTGCAACTGGTCACATGGCCGTAACTAGTATTTAGAACTAACTTCTTCCACTACCCTTTCTGTATTCCCTTTGCCCTCAGCAAGCTCCTCAGCTGGTCATGGTTCTTTGGTTGGGTAACCCAAACCTTCATTCCCGAAGGGTCTGGGTCATTAGTAGTCATGTCGGAATTGAGTTGCTGTAGTTTTCCATTGACTTTAATCACAGGGCATGGTAGTACTAAGAGATGCCCCAAGAAATCTCCTGCATTCCAGACATACTCTTCTTTACCTCCATTATGTAATATCAGTCTATTTCCTCTTGGTAATCAGGATCAATCACACCAGCCAGAATGGTAACTCCCATCTTTGCCTGTTGATCCAGAGGCATAAGGAGCCCAAAGTGGCCAGGTGGCATTCTCGGTTTCCAGTTCAATGGAATCAGTGATGTGTCTCCAGGAGGGAAAACTCCTCCCTTTGGAACTAAGATCTCTAGACCTGCAGAGCATAAGGTCGTGGGGAAAGGAAGCAAAAATCTTGCAAGTGGGTCACTAGGGGTAATAGGGAGTGGTGCCACTCCCATTTCCACCCCTTAATTCCTGGACCCATGAATCCTGGTTATGGAAGAAACAGCACCATATACTGGATGATGGTTTAGAGCATATACAGCCTCCTGGAGAACATTGCCCCAGTCCTGCAAGGTATTGCTACCTAGCTGGCACTGTAATTGTGTCTTTAGAAGCCAGGTGCTTCAGGATGATGGGGAATATGGTAAGACCAGTAAATTCCATGAGCATGGGCCTGCTGCTGCACTTCATTTGCTGTGAAGTGAGTCCCTTGATCTGAGGCAATGCTGTGTGGGATACCATGATGGTAGATAAGGCATTTTGTAAGTCCCCAGATAGTAGTTTTGGCAGAAGCATTGCGTGCAGGGAAGGCAAATCCGTATCCAGAGTGTCTATTCCAGTAAGCACAAAACACTGCCCTTTCCATGATGGAAGTGGTCCAATGTAATCAACTTGCCACCAGGTTGCTGGCTGATCACCTCAAGGGATGGTGCCATATCAGGGACTCAGTGTTGGTCTCTGCTGCTGGCAGATTGGGCACTCAGCAGTTGTTGTAACCACGTTAGCCTTGCGGAGCATAAGTCCATGTTGCTGGGCCCATGCATAACCTCCATCCCTGCCACCGTGGCCACTTTGTTTATGAGCCCATTGAGCAATGACAGGAGTAGCTGGGGAAAGAGGGTGACTGGTTTCCACAGAATGCGTCATCCTATCCACTTGATTGTTAAAATCATCCTCTGCTGAGGTCACCCTTTGGTGAGCGTTCACATGAGACACAAACATCTTCACTTCTTTGACCTATGCAGAGAGGTCTATCCACATACCTCTTCCCCATAAATCCTTGTCACCAATTTTCCAATCATGTTCCTTCCAAGTCCCTAACCATCCAGCCAAACCATTGGCCACAGCCCATGAATCAGTATATAATCACACATGTGGCCATTTCTCCTTCCGAGCAAAGTGAACAACCAGATGCACTGCTAGAAGTTCTGCCCATTTCCCTTCACCACTGTCCTTCAGGGAGGTCCCAGAAAGGGGCTGTAGTGCTGCTGTTGTCCACTTTCGAGTGATGCCTGCATATTGTGCAGAACCATCTGTAAACCAGGCACAAGTTTTCTCTTTCTTAGTCAACTGATCATAAGGAACTCCCCATGAGGCCATAGGTGCAGACTGGGAGATGAAAGGTAATGTGACAGGAGTTGAGACCATGGGCATTTGGGCCACTTCCTCATACAACTTACTTGTGCCTTCAGGTCCTGCTCGGGCCTGATCTTGTATATACCACATCCATTTAATGATGGAGTGCTGCTGTGCATGTCCAACTTTTTGACTGTGGGTCAAACAACATCCAGCTCATAATGGGCAGTTCAGGCTGCATGGTGACTTGGTGATCCATGGTTAAGTGTTCAGTCTCTACTAAGGTCAAATAACAAGCCAAAAGCAGTTTCTCAAAAGGAGAATAGTTATCTGCAGAGGATGGCAGGGCTTTGCTCCAAAATCTTAAAGGTCTATTCTGTGATTCACAATGGGGCCTGCCAAAGACTCTCCAAACAGCATCTCTATCTGCTGCTGACACTTCAAGCACCATTGGATCAGCTAGATCATATAGCCCAAGAGGCAGAGCTTCTTGCACAGCAGCCTGAACCTGTTGCAGAGCCTTCTCTTGGTTTAGGCCCCACTCAAATCTAGCAGATTTTCAAGTCACTTGATAAATAGGCTGGAGTAGCACACCCAAATGAGGAATATGTTGCCTTCAAAATCCAAAGAGGCCCAGTAGGTGTTTTGCCTCCTTCTTAGGTGTGGGAGGGGCCAGATGCAATAACTTATGTTCACCACTGAATCCCCAGAAATTTCACAAAGGTGGAAGGCACCTGAATTTTTGTTGGATTAATTTCCCACCCTCTAGCATGCATATGTTTTACCAATAAGCCCAGAATCATTGACACTTCTTCCTTACTAGGTCCAGTCGGCATAATGTCATCAATGTAATGGAACAGTGTAGCATCTTGTGGAAGGGCAAGTTGATCAAGGTCCCTGCTGACTAAATTATGACATAGGACCGGAGAGTCGATATAGCCCTGAGGTAGGACACTGGAGGTCTATTGTTGGCCTTGCCAGCTGAAGGCAAACTGCTTCTGGTGGTCTTTTGAAACAGGTATGAAGAAAAGGCATTAGCCAGATCAACAGCTGCATACCAGATACCAGGAGATGTATTAGTTTGCTCAAGCAATGAGACTACATCTGGAACAGCAGCTGCAGTTGGAGTCACCACCTGGTTAAGTTTTAGATAATCCATTGTCATTCTCCAAGATCCATTTGTTTTTTGCACAGGCCCAATAGTCGAGGTGAATGGGGATGTGGTGGGAATCATCACCCCTGTATCCTCAAGTGCTTGATGGTGGAAATAATCTCTGCAATCCCTCTAGGAATGCAGTACTGCTTTTGGTTTACCATTTTCCTAGGTAGGGGCAGTTCTAATGGCTTCCACTTGGCTTTTCCTACCATAATAGCCCTTACTTCACTTGTCAGGGATCCAATATGGGGGTTCCGCCATTTGCTGAGTATATCTATTCCAATTATGCATTCTGGAACTGGAGAAATCACTACAGGATGGATTTGGGGACCCACTGGACCTACCGTGAGACAGACATGAGCTAAGACTCCATCAATAACCTGATCTCCATATGCCCCCACTCTTGACTAGTGGGCCACCTTGACATTTTGGGTCTCCTGGAATTTGTGTCAGTTCAGATCCAGTATCCAGTAATCCTGAAAAGTCTGATTATTTCCTTTTCCCCAATGAATAGTCACTCTCGTAAAAGACCATAGATTCCTTTCGGGAAGGCTGGGAGAAAGATTGACAGTATAAATTTTGACAGTGGAGTGAGGTCCTTCCTCCAGGGGACTCGGCCTTCCCTTCATTCAAGGGGTTGTGAATCTTTAAACTTGCTCAAGGCTGGGAATTGATTGAGGGGTCCTGACTCTCTATGCTGGTGATTCAAGTTAGACTGCTGTTCACTTGACCTGGAATTCTTCTGCTTGTACGGATCAAGTAAATATTTAGTAGATTTCCTAACTATTTCACTCCTAGGGACACCATGACTAAGTAGCCAATGCCAAAATTCCATATAAGTCAGACTATTCTGGTCACTGCTTTGACTCAGCTGTCCATTACAGTAGCCATGCTGACCTTGTCTTTGTTGATTGAATGCTGCCACTTGGCCCCTACTACCATGGGGTTCTATCAGCCCCATTGAAGCTAGGTGTCTTAATTCAGTTAGGGCAGTTTCCACTGTTGAATCTGATTTACATAAAATAACAATCATGGCAGTCTTCAAGAATGCTGGGACTCCCTTAACAAATTTGTTCCTCACCATTGTGGTAAAAGGTGTGTCCTCTGGGAACTCCATGTATGGGTCTGTGGATCTAACCTGATAAATCCACTCTAACATGTCAATTTCCCTAAGCCTTTGGATACCTTCTTCTACAGTATACCAAGGCAGGTCTGGCACTTCAACTTGATTCAGTGTAGGCCACCACGTAATCCATATTTCAGTGCACCAACCAAAAAACTATTAGATCCTTTCCTAACCTCTCAAGCTGAAATATTAAATAAAGAATCTGTGCTTAGTGGGCCCAAATCAATAAACTCAGACTGATCCATCTTTATGTTCCTTGCACCATTATCCCACACCCTTAATAGCAATTCCCACGCATATCCCCCAGGTTTCTGTTTATACGTATTAGAAAAATCAAGCAGTTCTTTTGGAGTGTAGCATACCTCCTCCTAGGTCACACTTTGTACTTCCACCTTTTGGGGCTTCCTGGACTTAAGTCTAGTTATAGGTCTAGAAGCCAACATGGGTGGTGGTGATGTGTTTGAGAATATTCAGCACTGCATTGTAAGGCATCTGCCTCAGGCAATGCCCCAGGCAATGACTCCAACAAAGGCTCTTCAGACACAGCTGGGTTAATCTCACCAGATGGGGTGGAGGGGTTAATGGTTTTACTGAGGAGGGTGTCTTAGCAAATGTCTTAGTTATCTAGTGCTGCATAAGAGAAATACCACAAGTGGATGGCTTTAACAAAGATAAATTTATTTTCTCACAGTCTAGTAGGCTACAAGTCCAAATCAGAGTGTCAGCTCCAGGGGAAGCCTTCCTCTCTCCATCAGCTCTAAAGGAAGGTCCTTGTCATCAATCTTCCCCTGGACTAGGAGATTCTCAGTGCAGAGACCCCAAGTCCAAAGGATGTGCTCTTCTCCTGGTACTACTTTCTCGATGGTATGCGGTCACCTCTTCTCTCTGCTTGCTTCTCACTTTTATATCTCAAAAGAGATTGGCTCAAGACACAATCCAATCATGCAGATTGAGTCCTGCCTCATTAACATAACTGCCAATAATCCCATCTCATCAACATCATAGAGACAGGATTTACAACACATAGGAAAATTACACCAGATGAGAAAATGGTGGACAATCACACAGTACTGAGAATCATGGCCTAGCCAAACTGACACACATATGTTTGGGGTGCACAATTAAATCCATGACAGCAGATAAACATGAGTAATCTCTTCAGATGGGAGTGAGAAGGGTGGTTCTGTTGGCAAGAGTGATTCAATGGAATTTAGGGGCTCAGCGTCCCCAGCTTCCTGATTATCTGCCCATATGTCCCTATCCCAAGTTTCAGGATCCCATTTCTTTCCAATCAATGCCCTCACTTTAACTCCAGACACCACTCGAGGTTGGGAATTTAGTCGGTGTTGTAATTCAGCCACTCTTACTATAAGACTCTAGGTTTGGTTTTCGGCAATATCAGCTCTGTTACTACAAGAAATAAGGTTTTACATCTGGGGTCTTAAAAGCCTGTAAGCAGCCATCTAAGATACTCCAATGGTCTCACCCCTTCAGCAGCAAGGGAGAATGAAGAAAACAAGATACAAGGAAAAGATTAGTCCAAAGGACTAATGGACCACAACTACTATGGCCTCCACCAGACTGAGTCCAGTACAACTAGATGGTGCCCGGCTACCACTACTGACTGCTCTGACCAGGATCACAACAGAGGGTCCCAGACAGAGCTGGAGAAAAATGTAGAACAAAATTCTAACTCACAAAAAAAGACAGACTTACTGGCCTGACAGAGACTAGAGAAAACCTGAGAGTATGGCCCTGGACACATTTTTAGCTCAGTAATGAAGTCACTCCTGAGGTTCACACTTCAGCCGCAGATAAGACAGCCCCATAAAACAAAACAAGACTAATGGGGCACAACAGTCCAGGGACAAGGACTAGAAGGCAGGAGCGGACAGGAAAGCTGGTAATAGGGAACACAAGGTTGAGAAGGGACAGTGTTGACATGTCATGGGGTTGTTAACCATTGTCATAAAACAATATGTGTACTCTATAACGAGAAACTATTTGTTCTGTAAAACTTCATCTAAAGTACAATTAAAAAATTAAAAAAAAAAGAAGGCTTTATTTCAAGGCACAAAGTGGAAACTTCGAGGTCGTTTATGTAGCACTTGAGCTTTGACTCTGAAGCCCTGGGCTCATCTCTTTATTTCACTACTTTGTGTACTGAAAGTAGGACCAACCAATCAGCTTCCTTATAATTCTCATTATGAGAAAATTGTAGAAATGTATTAAACATGCAATCACCCAAAGCCTAGCCTCTCACCAATACCTGATCTACTGGTGGTGATATTTTGTGTATTGCTATTGCCACCTCACACCACGGATTTCAGTGCCCTCTTTACTCCTAGAAGCAGAGTCATCAACATCTTTAAGACTAACCAGACTTGAGAACCAAATTAGAAAACTCATCATTACCATTACCATTTTGTCTCTCTAGAACCATTCTTGGTACCAAATGTCTTAGGCTGCATCCACTAGAGAAGCAAAACCAGTAAATCGTGTATATATATATATATATATATATATATGTATGTATATGTATATTTATATGAAGGAAAAGGTGGTTGTAGAGGCTGGTACGTCCCAAGTCCGTGGGTCAGGCTGGAGGCTTCTACTGGCTCACAGGCCGCAGAGGCCAGCGAATCCCAAGATTGGCAGGCAAGACAGCAGGTAAGCTGCTAGTTCAAGTCCCAAGAACCGGAGGTCAGATGAACAGGAGCCAGCTGCAGGATTCAGAAGGAGCAAAAGCCCATGAGCCTTGCCAGAAAGTCCACCTATATTGGATGCAGGCCACACCCCCAAGAAAACTCCCTTTCAACTGATTGGCTACTTACAGCAGATCTCATCATGGAGGTGATCACATTATATCAGATCTCATCATAGAAGTGATTACATCATTATACGACTGCCAAACTACATCATAACTGCCAAACCACTGAGAATCATGGCCCATCCAGGGTGACCCACAACCTTAACCATCACAATTCCTTACCTTAATATATAGATATGCCTCCTTTTTCTCCTCCTTCTCTTCCTGTCTCCCTCTTCACTTCCCAACCCCTTTTTCCTCTTCCTTTCCCTCTCCTTCCACCCCTTTCTTTTTCTTTCTCCTTCTTTTTCTTCTCCAGTTGTGGAGAAAATAATTTATTAACTAACTCACATGAACACAGCCTCTAGAGAGCCTGTGGTCTGACACCCACCGACAGAATTGGCAATGTTTAAAGTCCTCACCACTTCATCCTTTCATTGTTTATTTTTAAAAAAGTTCAAACATACACTAAAACATAGGGTCTAGTCCAGTGGAGCACCATATACACATCACCCAGATACAATAATTATCAAGGTTTTTTCACACTTAGTTTATCTTTATCCTTTTAAAACTTCTCTTTATTTTTTTGTTCTTGGTTGACGTATATTAAAGCAAATCGCAGACGTCATGTCACTTCATCCCTACATTCTTCAATATAGATCTCTAAAATATGTCAACATTGTTCTCACATAACCACAAAGTTATGATTGTACCTAAAAAAATTGGCAATAATTCTTTGATATCGTCTTATGCCCAGTCCATGAGTAAATTTTCTCAATTGTGTCAAAAATATCTTTTTTTACAGTCAGTTTGCTCAAAAATGATCCACACATTACATTTGGTTGTATATCTCTTCATTCTTTTGTAATCTTGAATACATGCACCTCCATCTTTATTCGTGCCATTGACTTGTAGAAGTTGGGTCTGTTGTGCTGGACCCACACTCTGGATTTGTGTCTTTGCCTCCTTGTGGCATCATTTATTTAAGGTCCCAGGGTGGTACAAAAGGTTAACACGTTTGGCTGCTAACTGGTTGGAGGTTTGAGTCCACCCAGAGGCACCTCGGAGGAAAGGCTTAGCGATCTACTTCGAAAAAATCAGCCACTGCAAACGCTATGGAGCACAGTTCTACTCTGATACACATGGGGTCGCCATGAGTCGGAGTTGACTGAATTGTAACGAGTTTTGTTTGGTATCATTTAAGTTGTTTTAATTGTTTCTTTATACCTCTATATTTTTGTAAATGGAAGCTAGCTCTGGGGCGTGATTGGTATTTTTGGCAGGAATTTCTGGTGGTGCTGTAGGTTTCATATTGAATTACATCAGGAGACGCATAATGCCCTGCTTTCAGTGATGCCAAGACTGACCGTTGGTTCAGGAGGTCACAGCCTGACCGCTTTGTGGTCAGGTCTCCCATTAAACTTTCTTCCAATGAGTTCATCCATTGGTGATCATTGCCAGAAACAACTATTTCCCTAGCAGTTTCAAAGTGGTGATTTTGTAATTCTCACATTCATTCCACATTTATCAGGCAGAATTCTTCTCCTGTTTGTAAACAACCAGAGAACTCACTTATCCAAAAGTCTTTGCTTTGAATGATTTAGGGCTATTTCCAAAAACTCACATTCACCCTTAAAAGACCTAGTTTCTCTACCATGAGAAAATTCCAGAAATGGTACCTTTGACTCAGTAAGCAAATCTGAGAAGGGAATTCTAAAAATGATTTCCCCAGGGGTGGCATCGCTGGTATACACACGTTTACCCAAGGTGCCCAATCATTTGGACACATACCTAATAAAAATTCTGCTTCAAACAGAAATCAAATTGCATTATTTTACACACAGACACACACACACACGCACTGCAAATGTTGCAAAACAGACCAAGAATTAAGTCATAATATAGAATTTACTGTACGGGCATTTTTTCCGAAGTCTATGCTCCTGCTTCCTGCCCCTGGAGTGCCTATCATGAGAGAGACCAGGTCAGGTGGTGACATGACGTTTTGCTGAGAGTTCTGGGAAGATAATGGTCAGGAACAAGACACGCCCCAAAGAAGTCTGTTCACTTCAAAAAGGAGTTGTATGTACACACTTTTGCCTCTTGCTCCTAACCCTTCCTGGATTTGTCAGAGCAATGCCTCTGGTCTTCCTCTCCTACCTGCTGTCACGTGGAGGAGAGTAATTGCCCAGAGAGCCTTTGCCTGAAAGGAAACAGATTTCAGAATGACCTCTGCTGCAGTTGCCCACACTTCTGTTTGCCTCGTTGACACTTCTTTGCTCATCTCTAAGCTGCTTGCTTGGTATTAGCCAGACTGAAAGGAAGGTTAAAGAAAACTCCATCTCAGAAACAAATCAATTCCAAATCCAATAAAATCAGAGATTTTGAGAGTTGGAAATGGATGTGTGGGAAGAACTAGACCATCAGAATCAGAATTTTTGAGCTAAAAGAGACCTTAACCAGTTGACCAGTTGACCAGTTTCTATTGAGTTTACTCTGAGTCATGGCAACCCTGTGTGTGTCAGAGTAGAATTGTGCTCTATAGGGTTTTCAATGGCTAAATTTTTGGAACAGATTGCCAGGCCTTTCTTCCAAGGCACCTCTGTATGGACTCAAACTTTCAACATTTTGGTTAGTAGCCAAGTCAGGGACTCCAAAAGAGATCTTCGAGTGGTTATAATCAATTCTCTATTTACAGATGTGGAAACTGAGGCTCAGAGTGGTGGAACGACTTACCCAGATCTCCTGGTAAAGTTGAGACTTGAAACCAGGTCTCCCCACTACATCATGAACTCCTCTCCCCCACATTTTACACAGTAGGAGAAAGCGGACATGTGACTTGCCCAGGGTGGCAGAGCTGGACATGGAGAGGCACCATGCCAGGCATGTAATTACACCACATGGCCTCTCGGAATGAGTGAATGTGTCCTTAGTACTAGTCTTGATGTGGCATGCAGCTGTTTCCCACAGAGAAGCTCATTTGCTGTTGTAAATATTCCGCATTTTGTCATTGCAGCTAATTTATTTCCTAATGGGTAAAATTCACTCACTGTGCTTTTTAAGTAAAATTTTGGTTCTATCAAAATATTCTCCAGAAGAAACAACAATCTCAGATTCCCCAAAGTCTGTCATTCCCTTCCAGTGTAAAGTGAGAAGAGCATGGAATTGGGAGTCTAGAGGCCTCCTTCTAGCTCTGGCCCATCACCCCCGGCTGTATGACCTTAGCCAAGCCGCTCGACCTCCCCTGGCCTCAGATGCCTCCATGGTAGAAGGGATTGGATTGGTTTAGTGGTTTCAACTGTGTTCACATCAAAAGCTTCGGCTTAAGAGAGATTCTTCAAACACCAACCCCCCTGATTAGTCAATAACTTGTCTCCCCTCTTTGTAAAATGCATTCAAAGATCCATAACTGTAATAACTTTTGATTAGAATATGCCATAAGAAGGTGATATGTCTTCAGCCCCCAACAGTGAGTGTGAATGTTTAACCCACAAGGTTTTGTCATGAGTAAACTACTGGAATATTGAAAGCAGTTTTTAGATCTCCACTACTGCCTCAATGGAACCCCATCCTTACCCCGCCCGAAGAAGTTTTGGGATCTACTAGACTAAAAGATTCCTATGGTCCTTCTGGTTCTAAAATTCTCAACTGGGTGAATCTTGTGATCTTCCTCGGGAGTAGATATTTGAGGTTTCAGCTACCGATCAACCCCAAAGCCTGTTTTTAAGAATATGACTTGCAATCTTAACACTTCAAACCAGGAAACTGGCTCAGCCTAGGCTCCCTTTAGGCAAAAAACAACCCTGAAACCAGGATGTGGGGACATGTCATTTATTTGGGAGGCAATATGAGGAGGGGAGAAGTCCCTGGGTGGTGCAAAGGTTAACATGCACAGCTGCCATCCGAGAGGCTGGTGGTTTAAGTCCACCCAGAGGCATCTCAAAAGAAAGGCTTGGCAATCTACGTTCAAAATATCTGCCTTTGCAAATCCTATGGAGCACAGCTCTACTCTGACACACATGCGGTTGCCATGAGTCAGAATTGACTTGATGGCAACTGGTTTGGTTTTGGTTTTGGTGAGGAGGGGAAGTGAGTTGGAGAAGGAGAAAAGCCAGTTCAGGGTGGTGGTGACTGGATTGCTGCTATGGATGGGTAAGGAAGCTCGGGTGGTTCTCTACCAACTCCCATCATCCCCCACTGCTGGTTGAGGGCTGCCCCTTGGGGTTAACTTCCAGGCAACTGACCTGCCCCAGGAGTGTGGGGGCAGAGACCCAGGGCATACCTGCTTGTTGGGCACTGGCTGCAGGTGACTTCTCAGGTAGGTAGAGGGGATGTGGTGGGACATCAACCTCATCTTCCAGACAGCCAAATAGAAAGCACCTCACAGGTCAGCTGCAGTTAAAAGTCAACAAATATCCATTTACTCATTCAACAAATTATTGCTAATCACTGTTCTAGGTGACTGGACACATCAGTGAAAAAGAGACAGATTCCTGCCCTTGTGGAGAGAATATTCCAACAGGAGGAGAGGGAAGCAAGTAATATACACCATAAATAAGTGAATTGTACAGTGTTACAGAATAATACCCACAATAAATAAATCAATTATACAGTGCTGGAGACGGTGGGGGATCAGGAGTGGCAGGCTCGGGGTAGGGTGTTGCAGTTTTAAATGTGGTTATTAGGGGAGGCTTCTTTGAGGACAGATTTGAAGGAGCTGATGGAATGAGCCATGTGGAAATCTGGTGGGAGAGCATTTAGTGGAGGGAACAAACTTCTTGAGGCAGGAGTATGAATATCCTTAATGCTTTCCTGGAGTAGTGAGGAGGCCAATTTGCCTGGAGCAGAAAGAGCAAGGGAGAAAGTAAGAGGACTTCGCGTCAGATGTAGTAGAGGACAGGTCCTGGAGAATTCCCTGGAACTTTGACTTTTATTTCAGGAGCAAAGCGAGCCATTGGAGACTTCTAAGAGGAGGGGGGACACAGTCTGCCTTGTGTTATAACAGCATCACCCTGACTATTGTGTGGAGAATAGACTAAAGTGGGGTGTATCAGTTATCCATGCTGTGTAACAAAAGATTACCACAAATTTCACAGCTTAAACACACACACACACACACACACACACACACACACACACAATAAGGTCCTTGGGAGGTTTAAACACTTTGTGCTCAGCTACTAACCTAAAGGTTGGTGGTTCAAACTTACCTAGCAGCACTGCGAAACAAAGGCCTGGCAATCTGCTTCTATAAAGATTACAGCCAAGAAAACCCTATGGAACAGTTCTACTCCATAACACATGGGGTAGCCATAAGTCAGAATTGACTCTGAAAAACAAACAAACAAAAACCCCCAGAAATCTATGATCTCCGTTTCCTGAGTCAGGAGTCTGAGCACAGGTTAGGAGGGTCCTCTGCTCAGGGTCTCACCAGGTTGAAACCAATGAGATCTCTTCTGAGGCTCAGACTCCTCTTCCAAGATCACTGGCTGTTGGCAGAATTCATTTCCTTGTGGGTGTAGGACTAAGTTTCCTGTTTTCTTGTCAGCTGCTGCCTGGAGATGGCTCTCGGATCCTAGAGGCCACTCTCAGGTCCTTGCCACATGGCCCCTCCATAGGCCATTCACAATATGGGCATTTCCTTCTCCAAGGTTAGCAGGAGAATCTCTCTTACATTTCAAATCTCTTCCATCTAGAAGGTCCTTTGAAGGACTCACCTGATTAGGTAGGGACCACCCAGGATCTCTCTCAAAGTCAACTTAATAAGCAGTGACATCCATCATACTGACAAATTTGCAAATTCTGCCCACAATCAGTGGAGTACATAAGGCATGTGCGCCAGGGGTGGGAAGCTTTGAAACCATCTTAGAATTCTGCCTACCACAGAAGACAAGGGTAGGAGCCGAGAGATCTGTTAAGAGGCTGTCGTGGTAATCCAGACAAGAGGAGACTGTGACTTAGATGAGGTGGTAGCAGTAGAGGGGATGATAAGTGGTCATAGTCTGGATGAATCTGGCAAGTAGAACCCACTGGATTCCTATCAGCTGAATGTTAGATATAAGGGAAAGAGAGGAGGCAAGGACGACACCACGAATTTTAGCCTGAGCTAAATGGGAGTTGCCATTACCTGGGAATAAGTATAGCAAATATGCACTGAGCACTTACTGTATACCATGCAGCCTGAGTGCTTCTCACCTATTACTCACTGAATCCTCACAAGGGGACTATCGGGGTATGGTATTCTCATCCTCATTTTAGAGATTAGAAAACTGAATTTGAAGGAGGTTAAGTAATTCTCCCAGGTGACAGAGCTGGTAAGCAGAGCGAGGACTTGTACTTGGGTGGTCTCATTTCAGAATCCTTACCTTTAATGAGCCCTGGTGGCATAGTGGTTAAAGTGCTCAGCTGCTAACCGAAAGGTCAGAGGTTCAAAACCACCAGCAGCTCCATGAGAGAAAGATGTGGCGGTCTGCTTCCATAAAGATTACAGTCTTGGAAACCCTATGGGGCAGTTCTACCCTGTCCTATAGGGTCACTATGAGTCAGAATTGACTCGATGGCAGTGGGTATATCACCACTTGTGAATATTTCTTTAAAACAAAGCTCTTTATCCTATAAGATCATGGTTTTAGCTCAAGGATGAATTTCCTCTACAGGTTTACCCATGCCTACCTTCCCGTTGGAGTCCCTGGGTGGTACAAATGGTTACCATACTTGGCTGCTGTCATGGTTTGAATTACATCCCCCCAAAAATGTGTGTATCATTTTGGCTGGGCCATGATTCTCAGAATTGTGTGGTTGGCCTCCATTTTGTGATTGTAATTTTATGTTAAAGAGGACTAGGGTGGGATTGTAACACCACCCTTACCCAGGTCACATCCCTGATCCACTGTAAAGGGAGTTTCCCTGGGGTGTTGCCTGCACCACCTTTTACCTTACAAGAGATAAAAGGAAAGGGAAGCAAGCAGAGAATTGGGGACCTCATACCATCAAGAAAGCAGTGCCAGGAGCAGAGCGTGTCCTTTGGACTCGGGGTCCCTGCGCAGAGAAGCTCCTAGTCCAGGGGAACACTGATGAGAAGAAGGCCGACAGAGACAAAAAGCCTTCCCCTGGAGCTGATGCCCTGAATTTGGACTTTTAGCCTACTTTACTGTGAAGAAATAAATTTCTCTTTATTAAAGCCATCCACTCGTGGTATTTCTGTTGTAGCAGCACTAGATGACTAAAACAGCTGCTAAACAGAAGATTGGAGGTTTACATCCACGCAGAGCCACTTCAGAGAAAAGCCCGGCAATTTACTTTCAAAAAATCAGCCATTGAAAACCCTATGGAGCACAGTTCTACTCTGACACACATGGGGTTGCCATGAATCGAAATCAACTTGGTTTTTTAATTTTTTATTTTACCTTCCCATGATTGTTCACCCACATGACCCTCCATTTTAGCCCAATTAATCTGCTTATAAGGAGTCCTGGTGGCATAGTGGTTAAGCGCTCGGCTGCTAACTGAAATTTCGGTAGTTTGAAACCACCAGCCGCTCCGCGGGAGAAAGATGTGACAGTCTGCTCTGTATAAGATTACAGCCTTGGAAGCCCTATGGGTTAACTCTGTCCTATAGGGTTACTATGAGTCAGAATCAATTTAACAACAGGTTTGGTGTTTTTGGTTTGATTAATCTACTTATGGTCCTCAAAATACCATTAGTACCTTCCTGCCTTCTCCCTCTGCCCGCCTTCAACCAATGTGGAATGCCTTCTTCTCTTCACTTAACTAAATATTAGTTATTTCTAGATCTGTTTTAAACTTGTCCTCTCCAAGAGGCTTCCCATGATCCTGCCAGCTTTTGTAAATCACTGCCCCCTTTATGTTCTTAATGGATGTTATGAATTGTGTCCCCCCAAAAGAAATTTGGAAGTCCTAGCACCTGTACCTGTAAATATGACCCTGTTTGGAAAAAGGGAGGTTTCTTTTGTCACGTTAAAGAGGGCATACTGGAGTAGGGCGGGTCCTATACCTAATCACTTCTAAGTGGTTATCTTACAAAAAGTACAGAATAGACACTGGGACACACACAGGGGGAAGACAGACACCAAGTGAGGACCCATCTACAAGCAAAGGAACGCCAAAGACTGCCGGCAGGCACCAGAAACTAGGAGAGAGGCCTACTGAAGGAATCAACAGGATTGAGACCCTAATTCGGACTTTTAATCTCCAGAACTGTGAGAAAATAAATTTCTGGTCTTTAAGGCTTCCCACGTGTGGTATTTTTTGTTATAGCACCACTAGGTAACTAAGACAAGGCTTACTCTGCTCATTTGGCATAAAGGGGCACTGTTACCTTGGGTTATGATTTTGTTACTAGCAGACACTTACTGTACTCTGCTTTGACTGTGTAATTGTGTCAGGCCTTCTAGAGACTGGAGAAGAAACTGCTCTCTTTCGTCTTCCTGTTCTTCTACTGGAAACACCTCTAGATGGCCAGTAGCCTCGTGGACTGGCTGTACCGAGGGTCTGACACTCATTCAGTGCAACTGCATACATTACTGCTGAAAACCACTGTTTGGCAAGAGTTGGAGCAAAGTTAATGGGGAAAAGAAACAAACTGAGAAGTCACAGATTTATTAGTGAAGTAGCAGAAGTGACTCTTTTGGGGTTCTCAAAACCCCAAACTTTTGCTTAACTGATTCTCCAGAGCCACAGTCCAAACTTGCAAAAGGCCGGGCCTGTCCCAAACTAAGATCTGCTCTCTTGATTATGAAAGGCAAATAATGGGTTTGTGCTTGGGTATTTCATACCAGTAATGTGAGTCCACATGGAGAGGGAGGAAAAATAAAATAAAAAATTGTCATTTTCAAAAGCAGACTTTGCTTATTCCACAAGATAAATCACCCAAGCTGCCATTTTCCTGGTAATTTCAAAACCAGACATCGGTTCTGTTTTTTCCAAACCCAACCATCTTCATTTGAGCTTCTCGGAATGAGTGTGTCCCTTTGGGTTTTCACGCATACTGCGTGCCCCGTATGCATGTTTACCCAATATTCCATCATCGCCTTTAGAAGCCTAAGTGACTCCGATGTATTCCAGGGAGCATATAGTTAGCAGGAAGGTGCAGAAGCTGGCGACTAACATTTGCCCGAATTGATTCCACATCTGCCTTAAGTAAACAGCTCCCTCCAATACAGGCATTTTTTTTTCCCCTTGCAAGATGGTATATGCTATTAGAGGTTGAAAATTCAGGGGCTATTTTAGAAAACAAGAAAAACAAGTAAAAGGTCAGCCTGAGGGTCAGAACATTGCTGTGGACTCCTGTTCCTTCTTTGAAGAAAATGGAACCACTTTCCTAAGTTATAAAACACTTCAACCCTAGCTCTTTTGCTCTCCCTGCACAATCCTTTAGTGTGCAAATCTTGCTACAGGACAATCTCAACAGAGACATCAGGAAACCTCATCTATCCAGAATAATGCAGAAAAGCAAATTCCAAAAGACCCCAGGCCAGCCAAAATGTCACAAAGCCCTTGCTATTTATCCATACCAGAGCCTCTACACTCACATTAAAGGTGTTTACTTTCATTTGATGCCAGGTTCCAGCATTTTGGCTAACTACTTTCCAACCTCACTGTAGACTAGAAGCAGCAAATCAGAGAATAAGCCAGAGCCTCTCCCTATAGGTGTGAGCAAGGGCTGAGGTAAGAAAGCCAGAAATCTCTCAAGCACAGCAGATCCCCCCAACAGCTTTTTTGGCACAACAACTGTACAACTATAAGCCCAAGTCATAAAGAGAAGGCTAAATTATTGTGATCATTAAGACTCTGTGCCAACTTGGCTGGACCATGATTCTCAGTGGTTTAGCAGTTATGATGTAGTCTGGCAGTCATATGATGATGTGATCACCTCTATGATGAGATATGATATAATGTGATCACCTCCATGATGATATCTGCTGTGAGAAGCCAATCAGTTGAAAGGGAGTTTCCTTGGGGGTGTGGCCTGCATCCAATATAGGTGGACTTTCTGGCAAGGCTCATGGGCTTTTGCTCGCTCTGGATCCTACAGCTGGCTCCTGTTCACCTGAGCTCCAGTTCTTGAGACTTGAGCTAGCAGCTTACCTGCTGTCTTGTCTACTGATCTTGGGATTCGTTGATTATTGCAGCCTGTGAGCCAGAGCCCTGCTGTTTGACATGTCAATCTTGGGTTTGCCAGCCCCTGCGGCTACGTGAACCAGGAGAAGCCTCTATCCTGACCCATAGACTTGGGACGTTCTAGCCTCTACAACCACGAGCCATTTCCTTGATACAGATCTCTCTCTATATATATTTATACACTTCACTGGTTTTGTTTCTCTAGAGAACCCAGCCTAAGACAATTATGTTTGGCATTCTTTATTTAAGGGGGAAATGATGTGTGGGATATATTTTAGAATAAATGACTAAAATAAAATATAAAATGAGATGCTTTGTCAAGGCTCTTTTGGTTGCAAGTGCCAAAAACTCAACCTAATTTGGTGCTGAAAAGAAATGTATTAATTGGTAAAAATTGGAAACCCAGGGATAGCCTTGTTTCACATACAGCTGAACCCAGGAGGCTCAATAACATCGGGACCTGGTTTTTCTCTATCTCGTGTTGTTTCCTTCCACACTGGTGTTAGACCTGCTCTGCCCTCGTGGTGGCAAGATGGTTTCTAATAGCTCCAAATCTAGTGTAAAAGAAGCCCCCTGTAGTCTGACCAGTTGAGTGAACAAGCAAGATTAATTCTAGCTAGACCTGATTCGCTTGGTTTGGGCCACATGCCATTGCAGAGCCAAACCCTATGGCCAGGAGTTTGCAGTGTTCTGATTGGCCATACCAGGGTCACATGCTACTAATGTGTTGTTGTTAGGTGCCTTTGAGTTGGTTCTGACTCACAGCAACCCTATGTACAACAGAACGAAACAATTGTGCCATCCTCACAATTGTTGCTATGCTTGAGCCCACTGTTGCAGCCACTGTGTCAATCAATCTCATCAAGGGTCTTCCTCTTTTTTGCTGACCCTCTACCAAGCATGATGTCCTTCTCCAGGGACTGGTCCCTCCTGATTAACGTGTCCAAAGTATGTGAGACGAAGTCCTGCCATCCTTGCTTCTAAGGAGCATTCTGGCTGTACTTCTTCCAAGTACTCATGTGCATGAGGTGAAGTAGCTCCACGCAAAGCAAGGAGACAACATGGAAGAGGGATAAGGAACACTGAGGCAAGGGTGGGAATAGATGTTACCGTGACAGAGGGAGTAAGATATTGGGCGAAGAGAGCAGCAAATGTCTACTAGGAGAGGCAAAACCTGTAACGCTCTAGGATATCTAGCATGACCCTTTCTTGAGGGTTCTGGGTATAACTATTGTTCACATTCACAAATGACTGTAACTTATGACTTTCATATTTTAAAAAATGATTGTGACTCTGGAGTTTTCAATTACATGAGTAATGCCTTTTGCACCACTTAGATTTTCTGTCACTTGCAACCAAAGGAGTCTGGACCAAGCATCGCATGTCTGGTATTTTATTTAAATCATTTGTGCTCACAAAGAGAACCCCAGGAAGAGAACGCCACTGGGGATTCTCCATACCAAGGCTCTCCAACTCTCATGAGGAGCAGAGACTTCTCATTTCTCCTCAGTGTGTCAAGATGACCAGAACGGGGGTAGGGGAAAGTGACACTCTCAGGAAAGAACAACTGGCAGAGGCTAGGCAGAGGAGTGAGGGGCATCCTGCTGCTTCCAATCAGCAGGGAGATCACCGAGGAGGCCTCCCCAGCTGCCATCTCCTGGCTGAAAATTCCTGCTCCAGGGGAGAAAGCAGCAGAGTAAATGTCCATTGTCAGGTGCACATTCAACGGAACAGCACAACCAGCTCACCAGGTGCTCAGTCTACCTTCCCATGCACAGGGGTGGCCAATGAGCTGCAGATTTCCTTACCAGCAGGCAGAATGAACTGCAGAATGCCTCACCGCACTCAGCAGGTACGAGTGAAATCTGGAAGTCCTGCCTAGGATTAGGCCACAAGGATGCTGATGTGTGCAAACACACAACCCCGAGGGAGGCAGGGCATGCTTTCAGCTTGCTGAGCACACAGGGCTCTGGGCCACGGGCTGGAGGGTACCTGAGAGCACCTGGAGGTGAGTACTTCTCATACTACCTAGGGCGAGGCCAGTTTCATTTTTGTTTCTAACTTCCAATCTATCACTGATCATTGCGAGATACAATAAAAATTCATTTTATTAGAAATAAAACATGTACAGTGGTGTACAGGACAGGTAAAGCCCATGGGATGGTGATCTCTCCCCACATATCTACGTCCCAGCCAAACCATCTCTCAAGAACACGCACTTAGCTTTTCTGACTCTGCAGCTTGGTTACTGTCTGCCTGGAACCCAGACATTTCTCATGGCTCTGTTCAAATGACAGCTACTCCAAAGCTAACAATGGCTGTCATCAATCTGGTCCCCGCCATGTTCTAGATATCCTGCTAGGCACCCTACATACAGGATTGCAATTCTCCCAACAGCCCTGTAAGGTAAGTTTTACCTCCCCTCCTGACATGCCTTGCCTCAAACCTGTGCTCCTTCCATGGGACCACGTGGTTGTCTAAAAAGTTTTCTGATTCCACAATCAGATTAACCTCCTCCAAGACAGGTTTTGCCCATCTAAAAAAATAAATCAAAACTTTTTAATTGAAGTATGACATACATTTATAAAAGTGTAAATATGATATTATTTGTTAAAAAAAGAGGGGAGGGGTTAGGAGGGAAAAACACTAAATAGACAATAGATAAGTAGTAACTCTGGTGAAAGGTAAGACAGTACACAATACTGGGGAAGCCAGCAGAACTTGACTAAGACAAGATCATGGAAGCTCCATAGACACATCCAAACTCCCTGAGGGACCGAATTACTGGGCTGAGGGCTGGGGACCATGGTCTTGGGGAACATATAGCTCAATTGGCATAACAGTTCATAAAAAATAATGTTCTACATCCTACTTTGGTGAGTAGCATCTGGGGTCTTAAAAGCTTGTGAGCGGCCATCTAAGATACTTCACTCGTCTCACCCCATCTGGAGCAAGGGAGAATGAAGAAAACCAAAGACACAAGGTAAAGATTAGTCCAAAGGACTAATGGACCACAAGTACCACAGCCTCTACCAGACTGAGTCCAGCACAACTAGATGGTGCCCGGCTACCACCACCGACTGACAGGGATCGCAACAGAGGGTCCTGGACAGAGTTGGAGAAAAATGTAGAACAAATCTCTAATTCACACACACAAAGAAGACCAGACTTACTGGTCCGACAGAGACTGGAGAAACCCCGAGAGTATGGCCCCTAGACACCCTTATAGCTCAGTACTGAAGTCACTCCTGAGGTTCACCCTTCAGTCAAACTTTAGACAGGCCCATAAAACAAAACAAGACTCATGGGGCACACCAGCTCAGTGGCAAGGATGAGAAGGCAGGAGGGGACAGAAAAGCTTGTAATGGGGAACCCAAGGTCAAGAAGGGGAGAGTGTTGACATGTGGGGTTGGTAACCAATGTCACAAAACAGTATGTGTAATTGTTTAATGAGAAAACTAGCTTGTTCTGTAAACCTTCATCTAGAGTACACTAAAATAAATACAAAAAAAGAACAAACCCTGAAGACTCCCTTGTGCCCCTTCCCAGTCATTTCCCCTCCCCCTCCCTAAGAGCAGTCACTGTCCTGACTTCTAACAGTGTGGTTAGTTTTGTCTGTTTTTATTCTTTATCTATGCAATCTATGAGGCATTGGAGGTTCAATGGTAGAATTCTCGCCTTAAATGTGGGAAACCTAGGTTCAATTCCCAGTCAATGCACCTTATGCACAGCTAACACTTGTCAGTGGAGGCTTGCATGTTGCTATGATGCTGAACACGTTTCAGTGGAGATTCCAGATTAAGATGGATTATGAAGAAAGGCCTCATAATCTACTTCCAAAAAGCAGGTGCTAAAAACCCTATGGATCACAGCCCTATGTATCTACAACCAATCATGGGGATGGTGCAGGACTGGGCAGCATTTTGTCCCAGTTGTGCATGGGGTTGCTTTGAGTTGGGGGCCAACTCAATGGCAGCTAACAACAACAAGGTATGGGATCTAAAAGTATGTACTCTTGCAACTGGCTTCCTTCATTCAGCATTATATTTGTGAGATTCATCATCTTATGTATAGTTGTAGATTGTTCATTCTCATACCTATATTGTATTTCATCCTGTGAAAATACCAAAGTTTATGTACTCATTGTACTGTTGATGGAAACTGGAGTAGTGTCTAGTGCTCCTATGAACGTTCTACTACGTGTCTTTTGGTGAATTTATGGATGCATTTCTACTATGTATATACCAAGCAGTGGAACTACAGGGTTACAAGATTTCCAGCTGTTCAGCTTTAGTAGATACTCTGAACTACTGTAAAGGCACTTTACATATTCAACATTATTTTCATCTTGTGTGTGGATTTACTTCATTTTCCTTACTAGATTATAAGTGGGTTTTCAATTGTATAAATACTATTGACGTCCACCTCATTTTGAAATGAGGGATCTAATACACGATATAAGATAGAAAACTGAAGTGAGAAAGCAGGAAGGAAAATAAGGGCAGGGGGACAAAAGGATGAAATCAACTTAATGCCCCAATACACTCTATAAGACATTAGGCACTTTTTAAAAAGCTGGTCCACAAATGTGATTGGGCTTCCTATCAGCCAATGTTGTTGTTAGGTGCCGTTGAGTTGATTATGGCTCATAGTGACCCCATGTAACAGAGAGTAGAACTGCCTCATAGAGTTTTCTTGGCTGTAATCTTTACAAGAGCAAATTGCTAGGTCTTTCTCCAGCAGAGCCACTTCGTGGGTTTGAACCGCCAACCTTTCAGTTAGCATCTGAGCACTTAACTGTTGTACCACCAGGGCTTCTTATCAGCCAATACAAAGAAGGAAACAAGTTACAAAATTCAATGTTCATAAGAGAAAAGTACCAACTGTTCAGCAGTGTGGCTATTTCTGGTTCTAAGATTTAAAAAATGTCAACCTGTATTCCTAAAGAGGATACTGTTTGATATTTAAAAAAATGAAGTTTCCAACAACTTCATTTCAGCAATAATAATAAGAAATTTCATCAGTCCCCTGAAACCTCCCTCAGTGTGGACATGCCAAAGCACAGTTCACTAAAAGCAGCTCTTTAAGGGAACTAATGCAATCCAGATACACAATTCTCAAAAGGTCTGACTAAATCCAAGGAAAAAAAAGAAAAAACTAGACTCAAAGTGTGGCTCAAGGGACCTCTAGGAGTCCTCAATACCTTTTCAGGGGTCTGCATGGAGCTCTGGTGGAACAGTGGTTAAGAGGTTGGCTGCTAACCAAAAAGTTGGCAGTTCAAATCTACCAGCTGCTGCTTGGAAACCCTATGGGGCAGTTCTACTCTGTCCTATGGGGTGGCTATGAGTCAGAACTGACTGGCCAGCAATGGGTTTGGTTTTTTTGGTTTGCATGGAGCCCTGGTGGCACAACGGTTAAGTGCTCAGCTGCTAACTGAAAGGTGGTGGTGTTCAAACCCACTCCGTGGCTCTGCGGAAGAAAGACCTGGCAGTCTGCTTCCATAAAGATTACAGCCAAGGAAACCCTACAGGACAGTTCTACTCTGTCACACGGAGTCACTATGAGTCAGAATTGAATCAATGGCACCCAACAACAACAACAACAGCATGGTCAAAGGTATTTTTATAATACTAAAGCTTTTGTGCCATTTTCACTCTCATCCTCTTATGAATGTGTATGGTTTTCCACAAGCCATGCAGCATGTGATATGGCCACAGACGAAATGCAGAAGCAGACGTGAGGATTCCGTGGTCTATTAAGCCAGACACTAAAAAGATTTTCAAAGTGAAAATGCTATTTGTCCACTAAATTACTTTAGAAAATATATTTTTCACAAAAAATGTTATATTAACCTATTTTTATATATTTTAGATGAATTAATGGATATTTTAAAAATTTCTCAGTTTTAATTTCTAAACAGTTAATACCTATAGATATAGCCCTCATAAACAGAAGCTCTCTGGAGTTCTTAATAATTTTTAAGAGTATAAAAGGGTCCTGAAAAGGAGCCGTGGTGCAGCAATGGTTAAGCGCTAGGCTGCTAACCAAAATGGTGGTGGTTTGAACTCACCCAGTGGCTTCGTGGGAGAAAGACCTGACAATCTGCTCCCATAAAGATTACAGCCTAGAAAACCCTATGGAGCAGTTCTACTCTGTCACATGAGGTCACTATGAGTCAAAAAAGGGGATCCTGAAACCCAAAAGTTTGAGAATCACTGGCCTAAAGGAACATTTCCCCTGGCCCCCGGAGGATACTGCTGGCCGTTAATCTCAGAAGATTAATCTGTGAAAAATCTTCTGTGATCAAATACATCTGGGAAATGTTATGCCTCTCCTGGAAATCATCAAGCTAAAAGTAAATAAGCCCAAATAACAAACCAGTTGCAACAAGTCAACTCTGATTTATGGTGATCCCATGTGTATCAGAGTAGAACTGTGTTTCAGAGGGTTTTCAATGGCTGATTTTTTGGAAGCAGATCACCAGGCCGTTCGTCTGAGGTGCCTCTGGGTGGACTTGAATCACCAACCTTTCAGTTAGCAGCTCAGCATGTTAACCATTTGCACCACCCAGGGACTCCTAAACCTAATTAACTCTGTTTAACTCTACATTCCTAAAGGCACTTAACTAAGATCGCCTTCTTCCAAGTGCTTCTATTATCATTCTAGGGACACAACTTTGGAAATGTGTGTATGGGTGGCAAAGCCCTCAGTCAGTCCTCACAAACAGCATCTCTTACAACCTAGCTGTTATCAAGTGTGGGTCAGAAGAGGGTGTGACATTATACCTCCAACAACACAAACAGCCATCCTTTCACAAACATCAAGTCACCTGAGCAGGAGAAGACAGCTTTTATCTCTGAGCAGAGGTGGACTGCTGGCAGGGGCAGGGCCAGGACAAAGATTTTACTCAGGAGACAAGTTTGGGTCTGCTCCAACCATGACAAACAGGCAATTGAGGCCCCAAAGTTCTCCTCCATGGAACTCAGACACAGTCATTTTAGTCGGGACATCTTCCAAGGCAGATGGCCCCACGTACTTGCCTCAGTCAGAAAGAAATCTCAATTAAGCACCCTTGGGATGCCAGGCTTTATGTTATGTAACTTCCTGGCACCTTCTCCAAGGAAGATAGTGGTCAAATGTACCCCTCCTGAGTCAACTTCCTTTACTGGGTGGTTAACTACAAGCCAATTAAATGTTAGGGAATGCCCACCAAAAATGATGGCTTTGGTTTTGGAACTATCAATCTTCTTTCTGACAGTAATTACATAATTGGGCCAGTTATCTGTTAAGAAAACTCCCACTTCATAATGATAAAATTATGTCACCAGGCAGCTCATCCAAAGATATCCTTCAATAATGTGAAGGTGCTCTGGCAGATATAAAAATGAAAAAGATGTGTCTCTTCAAAAGCATATAATCCAGTATGGGGCTGGCCACAGCACCAGAGAGAAACAGAAAAGTCTTTTCATATGCATTTTTGCAGTACCTGGTATGGTACCTGGTAGAGAACTGACATTCAATAAGTGTCTGTCTAAACAAATTCGCTATTTACCTTTAAATTATTTTATTTGTATACTAGCAGATGAACACCACAGTCAAATATTTAGTCAAATATTATCTAGTCAAATATTGCTTCTTGGTATAATTTAGCTTATGGAAGATTTACCAAAAAAACTGGACCATTGTGAAATAAAAATGAATCATTTTAATACACACACTTTCACTTCTATTAATTCAACACTGATTTCTCCCATGCATGCATACCAATTTAGCTTCAGCTGCTTCATATTTAATCATTTTCCAACATGGCACAATCCTCAACAAGAGACGGTGAAGATGAACTGTTTATTCTTAAAGAGCACAAAGTACCTTCTTGTCATCAAAGAGTTTTATCAACTTTAACATTTTCAAAGAGCCCTATGAGGCAGCTCAGCATGGTGGTTTTTCATGGAAATCTCTCATTTGGAAGATGGCAAAACAGACTTGGAGGATCTTCCGAAGTTCACTGGTTGCCTATATTCATATCACAGCTCAGCTGGGTAAGTGGTAAAGACTGAATACTAAGCAAATCTACTCCAAACACAGCTGGGTGAGATAGCTTCATTTTTGGAAAGTCAACTGAATCATGAAAAACTTCCTAACGCTGAGATTTGTTCCAGTGTTCTTTTGATTCTTAAGAAGGGAAATAAGGGGATATGAATCCTGGTGTACAGTTTTGTATTACAAGTTCTCACATTTATGGCATTATAGAGTTTGCTTCACCAGCCATCATACCACAAGGAGGTGATTTATACTTGCTCCAGAATTGAAAGCATGAAGATGTCTACTTTCATAATTAGAGTTGGTGATAGCCTTCTCATTTCCTGCCAAATGGATCAGACCACACTTTTAACCCTATGGAAAGAGACATGAATAAAAACAGGATTCATTTGTAAACTCCCTACCACTTCCCCCAACCTCAAACAAACAAAATGCCATCAGAATTGAACTGTGTTTTTTGCATGTCATTTGAGAGAATGCAGGCAGGTGGCCGGAAACCTGGACCAAAATGGCTGGGAAGGCAGGGCAGCCACAGGGGACTTTAAACGGCTTAGAAATTACCCCACAACAGGAAGATATGTATCTGCCTAGTTTAAAAAAAAAAAAAAGAAATAGAAGAACAAGAAGAATGCTGCCACAGATTACAAGATTTTTGGTTAATAAGCTGGAAATCTCCAATTCTTAGCCAACTTGGATCATCTTAAAGTAAATAACCATTCAGCCATAAAGGGAGCATCTGAGCTTTTGTGTAAAGCAGAGGCTCCATTAATTAAAATAGCTCACAAGCAAACAGTATTTTCCCATGAGGGTAGTGTTTAAATAGGTGCTCTGTAAGTAAGTCTGCTAAACAGCTATTCACGCTTCATATTTAATTGTACACTTGTTATATTTTATGCCCACTTATCAAATGCAAAAAAGGAATGTGGAAAACTTGCCAACACAATTCTGGAGTGAAATACTGAAATGAAGTCTTGGGGTGGCATCTATAAAGTGGTAACTGCTATGAAATAAATAGTAAAATCAGAATCTATCCCATAGGCTAAAAACATCCTCTCATTCACCAGAGCAAAGCAAACTCACACACACACACACCACCCTACAAATGAGATTGTTTTGATTTTTTTTTAAGTTTACCTGGTGGCTGCACATCCTCTTGAACGATGCCAGCCCGATTTATGGCTTGCTCCTTCTCTGAGAAACACAACAGAAAAATAACTCTTTAGAAAGCGGTGGGGGTGTGGGGGAATCTTTGTACTTACATGGGACAGTGACATGGAACAATTAGAAAACAACTTTTACAAGTGCTATTAAATTCAGAGACCCAAGAATTTAAAAGTTTTTAGGCTGTGGAAGGTAGATCCTCTAAGGCAAGACTGGGTATTTTCAACAAAATAAAGAAAGCCATACTTCAGAAGAAAAGCTTCCCAACTAACATCTTTTCTCTGTGATCTCAGCATTTTGGAAAGGCAACAAAACAACAGAAAAAGAACAATGTTGAAAGAACTGGTGGGCGTGATATTACCAAGGGAAAGCTGCTGAATTGAAGGAACAAGTACAATTAACAAGAAAATGATGTCGTTTACATGTCCAAAATGCACTCCACAGAAGAACTAGACCCAGAGCTAAATATGCTATGTTTTTGATAGGAAATAGAGCAGAAAATTAATCTTGGGGTGGGTGGCTTTGGTTTGGATAATTGAAGCTTCCCTAACTGACTGCAGGTGCTGTGCCAGTTACTAAGCGTGTTTTAGCTACAGTGGCTAAGCCTGTCTCTTTGGAAATGCCCAACATGTGAGGGCCAAGAGAAACTGGGCATTTTATTTTATGTCTGTGGACTTCAAGCACTCTGACACATCCTTCTAAGTAGTTTAGGATAAGCTCAAGGTCTGTAAAAACAAGGACTTATTATTTTAAGTATCTTGACAAACAAATGGAGAAAACAAGAGAAAGACTTGCAGCTGAAGGACGTTTACTACTAAATTATAGTAAATAAATGTTGTAATCAGGCCTTTGTTTTAATCCGGCTGACAGTGTTTCTTTAAATCCACATTTAGCTCTTATTTAATATTAGGCCATTTTCTTTATTTTGGCCTCTCGATTCTCATAAAGTTGCACAAGCAAAAAAGTACAAGAGACAGGGTTTTGCCAAACGAAATAGGGACTGCACTTGCTTCCCTTGCGATGTGACAGAAAGTCAATCCTAAATGACCTACCTGATAGTTTTATCAATACTAAGTTTTGCTTTGGCAAATAAAACACTGGGCAATGCAGATTATGTGAATCCTGATATCCAATTCTAAGAGGGAGAGAGAGACATCGCATAATGAGACTGATTAGAGACCACAGCCTGACAGCTTCATTGGGCCTCTCATGAAAGGCAGCCAGGACCCTCTGGATCAGCATATGCCAAGAGCTCTGCCATCTAGAATGGGTAACAGGGAGACTCTAAGGTGTCAGACTTTCTGAAATAATGCAACACAGAAGTATTTTCGTTTCCTAAGACCTTAAATTCCTATAGGATGGAGTCCTACACTCTGTTTATGTGGCAGTCTCAGTATGGATGTGTCTCCAGCATGCTTAGAAAACGCCAGCAAGTAAAGGACCACGTTGTCATTGATCTTGCCAGTAACAGAAATGGATCTGATTTTCCAGACCTAAAAGGCCAAAGGACCATTTACTGATAATATGGAAGAGGGAAGAGAAGATAGTTTTAAAATAATTGTCAGAAAGCATTCTAGAGCTATAGAAAATCAGACATCCTGGTGTACTGAACAAATTCTAAGAGGTAGCTACCGCAAAACCAAAGAAGCTGGCTGACTGCCAAGCATCAGAGGAGGTTGACTTTTGATGGCATGGACAGAGTGCCTAATTGTGTCCTAACCTCTTACAATGCAATGGAGAACCAAGTGAAGAGAAAGAAATCCCCATCTTCACACTTCCTTGTTAATTGCTAATGAGGTTGGAGAGAGATTGAGGATTTATTTTAAATAGGCCATAATCTCTTTATAATCCTTGTCCTAATGCAAGCACCTCCGTAGTTTGGCTTGGCCAGGCAATTTAAACCGCTTTGCTGAACCAGTTCCTACCAAGTGATAACTAGGTATCAGCATCCTATCTACACCCCTTGGTTCTTTAATTCATTAATGTTATATAAATACTTTAAGGCTGACACAGTCTTATACAAATTCATAATACGACACAAAGACATTTTATTTGTGAATGTGGAATATGCTAAAAGGAAAACAGACACTGGTCCCTCAGGCTTTTGCAGGCACCTCCTGATGAGGCTAACAGTGGGTTTCTCTTTTGCTATCATTGGAGAAAGAGCGAATGCACACAAAGCTAAGGGAAAGGGTGCCCGAAGAAGCCAGGGACTTAACTGTGCGAACAAATCAGGATCAGCTAATTACCGACTTTAGCAGTGAGCATGTTTCTATCAGGAGTGAAATGATTAAAACGCAAATACGGAACACTGGGCTTGGAGCTTTGCAACGCCGTTTAGAAAAGTCCCCACTCTCCTGTCTCAGCAAGCCCGACTCTGCCCCCTGGTGCTAAGGCAGTGGTCTCATTTGTAGTTTTAATTGAGGACATTTATCTCTAGTCAAACGGCCAAGGTATATTATTAAAACTGGTAATGCATGCACATAGGCTGGTTTTTGTTTGGTAGTAAAGGAATCCATCTAATAATTTCTAAGTCCTTGAAAATGAAAACATATCTTTATATCCAATATCCATATTGTGAGATACATCAGCTATATGACTTGTTATTTAACACTTACAACTCAAATGCACACAGTATACCTAAGCTCCCGAAGCAGTCTGATAACTGCCTACTGGGGGACCAGGAGATAAAAACCTAAAAACCAGTGCAGAATATGACATCAAAAGCCCTACCCAATGAGGAGACCATGGCCCCCATCTCTTCCTGCCAATGCAATTAAAATAAAAGCAACTCACAACTTGACGTAATAGGGACAAATGGCAAAATCTGAATATGGACTGTATATTAGATAATAGCATTGCATCAATATTAAATTCCCTGGATTGGATAACTGCATTGTGATTATGTAAGAGAAGGTCCTTGTTCTTAGGAAATACATGCTGCAGTGTTTAGGAACAAACGCTAACAATGTCTTCGACTTACTCTCAAATGATTCAGCAAAATAACAGTACTAATTATAATATATGCATATATAATTATGCATATATGTGTATACTATATACATAAATATACGTGTGTGAGAGTGTGTGTGTGTGGAGAGAGAGAGAAGTGAGGGGGAGAAAGCACATGTGGCAAAATGTGAGCAACTGGGAAATATCTAGGTAAAGGGTATTCAGGGATTTATTGTACTTTTTTTTTTTAATTAAAAAAATACAAAACTGAATAATATTAAAAAAGTCCAACAACAATGTGACTGTTCCATGATGATTACTTTGAGGCACATCTTTTTTTTTTATAGCAAATTATCATATTTTAAAAAATACCTTCTCAGTGCTGCTGCTGCCTAGACACATATTCAGCACCGATGTGCACTGGCAGCCAAGTGTGAACCAGCTGGTAGAGGGGAACCAAGTGACCATGGTGGTAAGTGTGAACCCGCTGGTGGAGGGGAACCATACAAGAATGGTGACAAGTGTGAACTAGCTGACTGGCAGAAACCAAACGACCATGGTGGCAAGTGTTAACCAGCAGGCTGAGGGGAAACAAAATGGTCACTTGGAGCACTGGCTTCTCCAAACACTAAACACTTTGTTTTCTTACTACAGAGTCTGGGTGAATCCAGGAAGCTAAAGTTCATAAAGCTTTAGTGTGTCCATGAATTTCATTTGGTTTTATAATGAAAGGAATGAAAACCCTATTATAAGCACCTGGCATGTAATAGGGAAAATATCTTTACAAGCTAAGAATTATTTCTACATAAAGTGATTTCTTGAAACCCTGTTCCGAGAATGTAAAACACACATTCAGTCGGGGGCAGCAAGCTGTGGCAGAAAAAGAATGCGACTAATGGACAACACCTGCCCAAAAGCAAAGACAAGAACGGCAGGAGGGAACCCAGGGTGGACAGGGAAAGGGGGAGAGTGCTGACACATTGCAGGGGTTGCAACCAACGTCATAAAACAATTTGTGTATAGATTTTTGAAAGAGAAATTAATTTGCACTGTAAACTTTCACCTAAAGCACAATACAATTTAAAAAAAAAAAGGACATGACTGAGAGGAGAACTAAGGTCTTGTCACAGCTCTTTCACTGTAACCTTTCACTTTGTTGACTGTTAGAACTCCTCTACTGTCTTAAAGGTAATGTGAGACAGGGCATTAAGCACCATACCAGGTCAGGGCAGCTGGGGTCCAGTGTCCACCCAGCAATTAATGTGCTGGTTGACCTTGGACAAGTAACCTAAACAAGGGGACTGAATGAGCTCAAGTCTCTTCTGGAAAAAAACCCTATGATTTTATGCTTCTGCACACCTAATTACAACTAAAAATGAACAGAATCACAGAAATGATCTTATTCTGCCTCATTTTACAGCTTGGCCTCCAGTGCCTAATCTGCATACTATTTTTAAAAGGCCACATTCAGGATCACTGCCTAGTTTTGGGCTACAAAGACAGCTTAGCATTCTAGTTACAGCAACTGTAGTGTTCCCTAAACGTGGGCTCTTCAGATATATCACACTGTGCCAACAGAATTAAAGATAAAAAGCAACGTCTGGCAGTCCCTCCAGAAGCACAGCAAAACTGTACATATAATTCTGGTTTTGGATCACTGCCTCCCAACGCCAACTGTCATTTCCCCAACGTGCATTTCAGTATTGAGGTATTCTGTATAGAACTGACCTTGTACTCCACGTAACACTTAGTAAAGTCTTACTGAGTTAATGAAAGAGCTGAAGAGCACGCTGAATGTCAAAATGAAATCCAATGAGGCAGTCATGGGATAGTGGCTTGCCTGCTTTTCAATCGTGGAAGATCTCCTTGGCTTTGTTTTACCTACACAGCCTTAATCTTCTTTTCTGAGACAACTTTACTGCTGCCTATAGGCCTGTTCCAGCACAGACCCTGGAGTCTACCTGTCCCCATTGTCCATATACCCAGGCAGGCCAGTATCAATGAAGCCGGCCCAGCTGAAGGGCCTATACTGACCTACATGGCCTGGGTCCTTCCTTACCAGCGACTGGCTCTGAATCTTGTTTTCACCAGTACTCAAGGGCTGGACTTCTGCCCCACTCTTCTAAGAACCCTGGGCCTCTCCTTGGTATATGCTCAGAATCCTGGGAAAACAAATGTGCAAAGGACAGTCAGAAGGGGGAACACTCAACACGAAAGGCTAAGAAGGAACGGCTGAAAAGGCAGCAGCAAAAGAGTAAACCCAGGAGTACTGGCAGCGGGGGCTGGTAACAGAAGCCAAGGGAAGAGAATGTTTCAAGGAAGGAGAGTCTGGCCTGGAGGTTGGGCCTCTCACTTACAGACCTGGCCTCCTGCGTCACAAACAGCATAGCAGCATTACCTAGAAGTGCCTACAACTTCCCAACATCGAGCTGCATTTAGCCACATCCACACCTGCCGTTCCTCCTGAGCTAACGGAAGAAGCATCCTGCCTTTTGGCCAAGGCTCTCTCCACCTGAGCTCGATTCCATGCCACCTCCGATTCTGTGGGTTGTCCTCTCTCTTCACTGACATAGTCCAGAGACTATCCCATCCTTCCCAGCCAAAACTAAAAGTTGGAACCAAACTCTCCCTAAATCTATCCCTTGTCCTACTGCAAATATTACTTTGTCATTCTCCTCTCTCTACAGCAAGCATCTTTAAATAGTCAGTTTAATGTACCGTCTATTAACTCATCTTCCTACCCCCAAAACCGCTTCCTTCTTTTGTTTCCTAGCCAACGACCAGCACCACCATCTCCTTCACTCCAGAAGCCAGGAAGTTGGGTGTCATTCTCCTTCCTCTTCCTCTCTCACTCTTGCAGCTAATCAATCACCAATTCCTGCAGATCACCTCTTAAATATCACTTCCATATTCACTCACTTCTCTCTAGCCCAAGCACCACTCTGGTTCAGGTTACAGGCCCCTCTCCCTGAGATCACAGGAAATATGACCTTCCTGTACCAGCCTTCTTACCTCTATCCTTGACCCTTTCAACCTCTCCTTCACATATGGTCAGAGAGAGCCTATTAAAGAGTGAATGTGATCACCTCACTTTGCTGATTGAAATACTTCAGTGATCCTCCACTGGTTGACTTTATTTTAAGGACCCATTGCCGTGGAGTTGATTCTGACTCACAGTGACCCTATAGGTCAGAGTAGAACTGCCTCATAGGGTTTCCAAGGAGCACCTGGTGGATTTGAACTGCCGACCTTTATGGTTAGCAGCCATAGCTCTTAACCACTATGCCACCAGGGTTTCCATTTTAAGGACAGTGGTGGCTTATTAAACTATTTTAATCAAGCAAGCAAGGTGATCAGAAGGTGACTGAAGAACTGATGGCACAACAACAGGCTTTTCAACAGCAACATCAGAAGACCTGGTTGGTGTTCTACACATTCTCTGACAAACAAAAACAGAACTTCCCAGTTACAAATCCTCACCAAGGAAATATTAAGATGTATCTCACAAGGAAGAAAATTGAAACTACAAAAAAATGAGATGTAAGGATTGGAAAGTGAAGAATATTGGTAAAATAAACAATCAGTGACTGCTTAAAACACTGATTATGCTAACTGACTTGGGGAGTCTAAGCAGGCAGGACTACATAACGCAGGGCTAAAATAATACATATGACGTGTGGGAGAGGGGTTAAGGCACTCTAACGTCCTTGCGTTGTTCATAGGAGAGTAAAGATACTGGTTAACTTTAAATTTTAAACGGCAATCATTGCAAGAATAAAAACAGAATGTAAATCTTTCAAACTGGCGGGGAGGGGATAAAAAGAAATAAACCTTGAAGACAGAAAGGGAGAAAAAAGGAAGCATAGAAATAGAAGAATAGAAAACACAAAGATGTGAAAAATAAATCCAAACATAACGGTAAACATAATAAATTAAAATAAACTAAACTCAACAGTTAAAAGAGACTGTCAGATTGATTTTTATGCTACTTACGAGACTGTCACAGTCAAATAAAGGCTGAATGTAAGAAGACAAAAAGGTACACCAGGAAAATACTAACCAAAAAAAACCCAAAAAACAAAAAGCTGGCAACTATGATATCAGATAAAATAGACTTGGGGAGAAATATAGTATTAGGGATAAAGGAGAGGGGATTCCTACGAGCCCTGGTGGTGTAGTGGTTAAGAGCTACGGCTGCTAACCAAAAGGTCAGCAGTTCAAATCCACCAGCTGCTCCTTGGAAGCCCTGTGGGGCAGATCTACTCTGTCCTATAGCATCGCTATGAGTCAGAATCTACTCGATGGCAACGGGTCATATAATGCTAAATCCGAACCAGTTGCCTTAGAGTTTCCTCACTCATGGTGACCCGTGTAATAACTCATGTAATTCAGAATAGAACTGTGGATAGGGTTTTCAATGGCTGTGACCTTTTGGAAGTAGATCACCAGGCTTTTCTTCAGAGGAACCTCTGGGTGAATTCCAACTGCCAACCTTCCAGTTGGTTAATAGCTGAGCATTCAACCGTTTGTGCCACCCAGGGACTCCTTATACAGTGATAATTGGAAAGACTTCTTCAGGAATATTCTAGATTGCAAGCACCTAATAACATGGCCTCAAGATACCTGAGAAATAGAATTTATAAGCTTGATCTACAGTCCGCATAAATGGAACTCTACCCAACAATGAGACAATACACATTCTTTCTAAGCATACAGAGAACATGTTCAAAAACTGACCTGTACTAGGCCACAAAGCAAATCTTGACCAATATCCAAGAATCGAAATCAAACAGTCCATTCTCTGACCACACATGTAACTAAGTTAGAAATCTGCAACAAAAAGGTAAACAAAAAAAGACCACCACGGTTGCTGGGTAGAGAATGTGTAGTATGCTGGGCAGGGTGGGAATAGCAAAACAAGCTTAGGGTCCAGGGAGTGGGTAAGGGGAGGTGATCTGGATGAGGGTGGGACCAGTGAGAAGGAAGGAAGTGCTCTGTCTTGTTCAGCCATGTACACCCAGCACCCAGCACAGTACCAGGTAGACAGTGATTGTTGAAATCCAGGTGTAAAAAAATGAGAGGCTAAATAAATTGCTAGTTGAATGTGTTGAAATGAATTGAAGCTCCATCCTCATGGCAGGATATCATAACCTGGTCATGAGTGCCCCACCTGCCTGGGCCGTCTACTGCCCCATTAGCCAGCCCTGGGCTCTGCCCATCTGCTTAAACCTCCTCACACCCCTCACAAGTCTCACATCTCTGCCCTTGTGGTTCTTTTTAAGTTTTTATGGAATGCCTTATACAGGCACTATCCTAGGTATTTCCACATCCATTATCCTTATTTAAATCACCCAACAACCTGTAAATTCAGTCCTGGAAACTCTACTGCCACAGATGAGCAAACAGGTGGGGCTCAGAGAGGTTAAGTAACTTTCCATTAGTAAGGGATTTAAACCCTCATCTCACTCCCTTTTCTTACCCCTTTGTTGTGTGCTGTCAAGCTGATTCTGACTCATAGAGACCCTATAAGACAGAGTTATGAAGGGTTTTCTTGCCTGTAATCTTTCCAGAAACAGATCACCAGGTGCTTCTCCTCGGAGTTGCTGGGGGGGTTCAAACTACCAACCTTTCCGTTAGCAGCCAAGCCGAGCACTTAACCACTACACCACTAGGACTCCTTATCCACAAGTGTACCCGTTGCCCATCAATTCCGACTTACAGCAACACTAAAGGACAGAGTGCAACTGCTCCATGGGGTTTCCAAGGCTGTAATCTTTACAGACGAGTCCTGGTGGCACAGTGGTTAAGAGCTCGGCTGCTAACCAAAATGTCAGCAGTTCAAATCCACCTGCTGTTCCTTGGAAACCCTATGGGCAGTTCTACTGTGTCCTATAGGGTTGCTACGAAGTCAGAATCGACTTGATGGCAATGGGTTTTTAATGGGTTAATCTTTACAGAAGCAGATGGCCACATCTTTCTCCCATGGAGCCACTGGGTGGTTCAAATTACCAAACTTTCAGTTAGCAGCCAAGCACTTAACCACTGCACCATCAGGGCTTCTTTTACCCTCTAAGAGAGGCAGTATGGCGCCATGGTGTAGCCATTAAGAGCACTGGTTCAAATCCCACATCTGTGACTCTTCAGCTGTGGACCCTTGTGCAAGTGACCTAACTGCTCCATACCTCAGTTTGCCCACATATAAGATGGGGAGATGGTCATATGGCAGCCACCTCAAAGGGTTTTCATGAGAATTATATGGGCTAACATACGTGAGGAGTCCCTGGGTGGCACAAACAGATAAACTGCTTGCTGGTAACCAAAAGGTTGGTGGTTCAAGTCTACCCAGAGGCACCTCAGAAGAAAGTCCTGGTGATCTACTTTAAGAAAATCAGCCATCGTAAGCCATATGGAGCACATTCTACTCTGACACACATGGGGTCGCCATGAGTCAGAGCTGAGTCGTCTGCAACCAGTTTGGTTTGAACATATATGAAGTGCTTAGAAAGTACCAGACGTGCAGTAAATTTTCAGTAAGTTATTAGCTGATTACTATTATGCACATGTTTGAAGATTCAGTTATGACTACCAGATAAGATTTGGCCAAAGAAATTAAAATTGAACCAGACAAATGGGCCGGTACAGGCTGCTGTCCAGTTCAAAATGCAGATGTTGTGGCCACGCTCACTAAACGCTCACCTAAAGGACCTGATTTGTCTGTCTCAATTGACCAAGTCCAACAACCAGAGATTCTGGAGTATCCCTATTAGACTGTTGTTGGGGTTCACAGCACAAACCCACACCTTGATCATCGGATCTGGGCAGGATTTCTCAACCTCAGCACCACTGACATTATGGGCCAGGTAATTCTTTGTTTTCACATCCCTGGCGTCTACCCAACAGACGCAGTAGTACATTCACACCCCTCCCCTAGTTGTGACAACCAAAATGTATCCAAATAAAGCCAGATGTCCCCGGAGGGGGCGGAGGTAGCAAAATTACCCCAGTAGAGAACCTCTGACCTAGTCTTCATAACTAAAACTTTCCTAATGGGATCCACAGCAGACCCCCTTGGTCCCAAATTCAACTCTGGAGGTCATAATAAAATAGCCTGGGGCAGAGATCCACTGAGGAAGGATGACGGAAATAGATCAATAGGCTTCAGACAGTCCCATCCTGATCCCCCATGCATGAAGCATGCTGATAGGCTAGAAGACAGAATGCACAGGCGCCAGTTCAGTCTTGGCTGATGAAAAAAAGCTTCAAGAAAATCTGAGGTGTACTTAAAACGCTGTGTCTCCAGAAACTAAATGTAGCATTTGTAATGGGCAGAACATTTACACGGGGCTTTAGCCTTCAAATCGCCCAGCTTTCAGCCTCCGCTAATATTCTCAAGGGGCAGGGTTGGCACTCTTCCATATTCAAGATGATTCAGGTTTCCTGGAGAACAAAATGAGCCTCTAATGCCTAATATTTTCTCTCTGACAGATGGCTGCAGATGTATCAAAGTGCTAATCCTTGCTGAGGTGTAGGTCTCCAGGAAGGAAAGTCTGGCTTTTAGAATGATAGGAGTTGAATGATTAAGGAGCAAAATTACTCCCAGTATATTCACCATTGCCATGTGAACAACCAGCTTAAAACAAAGGAAACCAGCAGAAGCTGAAAAAAAGATCTGAGGCAAGAGGAGAGGAAAAACTCAAAACCCAGGTTAACAGTTTAGGTTTGAAACATTTTCGCTCAAAGACGTTTGTAGGAATGTAAATGAAGTGTAATCAAAAAACACCTTTAGGCACAGGATCTACACGGTTCTATCTGCCCCCCACCTCCACCCCCCACATCATCATTTCCAGCTTCAGGGCGTGGAAGAGGCTGGACTCTGGAGACAAAGACCTGGGTTGAGGCCTTGCCACTTACTAGCTGTGACCTTGGGCACATCATACAACCTCTCTGAGCCTCAATTTCTCCATCTGTAAAACTGAGTAATATCTATCTCAAAGTGAGGTTGTGGAAATTAAACAATAAAAAATGTATGCCTGACACATGATAGGTTGTCAGCAAATGCTAACTAAAACACAGTCCCTGGGGGTGCAGTGGTTAAGTGCTTGGCTGCTAAGGGAAAGGTCAGTGATTGGAACCCACCAGCCGCTCTCTGGGAGAAAGATGTGGCAGTCTGCTTCCCTAAGGATTTACAGCCTTGAAAACCCTATGGGGTAGTTCTACTCTCTCCTATAGGGTCGCTGAGTCAGAACTGATTCGAGGGCATCAGATTTGCTTTTTTGGTTTTTGAATGCTGAGTGGTGTTGCCATTGAGTAAATTAGGTCTCATGGCGACCCCATGTGTACAGAGTAGAACTGCTCCACAGGTTTTCTAGGTCGTGACCTTCAGAAGCAGATCGCCAGGCTGTATCCCAGAAGTCGCTAGGTGGCTATGAACAGCCAACCTATCAGTAGCTGAATCCTTAACCGTTTGCACCACTCAGAAAACCTTAAACTGAGTATGAAGTAGCATTTACCGTCGACCTACTATGTGCTGACTGCTTTCACATACGTTAACCACCTTTGAGCTCCTCAAAGCCTCGAGAGGCAGTTATTTACATTAAGGAGATTAAGCACTTGTCCCCGGTCACAAAGCTGCACAGCGCTCGAATCCAGGTCCGCCTGACTCTCGAGTCAAGTGCTTTCCACTGCACCATGTGGAGCTGAGAAAGATGTGGGGATTACTGGGGCCAGGCCACCGCGCGGGATCAGAGGTCACTCACGGTACTCCTCCAGCCGCATTAGGGGCCGGAAGTAGATGGGGTAGAAGGCTGCACCGAGCAGGGAGACGAAGCCACCGAAAATGAGCGCGGTGCGGAGGTTCCGGGACATGGTGCCGGGTCGGGAGCTGCCCTGACCCGCTGCGACCCGCACTCGCGCAATTCCCGCTCTAGCGCGGCCAGTCGTGACCCCACTCAGAAGTGACTTTCGCTTCCGGGCCTTGGGGGTGGAGCTAGAAAGCGAGGCGGGTGCCGGGCGGGGCTAGGGAAGGGGGTGGGTCAGGGGCGGGGCCTAGAGGCTGGGTGGAGCTAGAGGCGGGGCGTGGGCGGGGCCTTGGACCCGCGCCCCGCCACCTCCTCGCTCCTTCTGCGAGCTTCGCAGCTGAGCGCAGGTGCCGCGTTGAGTGGAGCCGTTGCTGTGCACTATTCCTGCTGTCCTGGTTCTGCTCTCTTTTCTGCCCTGATCCTGGCTCCTGTCTCAGCTGCGCCACCCACCACTCTCCAAACCTCGTTTACCCACCACGCTTCCTGGTTCTTCACCCCATTGATTAGTTTTTAGTGGCTGTGCACCACGAGCAGAATGCTATCTATGACTCACTTATGAAATTCTCCTATCTGTCGTCCCATTTTACAGGTGAGGGAACAACGGCTCGGCTGCACTAGTTTGGCAGAGTCACGTGGCCTACTTGAAGGCTTGTGGGGATTAGGAGTCCCAGTGGTTAAGAGCTTGGCTGCTAACCAAAAGGTTGGCAGTTCGAATCCACCAGCCACTGCTTGGAAACTATAGGGCAGTTCTACTCTGTCCTATAGGGTCGCTATGTGTCGGAATCGACTCCACGGCAACGGGTTTTTGGTTTTTTGGGTGCTGCAAAGTGTTAATGGCTGGGCTACTAATGGAAAGGTTGCAGGTTGCAGCCCACCCAGAGGCACCGGTGAAGAAGACCTGGCGATCTTACTTCGAAAAAAATCAGCCATTGGAAACCCTATGGAGTACAGTTCTACTCTGACACACGTGGAGTTGCCATGAGTCAGAGACAACTTAACAGCAACTAGTTATAGAGACAAGGGCAAGCTGCCTGGCCCAGGCTGGCCCCCAGCGGGGATTCTGAAACCTGAGACCAGTGGCAGATTATCTAATAGGCAAGGTAAACCCAATGCTTACCTTGCTTACTTGAACATCTGTAGTACACACTGTCACATTTTTTCATCAGATCAAAGATCCTGCTTCTAGGTATAGCCGGCATCTGTCTCTCAACCCCACAGCACCTTCCTACAGAATCAAAGCCTCTACTCAATCCTCTGTAAACAAGAACGATACCAGGTGATAGGGCTGGGAAGCAACAGCATATTTATCTTGACCCAGCAGCATTATTTAGTCCAAAAAAGATCTAAGATTTTTCAGAAATGTGGAGAGTGACATGTGACCCCCGCTCTCCAGGATTCTGCCATGTAGATAAAGAGACAGGGCACATACACAAAAAGATAACTGATGAGCCCTGTTGCAGCCTGTTGCAGATGAGTGATACAGACCTGCAAGCTGCTGAAGTTCAGAGGACGGAGACATATGATGGGGGTAAGGTGGTTGCTCCTCGGACACGTAGGGGAGCTTGTAAAGGTGAGGACAGAAGAGTTCATGGAAAACAGGGAGCCTGTGATACATGCTCTATACTACATGATATAAAATACCCAGACGTGGTGCACATTTGTCATTTTACCAACCCAGCATCCACTTCCGTTTTTTCTGTTAATAAAAAACAAACCACTTGCTATAGATTCTGACACATGGAGACCGCATGTGTTACAGAGTAGAACTACTCTCTCTAGGAATTTCATGGCTGTGAACTTTTAGAAGCAGATTGCCAGGCCTTTCTTCTGAGGCACCTCTGGGTGGGTTCAAACTGCCAACTTTTTTGATTAGTTGTCAAATGCTTAACCATTTGTGCCGTCCTGAGGCTCCTTTTCCTGTTAAAAAAACAAACCAAACCCATCACTGCTGAGTCGATTCCAACTCATAGCAACCCTGTAGTGACCCTGTAGGGCAGAGTAGAACTGCGCCATAAGGTTTCCAAGGCTGTAATCTTTACGGGAGGAGACTGCCACATCTTTCTCCTGTGGAGTGGCTGGTGGGTTCGAACAATCGACCTTTTGGTTGGCAGTCCAACACTTAACCACTGCACCACCAGGACTCCTTTTTCTGTTAATAGTATCCTGAACATCTCTGGGAGAAGCACTCCTCTCCCACTCTCAGTCCATGGGGTAAGCTGGGGCTCTCCCCTGTCCAGCCCCTCACCTTTCATCCTTACTTCCTCCCAGCTCTGGGAGTTAAGCATGTAATCGAGCCTGGCCAAGCTCCCAAGCCATAGAGGTTGGTTGGCACAGGACTCAGGCCTGATCATGGCACCCACCTGGCCACATGACCCAACCATAGTCTCTTCCAGCCCCCTACTTGAAAGCTGGATTAAATTTGAGAGGATGAGACTCTGGAGCTGTAGAGGACATCCTTTAGAGTCTGAGAATGAAGTCACTACAGCAGAAGGAAAGTTTAGAGACAAACTACAGTAGTCCCCCCTTATCATGGGGATACATTCCAGGACCCCATGGATGCCTGAAGCCAAGGATATACCGAACCCTATATTTACTATGTTTTGTCCTATACATACAAACCTATGATAAAGTTTAATTTATAAATTAGGCAAAGTAAGAGATCAACAACAATAACTAATAATAAAATAGAACAATTATAACAATACACTATAATGAAAGTTATATGAATGCAGTCAGACTACTCATCTAACATTTTCATACCACGGGTAACTGAAACCACTGAAAGTGAAACCACAGATAAGGGGAGACTACTGTAATGTTATATTGAGCCCCTGAAGCCAGCCATACCTGAAACAAGCCCTACTCCTGGACTTCTCAGTAACACGAGCCAATAAAATTCCCTCTCCATTTAAATCAGGTTGAACTGTTGGGCTCTGTCTTTTACAAGAGCCTTGGTGGCTCAGTGGTTAAGTGCTCGGCTGCTGACTGAAAGGTCGGCTGTTGGAACCCACCAGCCACTCCACGGGGCTAAGATGTGGCAGTCTGCTTCCGTAAAGATTACGGCCTTGAAAACCCTATGGGACAGTTGTACTGTGTCCTATAGAGTTGCTACGAGTAGGAATCGACAGCACTGGTTTGGGTCTTTTACAACAGAGGGATGTGATTTCATTTGCTTAACATTCCCATAAACTGCAAGTCAAGGCTTACCCTATTTTATTGTCCAGGTCACTGTGAGCCAGAGGCCTGAACTCTCACTCAGGGTACACACCATTGGCTGAGCCCTGACCAGGGCTGAGCCTCATGATTCCTTATCTGAAGTGCTCCTCCATGACATCTCACTTTCTCTGTGAGCAAGCTTGGTAGATTGGCCCTGTCTATGGGGCCTCTGTGCGTCAGTATTGAGAGTGACAGGATAATGTGGTGTCCTGGTGAGGTACTGGAGTCCCTGAGTGGTGCAAACTGTTAATAAGCTCAGCTACTAATTAAAAAGTTGGAAGTCTGAGCCCACTCAGAGACACCTTGGAAGAAAGGCCTGGTGATCCACTTTAGATAAATCAGCTATTGAAAATCCTGTGGAGCACAGTTCTACTCTAACACACATGGGGTCACCATGAGTTGGAGTTGACTCAATGGCAACTGAAGCTTATTGATGAGATACCAAGAGCGCCTCCAAGGCACAACTCAGGACCAATATGGCAGATGAGCCACCGCCCTTCAAGGTGGTGTGATGAGTGACGGTTTCTCTGACCCCTTAATGCTGATAGAAAGGCTTTAGCCTGACCAGCAAAAACAATTAGCCCATCTATGCCATTTGTACAGATTATCATTATCACACCAAAAACAGTTACTTGTCACTGCCTGTCACCAAGTTGTAACAAATTCATCTTTTGGATCATAGTGTTCTCTGCCCATTTCTGAGAAAACCATACTCTCCCAATTTATATTTTCCTACTAATCTGTAAATTCAATCAACAAATATGTATTGTGTGCTTACTCCAGGCAAAGCACTGTAATAGATGCTTGGGAACACAAAAAGGAATGGTTCAACATTTGTGTATTCAACAAACGTCCATTGTCCCAGGCGGGGAGCCAAGCACTTTGCAGGTGCTGGTGGATGCAGCAGTGAGGAGAATAGCACAGTCTGTTGTCCTCATGGCATCTATGGTTTGGTGGAGGGATAAGATGTTGCAGTGGATTATAATTTCTTTTTGACCACTCAGCCTCCTCTAATATTAACACCTGATTTCTTTTTGGAGGATGACCTCTCACTTTGGCGTTCTTGGTTGGACTGTAAATCAAGGGCCGTGCTGGGCTACAAAGTTTGGTGGTTCAGATCCACCCAGAGGTGCCTAGGAAGTAAGGCCTAGCGAGCGATCTGCTTCTGAAAGGTTATAGCCTTGAAAACCCTATGGAGCAGTTCTCTGCTCAGGTGGTGTTTCCATGAGTCAGAATTGACTCGATGGCAACCAACAACAACACACTCTTCATCCATACAGATATCAAGACTTGTAGAACATTTGCCTATACCAGTCATTATCATAGGCTCACTTCTGCAGTACTCACCAATGTCCGTGCACAGATACTGTTTAAGTTTCCTCATATTCAGATGGGGAACCTGGGGCATAGCAAGAATAACTCGCCAGTGACCACATGGCTAGTAAGTGGCAGAGCCAGGGTTCAAACCCAGGCTGCCTGGCTCCAGAGATCTGCTCTTAACCACCAGTCTACACTGCCTTGCAAAGTGAGCAAGCTTGTGTTGCCTAGGGGTGCGCATGAACCAACCTGGTTAATAGTTTTCTGTCTCCCAGAAATAAGAATGGTGAGGACTGGGACACAAGGACAGACAGCATGGCTGGAGTGGATTTCTTCCATTGCTAGTGTCCTGATGATGTTTTTGCATATTTCCCATTTGCCTGAAATTCGGGAGCTTCCCTGATTTTTCTCCTTTGCAGCCTGAATGTTTAACTATTGTTTTCTGCTGTTGTTGGTTGCCGTTGAGTAGACTTCAACTCGTGTATAAGGTCCTGTGTAAACACTGACGAGTCCTGTGCCATCTTCACAATCACTGGTATGTTTGCGTCTCCCGGCACTATATCTGAAAATGTACTTTTGTGATCCATAAGGTTTTCATTGGCTGGTTTTCAGAAGCAGATTACATGCCTTCCTTCCTACTCGGTCTTAGCCTGGAAGCTCTGCTGAAACTTGTCCATCATGGGTGGCGCTGCTGGTATTTGAAATAGTGGTGGTATAGCTCCCAGCATCATAGCAACACACAAGCCACCAAAGTACAACAAATTGACAAAATTGCATTCTGCAGCCACCCCATATCCTTCTAGTAACCCTCCTGTGTGCTTAAGTTAGTCCAAGTCTGTTGGAGTTGCATACCACAAGGGGTCCTAGTGGATATAGAAATGAACACAATTACCTCCAACACAGGCATAGATGAAGGGCTTGGGGCTTTGTAGTAGTGCTAATGTTTGTGAAGCCAAAGGAAGTTAGGGTCTAGGGGAAGGTGTTTATGGAAAGGGAGGGAGAGCTCAAGGAATGTAGAGAGACAGGATGCAGGTCAAATATGTCACGAGTCCTGGAGTGCATATTTTCATCTCAATCACTGAGAAAAAAAATTGGTTTGGATTTCTATCTAGCATTTTCTCCTTCTTCCCTTGAATGTAAAGATTGAATGCTTGTGGGGAGCAGACCACCAGTGGTGTCTTGCAAGGGGTCAGACAGACATCAAAGTTAATCCGCTCTCTGATCTAAGCAAAATGGTGACGAGGGTTTCCTGGGACAGCAGCTCCACTAATTGTGGCACTGCAGTCCAGCTGATGTAATTTTAGAATATTGTGGATTCCCAAGAAGTATCATTACTATCTGCAGAAAAACAGCCAGACTGGAAGCTAGGGGGATAGAACAGAGTGGGGTCTAATGCAGGATTATCTGGACCTGTACTTTTTTGTCTACCGTTTTTTTTTTAATTGTGGTAAATAAATATGTAACACAACGTTTACCATTTCAATGTTCTTAACATGTACAATTCAATGACATTGTGTTTATCATGTTGGTCAACCATAACTATTCTTTTTCAGATTTTTCCATCACCTCTAATAGAAGCTTATGTCCCCTTAGCAATGAATCCTCTTTTCCCCCCTCCCTCCCACCTACCCCTAATGCCCACTAGTAAATTTTGGTCTCTATACACTTACCTATTCTAGATACATAAGTGGGACCATACAATATTTGTCCTCTTGTGACTGACTTAGTTCACTCAGCATATTTTCAAGGTTCAATCATGTTGTAGCATGTATCGGGACTTTATTTCTCTTCATGGCTAATATTCCATTTAAAAAAAAACACGATGTCCTTTTCTAGTGATCGGCCTTTCCTGATGATATGTCCAAAGTAAGCGAGCTGAAGTCTCACTATTCTCTCTTCCAAGGAGCGTTTTAGTTGTATTCTTCTAAGACTGATTTTTTCATTCTTCTGGAAATTCATGATGTATTCCGTATTCTTTGCCAACACCACAATTCGAATGTATCAATTCTTCTTCTATCTTCATTTTTCACTGTCTGGCTTTCGCATGCATATGAGGTGATTGAAAATACCATGGTTTAGTCATCATTAGAAAAGAACATCATGTTTGGTAAAGTAGAGGGTCAGCAAAAACCAACGAAACTTTCAGTGAGATGGACTGACACAATAGTGGCAACAATGAATTCAAACATACCAATGATCATGAAGATAGCACAAGATCAGGCAACATTTTGTTCTGTTATACATAAAGTCGCCATGAGTTGGAGCCAACTCTACAGCAACCAACAAGAACTACAAAAACAGTATTCCATTGTATGTATATCCCATATTTTGTTTATCCATTCATCCGTTGAGGGACATTTAGGCTGTTCCCACCTTTTAGATTTTGTGAATAGTGCTGCAGTGAACACTGGTGTACAAGTATCTGGTTGTGTTCTTCCTTTCAGTTTGAACTAGTACCTTTGAGAATAAGAGAGTGAGTAGGGGAGGTGCTTCCCTGTTTATACAGGGTCCTGTGGTTTTCTGAGTCTCTACCCATCCGTATAGATATTTCTGATTTACGTAATTTGTCGAATGTTTCTTCTTTCATCTGCCCTTTACATGTGAGAGAATTCCTCAAATGTCCATCTTAGCTTATCTCTTGTCACACTACATACCTCACAGTTTTGACTAATATCTTTACAACTGCCAGAGCTAGGTGTCTAGACCAGTCTTTCTGCTGAACTCCAACCTCACATCTTTTTTTTTTTTTTTTTTTTAATATTTTATTGTACTTCAGGTGAAGGCTTACAGAACAGATAGTTTCCCATGTAACAGTAACACACATGCTGTTTTACCAACCTCACATCTTGGTCAACATCTTCAGGTTTAAGACCCACGTCTTGGTTAGAGTTCTCTAGAGAAACAGAACCAGTGATATATATATAGAGAGAAAGAAACAGAGATTTACTTCAAGGAATTGGCTCATGCAATTCTAGAGGCTGGTAAGTCCAAAATCCGCTGGTCAGGCAGCAGGCTGGAGATTTCTGCAGGCTTGCATCCCAAAATCTGTATGTCAGGTGTGATGAGAATAGTACAGATTGAAAGACAGAAATAGTTTTGCCAAAATGTCTATAGTCTGAAGGCAGACCATGCTTTAAGGAAGTCTCCTTTCAACAGACTGATTGATTACATTAGATTCTATTACATTATGGAAAGAGATTACATTGCATTGCATTAGATTACATTATAGAACAGCAACTAGTCTTGTGTTTGGCAAAACCATCAGGAACCATAGCCTAGTCAACCTGATACATAAAATTAACCGTCACAACCCACTTAATCCTGCTTGCTCCTCTCTATTCTCACTGGTTTGAGGCTTCATTAGCTCTCCCTGGCCATGGTTTCCTGATAGATCTCTCATTTTCCACTCTCTTCCTTCACTAAACTGTCTCATTCAAAAGATAGCCAAGGTTATCTTTTGAAAACATGGGCCAAACACAGCTCTGCTCAAAAGCCTTCTGTGTCCCCCTGAAGTGAGAATTACTCATGCTGGCACTCAGGCTATGATTAACAGGTCATTGGAGGTACCTGCTGTCTCCACATGCCTCTGATGATTGAAATAATACTTCTCTAGGTCTAGGTTGGAGCCCTGGTGGTGAGGTGGTTAAGAGTTCAGCTGCTAAGCAAGAGGTCAGCAGTTCAAATCTACCTGCCGCTCCTTGGAAACCTTATGGGGCAGTTCTACTCTGTCCTATAGGGTCGCTATGAGTTGGAATCAACTCGACGGCAATGGGTATGTCTAGATTGGGGGACAGTAGTTGTTTAGTAGAAGAATTTGTGCCTTCCGTGCAGAAGACTGGGTTTGATTCCTGGCCAATGCACCTCATGTGAAGCCACCACCCATGTGTCAGTGGAGGCTTGCATGTTTCTGTGATGCTAAGAAGGTTTCAATGGAGCTTCCAGACTAAGATGAACTAGGACAAAAGGTCTGGTGATCTGCTTCCAAAAATAAGCCCGTGAAAACCCTATGGATCACAATGGTCTGCTCTGCAACTGGTAACAGGGATGGCACAGGACAGGGCAGCATTTTGTTCTGTTGTGCGTGGGGTTGCCATGAATCAGGGGCTTACTAGATGACAGCCAACAATAACAACATCAGGTCTAGACTGACATGTTCTATGCCTTTGGCCATTGCTGATTGGATCAGGGTGGATGTCTGTAATGAGCCAAATAGTATACCCCAAAAGATATGTCTAACTCCTGGTACCCGTGAATGTGACCTTATTTGGAAATAAAGTCTTTGCAGGTATAATTAAGTCAAAAAATGTCAAGATGAGATCATCCTGGATGTCATTGTTGTTGTTAGTTGCCATCAGTGGATTCCAACTCATGGTGACCCCATGTGTGCAGGGTAGAACTGCTCCATAGGTTTTTCGAGGCTGTGACCTTTCAGAAGCAGATTGCCTGGCCTGTCATCTGAGGCACCTCTGGATAGGTTCAAAATGCCAGTCTTTCGGTTTGTAGTGGAGTGTTTAGAGTGGGCCCTAAATCTAAAGACTGGTGTCCTTATAAGTAAAAGGAGAGGGAGATTTGAGACACAGAGACACTGAGGAAAAGGCCATGTGAAGATGAGGTAGAGATTGGAGGGCAGCCACAAGTCAACAAATGCCAAGAATTGCCGGCAGCCACCAGAAGCTAGGAGAGAGGCATGGAATAGATTCTTCTTCATGATATGAATTCTCCTTCAGAGCTTCTAGAAGGATCCAACCCTGCCAACATCTTGATTTTGAGCTTCTGCCCTCCAAAACCATGAGAGAATAAATTTCTGTTGTTTTAAGCCACCAGTTTGTGATAATTTGTTACAGTGTCCCAAGAAACTAACACAACACCCAACCCAGAGGCTGTCAAAGGTTGAAATCTCTGCCTAAATGAGGAAGGAGCTTACTCAATTGGATCTTCTGCCTCCGGAGTTTGAACTGGAGAGTCAGAGAGCTTCAGGAAGTTGGCAGAGGGAGCAGAAGCCGAACAGATGCGCGGAGGGAGGCAGTAGCAGCAAAAGGGGGACTGTGAGTAAGCCGTGGTTATGAGTCAGCAGACCCTGTGAGAGGAAAGCTATACTGAGTGGATGGGGAGAGAATAGCAGGAAGCAGAGAGTGATGGAGCAGAATTAAAATGAAGATCTACAAATCCCTGGCTGAGAGATAACACAATCCCAGAACTGCCTGGGATTCATTTATTCATTCATTTTTCTTTTCCATAATTTTTGTTGAGCACCCACTATGTGCCAGACACTATTCTAAGCATCAGACAAAATCCTTGCCCTGGTGGAGCTTACATTCCAGTTAGGGAAACAGGTTTTTTGGGATGGTGTGATGGCGAGCCACTAGGGAGATCCTGAACAGCCTTCTACTTCCAGTCTCTGTGAGGTCTATCTGCTCTGTGGTTCCCATTTTTCCTGTAGATTCATGTCTCCCTTGCCCATAAACAAAAAAAAACCCAAACCTGTTGCTGTCAAGTTGATTCCAACTCATGGTGACCACGTGTGTTACAGAGAAGAACTGCTCCATGGGGTTTTCTTTTCTTTTTTTTTAATTGTACTTTAGATGAAGGTTTACAGAACAAACTAGCTTCTCAGTAAACAGTACACATATTGTTTTATGACATTGGTTAACAACCCCACGACATGTCAACGTTCTCCCTTCTTGACCTCGGGTTCCCTATTACCAGGTTTCCTGTCCCCTCCTGCATTCTCATCATTGCCTCTGGGCTGGTGTGCCCCTTTAGTCTTGTCTTGTTTTATGGGCCTGTCTAATCTTTGGCTGAAGGGTAAACCTCAGCAGTGACTTCATTACTGAGCTAAAAGGGTGTCTGGGAGCCTTGGGGTTTCTCCAGTCTCTGTCAGGCCAGTAAGTCTGGTCTTTTTTTGTGAGTTAGAATTTTGTTCTACATTTTTCTCCAGCTCTGTCCAGGACCCTCTATTGTGATCCCAGTCAGAGTAGTCAGTGGTGGTAGCCGGGCACCATCTAGTTGTACTGGACTCAATCTGGTGGAGGTCATGGTAGTTGTGGTCTATTAGTCCTTTGGACTAATCTTTCCCTTGTGTCTTCAGTTTTCTTCATTCTCCCTTGCTCCCGAAGAGGTGAGACCAGTGGAGTATCTTAGATGGCTGCTCATAGGCTTTTAAGACCCCAGACACTACTCACCAAAGTAGAATGTAGAACATTTTCTTTATAAACTGTGTTATACCAGTTGAGCTATATGTTCCCTGAGACCATGGTCCCCAGCCCTCAGCCCAGTAATTCGGTCCCTCAGGGAGTTTGGATGTGTCTATGGAGCTTCCATGACCTTGCCTTGTACATCCATGGGGTTTTCTTGACTGTAATCTTTAGGAAGCAGATCACCAGGCCTTTCTTTCACGGAGTACCTGAGTGGGTTCAAACCTCCAACCTTTAGGTTAGTAGATGAATGCAAATTGTTTGCACCATCCAGGGACCTCCCCTTCCCCATAACGTCTCATTATTTCCCATAAAGCCTCTAGTTATGAGTTGCTCTGTGTCCCCATCCCCCCCACCACCAAAAAAAAGACATGCTCAAGTCCTAACTCTTGGTTCCTGTGGATGTGACTTTATTTGGAAACAGAGTCTTGGCAGATGTAATTAGGTAACGTGAGGTCATACCGGAGTAGGATGGACCCTACTCCAATATGACCGCTGTCCTTATAAGAAGAGGAGAAGAGAAACAGACACAGAGGGAGAAAGCTGTATGACAATGGAGGCAAAGATTGGAATGATGAGTCTACAAGCCAGGGATTGCCAGCAACACCAGACGCTAAGAGAAAGACATGGAACAGATTCTCCACTCAGAGCCTCCAGTAAGAATGAACTGTGCCAACACCTTGATTTCAGATCTCAAGCCTCCAGAACCGTGACACAGTAAATTTTTATTGATTTAAGCTACCCAGTTTGTGATACTTTGTTACGGCACCTCTAACTTTCCTCTGTTTGGAATGACTTTTCTGAGAGCTTCTTGTCACAGTCCTTGCCTCCAAGGACCGTCTCATATCCCACTTCTGCTAGGAAACATTGCATGATCACTTGACTTGAAACAAACTCTTCTCTCCTAAACTCAAGGAGCTCTGATGATGCAATGGTTAAGTGCTCAGCTACTAACTAAAAGGCTGGCAGTTTGGACCTACCCAGTGGTTTCATGGAAGAAAGAACTGGCCATCTGCTCCCATAAAGATTACAGCCTAGGAAACTCTATGGGGCAGTTCTACTCTGTCATATGGGGTCACTAAGTTGAAAATTGACTCAATGGCACCTAACAGCAACAAAAACTCCTAAACTCCTCTTTGGGTTATCTATTACTGCACGGCTAACTAACCCAAAACTTAGTCTTGAAACAAAACTTATATCTCTTGTCATTCTGTAAGTTGACTGGGTATTCTGCTTCACAAGATGTGCTTGGGCTCTGGGATAGGTGAAGTCATTTGAGGGCTTGACTAGGTTTGATGCTGACAGTTGATGCTGGCTGTTGGCTGGGAGCTCGGCTGAGGCTGTCAGCTGGAGCATTTATACATGAATCTCCCAGCATGGCCACTCGGTTCTAAGAGGGAGCTTCCCAAGACAATCAGGAGGAAGCTGCAAGACTTCCGGTGATTTAGCCTTGGAAGTCACACAAAGTTGTTTCAGCTGCATTCATGGGTCAAGCAGATCATGGGACCAGAGTAGATTCAAGGGGAGGAACTAGATTCCAGCCTTCCATGGAGGCAGTGACAAAGAATTTGCGGCTATCTTTAATCTACCACAGCTCTCATGATACATTTTCCACACGCTAATTATAGCATTTGTCACATTTTGCCTTATATCACAATCATTTAAGTGTCTCTTTAACTAGTTGTATTAGTTTCCTAGGATGTCCATAACAAAGTACCACAAGGCGGGTGGCTTATAAGAACAGAAATTTATTGTCTTACAGTTCCGGAGGGTAGAAGTCCGAGATCAGGGTGTCAGAGGTGTTGATTCCTTCTGAAGCTTTGAGGGAGAATCTGTTCCAGGTATCTCTCCTACCTTCTGGTTAGGTCCAGGCATTCCTTGACTTTTCAGCTGTAGAGTCACTCTCTGTCTCTTCTCTTTTACAAGGACATCCATTACTCAGATGGAATTGGGACCCACTCTACTTCAATACGACCTCATATTAATTTAACCAACATCTTCAAGGACGCTATTTCCAAACAAGGTCATGTTCACAGGTACCAGGAGTTAGTTCTTTAACATGTCTTTTTGAGGGGACATAATTCTCTCCATAATACTCACATACTAGCTTTCAAGCCCCTGATGAAAGGTCACATCTTATTTAACCCAGTGCTTTCAACATAATAAACACAAAAACAACAACTAATATTTATTATGTGCCTACTATGTGCTTGATCTTATCTAATCACACACATTATCCCCATTTTTACAGATGGGTAAACTGAGACACAGAGAGATTCAGCTTTGCCCAAAGCTATATAATCAGTAAGTGGCAGAGCCAGGAATCAAAATTATTTAAAAGCCTATGTTCTTATTCACTCTCTGTGATCATTAAGGTTGTGTGTCAACTTGGCTGAGGCATGATTCTCAGTGGTTTGACAGTTATGATACAGTTTGGCAGTCTTATAATGATGCAGTCACCTCCATGATGAGATGTGACATAATGTGATCACCTCCATGATGGTATACACTGTGAGTAGCCAATCAGTTGAAGGGGAGTTTCCTTGGGGGTATGGCCTGCATCTAATACAGGTAGACTTTCTGGCAAGGCTTGTGGGCTTTTGCTCCCTCTAGATCCTGCAGCTGGCTCCGGTTCATCTGACCTCCAGTTCTTCCGACTTGAGCTATCAGCTTACTTGCTTTCTTGCCTGCCGATCTTGGGATTTGTCAGTCTCTGCAGCCTGTGAGTCAGAGCCCTGCTGTCTGAACTGCTGATCTTGAGTTCACCAGCTTCTTGAGTTGGGAGAAGCCTCCAGCCTGACCCAGGCACTTGGGACTTTCCAGCCCCTACAAGCTCGTGAGCCATTTCGTTGATATAAATCTGTCTATATATGTACATGCTTTGCTGGTTTTGCTTCTCTAGAGAACCCAGCCTAAGCCACTCTCTTTTACTGCCTCCTCACAATCTTGGCACCAAGGAATTTTGCTCAAGTTGATCTGTGTTTGCATTACTGAAGCGTCACTGGGCAGAAGAACAAAAGGGGGAGTATTATGGATTGAATTGTGTCCCCTCAGAATATGTGTTGTAAATCCTAACCCTTATACCTGTAAATGTAATTTCATTTGGGAGTAGGGCTTTCTTTGTTATGTTAATGAGGCCGTATCAGTGTAGGGTGTGTCTTAAGCCAATTATTTTAGCGATATAAAAGGAGCAGATCAGGCATAGTAGCAAAGGAATACAGATGGGAGAAGATAGGTGCCGTGCCACATGAAGATCACAAAGGAAACAAGGAACAGAAGCTGAGAGGAGACAAAGAGCTTCCACCAGAGCAAACAGAGAGAGAACACCTTCTCCTAGAGCCAGAACCCTGAATTCAGACTCCCTGAAGAATGACATCATGCTTGGTAAGGCAGAGGGTCAGCGAAAAAGAGGGAGACCCTCAAAGAGATGGATTGACACGGTGGCTGCAAAAATGGGCTCAAGCACAGCAGCGATTGTGAGGACTGTACAGGACCAGGCAACGTTTCATTCTGTTGTATACAGGGTTGCTATGAGTTGGAACTGACTTGATGGCACCTAACAACAAAGGCTCCTAAACTGTAAGAAAATAAATTTCTGTTTGTTAAAGCCACTCACCTGTGGTATTTCAGTTATAGCAGTACTAAGAAACTAAGACGGGGAGGAAGAAGAAAAACCATGGTATAGAAAGTAGGGGGTGAGCAATTTCTCCAGGTGGCTCTGGTTGACACATTGTCCAGGGGTTCAATACTGAGCATCACTTGAAAACCTGCTAAGCGAAGTGCAAAGCGTTTGGGAGCCTAGCAAGGACTGGGAGTGTTTATTGGATCTGAGTGCCTGATGCTAAACTTTCCTCCAAAATTCCAATTTTCTATCTGTCAAGATAAGTGATAAAGGTTTATGGCTCACGTTCAAGCATATCCACCCAGGCCAGGGAACTACAACTCTGAATTTCTAACCTGCTTCTTCCCAGCTAGCAGCGAATCTAGATATACTTGCCATCAGAAACAAGTGCCATCTCCCTGCTCAGAGAGATCCTAGTTTTAGAATATTATGCTTCTACCCTGGAATATCAATCTATGTGCACAAGCTCCCTCTCTGTGGAGAAGGACACACTTAAACCTAAGAAAAGTGGGAGCTTCATTTTCAGGGAGACGGCCAATAAAATTTCAATGTATTTTACATTAAACCACCTCTTATACCTTTGCCCTTTTACCAACATAAGGGCATCGATGGGCCAAAAGTCTGAAAAACAGCCTCTGTTCCTCAGTGTGAATGTGATGGTTATTGCAAAAAAAAAAACCCAGAAGCCCAGGTTTTTTTTTTGTTTTTTTTTTTAAACCTCGCTCCCTTGTAGCCCCCACACCATAGGGCTGGTCACCCCCTGCTCACACCTGCACCATTCCTGAAGGATATCACCTACGAATGGTGGTCACATTCTTTGACATTACAGAGCAGTGTGTCTTCAGTGCCTCACGGACACAATTATGCAGCCTCCATGCAGTGGTTAAGAGCTCAGCTGCTAACCAAAAGTGTGGCAGTTTGAATCCACCAGCCACTCTTTGGAAACCCTATGGGGCAGTTCTACTCTGTCCTATAGGGTCGCTATGAGTCAGAATCGACTCGACGGCAATGGGTTTGGTTTTTTGTTTTTTTTTGATGCACTTGGGGGAGACCCTGGCTGGTGCAAATGGTTAACGCACTTGGCTGCTAACTCAAAGTTTGGAGGTTCAAGTCCACCCAGAGACTCCTTACAAGAAAGGCCTGGTGATCTACTTAAAAACTCAAAACTACTTAAAAACTAGAAGCACAGTTCTAGTCTGACATACATGGGGTTGCCATGAGTCCGAATGAACTTGATGGCAAGTGTAATTGGTATGCACTTGGGAGTTACAAAGGTGTTGCACTGATCAGCCTGGTTAGCCAACATTCTTAACTGTTTATAGTCAATTCTCCTTGCTCCAGGTCCAATCCTTAACCCCTTGTGTGTTATCAAGTTGATTCCGACTCACAGTGATCCTATAGGACAGAGTAAAACTGCCCTATAGGGTTTTCTAGGCTGTAATCTTTATGGGATAAGATTGGCAGGTATTTTCTACAGCGGAGCAGCTGGTGCGTTCAAACCACTGACCTTTTGGTTAGCAGCCAAGTGCTTAATCATTGCACCACCAGGGCTCATTAACCCCTAAAACAAACCCATTGCTCTAGTCACTTATGACTCACAGCGACCCTATAAAACAGAGTAGAACTACCCTGTCTTAGTTATCTAGTGCTGCTATAACTGAAATACCACAAGTGGATGGCTTTCACAAGGAGAAGTTTATTTCCTCACAGTAAAGTAGGCTGAAAGTCCAAATTCCAGGTGTCAGCTCCAGGGGATGGCTTTCTCTCTTTGTCGGGCTTCTCATCAGTCTTCACCTGGACTAGGAGCTTCTCTGTGCGGGGACCCCGGGTCCAAAGGACGTGCTCTGATCCTGGTACTGCTTTCTTGGTGTTATGAGGTCCCAAACTCTCTGCTTGCTTCCCTTTCCTTTTACCTCTTGTAAGATAAAAGGCAGTGCAGGCCACACCCCAGGGAAACTCCATTTATATTGGATCAGGATGTGACTTTAGTAAGGGTGTTACAATTCTACCCTAACCCTCTTTAACATAAAATTACAATCACAAAATGAAGGACAACCACACAATACTGGGCATCATGGCTCAGCCATGATTCACATTTTTGGGGGGACATTATCCAATCCATGACATTCTATCCTTTGCCCCCCCAAAATCACATCCTCTCAACATGCAAAACATATTCATCCCATCATATCAATAGCAAAAGTCTAACTCCAAGTCCCAAATCCAAAAATTCCTCTTCATCTGTGTAATCTAGAATATAAGTTATCTACTTCCAAATGTACAATGACAGAACAGGCACAAGGTAGACATTTCCATTACAAACGGGAGAAACTGGGGGGGGAAGAAGGCATAACAAGCACCAAGCAAGTCAGCAGAACACGTTATGTTAGCCCTCAAGGCTTTGAAAATAATCCTCTGTTCTCCTAGACAATTTACGCAATGGTCTTGCCCTCTAGACTCTAGGTATTAGTCACACTCTCCAGATTCTGAGTGGAGGCCCCTCAGCCCTGGGCTTCAGCTCTGCCTTCCAGGCCCACTGGGACAGCAACTCTGCTGCCTCGGCTTTAGGTGCACCATTCTCCCAGTCCATCTGAGTAGTGACTCCACCCTTAGAAACACTACAGGCCAGGGCTCTACCCTTTGAAAGCCCAGAGGTCACGGCCATACCTTCTGAGACTGAGGCAGCTCGGCTTCTTGTGTTCTTTGTCTCCTCAGCTTCTGCTTCCTGTGGCCTCTCAGCCCTTAGGCCTCACGCCCGCATCTGCCCTGCTCGGGAAAGTGTTCCAAAGCCCTGTAGCTCCATGGATAAATGCCTGGAGGCATCCCACTCTACTAGGAAGCCTCCTGAGCACAGGCACTCAGCTGTCTCACTCCATGGGTCAGCTCCAGCACCATCTCGTCCTGGTCTTCTGGTTCTGCTGCTGCTGGTTCTCTGCTGCTGCTCATCCTCTGCTGCTGCTGCTCCTCTATCCATTCACAGTTTCAAAACCACTTCCACACTTTAGGTATCTGTTAGAGCAGTACCCCACTCTCTCAGTACCAAATTCTGTCTTAGTTATCTGGTGCTGTTATAACAGAAATACTGCAAGTAAATGGCTTTAACAAAGAGAAGTTTATTTCCTCACAGTAAAGTAGGCTGAAAGTCCAATTCAGGGTGTCAGCTCCAGGAGAAGGCATTCTCTTTCTGTTGGCTTTCTCATCAATCTTCCCCTGGACTAGAAGCTTCTCTGCGCAGGGACCCCAGGTCCAAAGGACATGCTCTACTCCTGGCACTGATTTCTTGGTGATATGAGGACCCCAACTCTCTGCTTGCTTCCCTTTCCTGTTACCTAAGATAAAAGGTGGTGCAGGCCACACCCCAGAGAAACTCCCTTTACATTGGATCAGGGATGTGACCTTAGTACGGGTATTACAGTTCCACCCTAATCTTTTTTAACATAAAATTACAATCACAAAATGGAGAACAACCACACTATACTGGGAAACATGGCCCAGTCAAATTGATACACACATTTCTAGGGGGACATAATTCAATCCATGACATGCCCCATGGGGTTTCCAAGGCTGTATTCTTTACTGAAGATAACAGTTGCAATATTGAAGGGTACCATGGGCAAAATATTGAACAACATTGGAGCATCAAAAGAAGATGGAACGAATACACAGAGTCACTGTACCAAAAAGAACTGGTCAACATTCAACCACTTCAGGAGGCAGCATATGATCAAGAACCGATGGTACTGAAGGAAGAAGTCAAAACTGCGCTGAAGGCATTGGCAAAAAACAAGGCTCCAGGAATTGCCAGAATACCAACTGAGATATTTCAACAAAAGGATGCAATGTTGGAAGTGCTTACTCGGGTATGCCAAGAAATTTGAAAGAGAGAGAGCTACCTGACCAAACAACTAGAAAAGATCCATATTTGGGGCCATTCCAAAATAAGGTGATCCAACAGAATGTGGAAATTATCAAACAATATCATTAATATTACACACAAGTAAAATTTTGCTGAAGATTACTCAAAAACAATTGCAGCATTACATTCACAAGGAACTGCCAAAAATTCAAGCTGGATTGAGGAGAGGACGTAGAATGCGGGATATCATTGCTGATGTCAGATGAATGTTGGCTGAAATTGAGAATACTGGAAAGATGTTTACCTGTGTTTTATTGGCTCTGCAAAGGCATTTGACTGTGTGGATTGTAACAAATTATGGATAACACTGCAAAGAATGGGAATTCCAGAACATTTAGTTGTGCTCATGAGGATCTGTATATAGACCAAGAGGCAGTCATTCGAACAGAACAAGGAGATACTGGCGTGCTTTAAAATCAGGAAAGGTGTGTGTCAGTGTTATAGGCTTTCACCATATTTATTCAATCTGTCCACCACTTGTCTGTCAGTTTGTCATTCTGTCGTGGCTTTCGTGCTGCTGCGATGCTGGAAGCTATACCACCGGTATTTCAAATAGCAGCAGGGTCACCCATGGCGCACAGGTTTCAGCGGAGCTTCCAGACTAAGACAGACTAGGAAAAAGGACCTGGGTCTACTTCTGAAAAAATTGGCCACTGAAAACCTTATGAATAGCAGCAGAACACAGTCTGATATAATGCCAGAAGATGAGCCCTTCAGGATGGAAAGCACTCAAAATCAACTGAGGAAGAGCTCCTTCCTTAGAGTCGACTTTAATGACGTGGACGGAGTAAAGCTTCCAGGACCTTCATTTACTGATGAGACACGACTCAAAATGAGAAGAGACAGTTGCAAACAGCCATTAATAATTGGAGCATGGAATGTTCAAAGTATGAATCTAGGAAAATTGGAAGTCAAAGCAGATCGCCAGGCTTTTCTTCCACAGTACTGCTGAGTGAGTTCAAACTGCCAACCCTTGGTAGATGCGCAACAAGTATTTGTTGACTGAATGGAGACATTAATTTTTTATGTTCTTGGGGAATTTTTGGAGAGCACGGGGAAGATACTGGGAAACTTAACTTCTGTTGGGAAGGAGGGGAAAGCCTTGCTTCTTAATTATTTAATTACCTCCAAAGCTTCAGATTTCAGGAATTTAAAAGTCTTCCTGATTCCAGTGGTCACAGCTATATGCTCTCAGCCTAAACATAGCACCTGTGTTTCTTCTATTGCTCTCCATTGTCTGGTCTCCCCCATCGGATTAGCATAGGAAGAAAGTATCTGCAGACTGTTACCATTGGAATCTTTTGAGATTTTAATTAACAGAGTTTTTTTTTTTCTCTTCCTCACTTGTGGTCAGGATTTTGATTAACTTGTAAATGGGAGTTTTGTCTTTAGAGGAGTTTGGAGGAGGGTGCTTAGGGCTGGCGAGAGATGCCAGGAGTGCCCTCAGCAGTTGGTGAAGGAATCGGCCAGGGACCAGCAGCCTCCCTGACACGAGCATCAGTCCACCCGCCACGTGGGGTGGGGGTGGGGAGCTACCACAAGTGTTGGCTGCAGTGGGCAGTGGGAAATGCTGGGACCGCCCTGCTTACCAGATGTTTCTTTCTGTCTGCAGTGTCTTTGTGAACACGGAGGTCGCTAAGTTTTCAGCAAGGGAAGCCAACAGGCAGCAGCTCACTCTGGCGTTCTGTCATTTGGGCGCCTTCATCTCAGCTTTTGGGCTTCTGTCCAGGCTGCCTCAGCACTTCTGAACGACCAAGGCCGGGATGTAGCTCATCCAGAGAGCTGGCTTGGCAGGCGCAGGCTTCTCAGCTGAGGCTGATCTGACTGCCCTTCGTTCAGTGGCCCATGCTCGGCCTTGGCTTCTTACCTCCTCCAGATGTGGCGTGGTCAGAGCCAGAGAGGCCTCGGGGAGGCGGGGAGGCTCTGTGTTCGGATGCAGCTTTGCAATGAGTCAGGTATGGGATTGAATCTTGTCAATTTTTTAAACCCTCTATTATGGATTGATTTGTGTTCCCCTAAAACATGTTGAAGGAACCATGGTGGTGCAGTGGTTAAGTACTTGGCTGCTAATGGAAAGGTCATTGGTTTGAACGCAGCAGCCACTCCACAGGAGAAAGATGAGCAGTTTGCTTCCCTAAAGATTACAGCCTGGAAGCCCTGCAGAGCAGTCTGCTCTGTCCTGTAGGGTTGCTGTTAGTCAGAATTGACTCGACAACAACAGATTTGAAAAGATATGTTCAAGTCCTAACCCCTGGTACCTGTAAACATGACCTTGTTTAGAAATAGGGTCTTTGAAGATGTTATCAGTTAAGTTAACATGAGGTCATACCAGAGTACGGTAGGTTGTAATCCGATATTACTGGTGTCCTTACAAAAAGAGAAGAAGAGACACAGACACGGGGGAAGACGGCCAGGTGAAGACAAACACAGAGACTGGAGTGATGCATCTACAAGCCAAGGAAGCCAAGGATTGCCAGGAACCACCAGGGCTAGGAAGAGGCAGGGAAGGATGTTCTCCTAGTGTCTTCAAGGAGAGCATGGACCTGCTGACACCTTAAATTTAGACTAATAGCCTCCAGAACTGTGAGACAATGTATTTCTTCTTTTTTTTTAATTAATATGTTACTGTGTTTTAGGTGAAAATAGCAAATTAGGTTCCCATTTAACAATTTCTACACAAATTATTCAATGATATTGGTTACATTTTTCACAATGTGACATTATTCTCATTCATTCTATTCTGGTTGTACCATTTCTAGTACTGTCGTTTCCCTGCCCCCTTACTTTCTCATCTTCGGACAATACATTTCTGTTGTTTTCAGCCACCCACTTTGTGGTACTTTGTTACCACAGCCCTAGGAAACTAAGACACCCTTTAAACCTCAATTTCTTTACTTGTAAAATGGGAATGCAGTGGTGGTTGCGTGGTAGAATTCTTGTCCTCTATGCAGGAGACTCAGGTTCGATTCCTGGCCTGTGCACCTCGTGTTTAGCCACCACACGTCTGTCAGTGGAGCTTGAGTGTTGCTATGATGCTGAATAGATTTCAGCGAAGTTTCCAGACTAAGACTAGAAGAAAGCACTGGTGATCTACTTCCAAAAAATGGCAGTTAACAACAATAGCAAAATCTACCCCACGGATTTATTAAAAAATTAAATGAGACACTGTATGCAAAGTGCTTATTGTTACTTGAGTTGGATTATTTGGGTTTAAGTCTACCTGTGGCAACTTAACGAGCTAATTCACCTCTCTGAGCCTCAGTTTCCTCATCTATAAAATGGGGATAATGCCTACAGTAGTTGGTGAAGATGAAATGAGAACATCATTATAACGAGTGCCAGATGAATTTTCAAGCATTGTACAAATGATAGTTAATTTCATCAGTGAGTCATTCATGGCTACTCCTGGCTATAACATTAAGTTGAGTTTCCACAAAATCCTAAGCACGAACATATTATCTGCCTTACTCATGGAAAAAATGTAGAAATAGAGAGTGGGAGGGTTGTATGCAAACACTGTTGGAAAGTTAAAAAGAAAAAGCAAAGAGCATTAAAATGATTATTGCATGAGTGACCGGACTACTGTCCCTCAGGGGAAATATTTCCCAGTTTGCTTAGAGTAGCAAAAAAAGGAAAAAAAGATTTGATGTTTATTTCAAATCTGTCTCCTCTATGGAAATTAAACATGAGTAATTGGGTATTTTTCATAAAGCCAGAGTCTAATATAGAACTAACAAGTAAAAAACCACTGTGACATGAACCTGAGTGGGATTGAACAGGGCTCGCCTTAATACAGTGTGCCTGGGCACCCTCAAGGCCAGTTCCTGTTGAGCACCCAGCATCCCTACCGTTGGACTTCCTCTTACTCCCACCCCAGCTCCTCTTCCTCGGCCTGGAGGGACTTCTGACATGTCCATAAGGAGTTACCTCACCTGACCATGTTCCCATCTTTCTTACAGGGACATCCCAGTGTTAATAGCTGATATATTCATAGGTCTTCTCAATTCATGTAAGTCCCACCACCCTCCCCATCCTTGGCAGTAAATGATACTTCTATGAGGACCACAAAGGCAATGAAGCATTTTTATATCGAAGCAGTAACTTACTGCTATAAGCTATGGCTTCTGTTTTTATTTTTGCAAAAATTACAATGAGTGCTTTTCCAGAAATCTGACTGGCTTTAGCCCTCATCTTATATCTTCTGTCCTATGGACAGTTTCAAGGGTCGGGGCATTTCTCATTTAAATCTCTCCAGCACCTCTTCTGGAAGCAGAATCCTTTTGTTTTCTGTAGGGAATATATTCCATGTGAACCTGACTCTCTCCTTCCTTAGCCACAGGGGTTCACGTAACCTGGAACTGGCCAGTCTGCATATCCTATGCTTTTGGCCATAGTGACTCGTTCCGAGATACACACAAGATCCAAGTGAAGCATACAGGGATCTTATCTGGATCTTTTCTGACATTGCCACTGGGAAAGGCTATCTCTTTCCTTTGTGTTATTAGGCTGGTAGGATTTCAGTCTGAGGTTGCTGGTAGCCACATGATGAGGGTCTGTTCAAGGGAAACAGGAGAATCTTGATAGCTTTGTTTGGAGCCTGGATCAAGCCCTGCCTGAAGCCAATAAGCAAAGCATTATATAAGTTAATGAATGTTCTCCACTCGGTTTTTTTGAATAGGGTTTGAATAGGGCTTCTGTCACTGCCAACTGAAATGCCCAAATTAATACAGCTAGATTCGCCTAATATATTTAGGATTTTTGAAAAACTTGAAGAATTGATATGATGGAATAAGTGAGGTATAAA